>NW_027492739.1:0-492368 GCF_021521415.1 Bidens hawaiensis | reverse complement strand
AATTGAAATTAAAGAAAAAAAATTCTCATTTTGATAGTGTAATTGGTCTTTAATAAAACTAATGTACGAAAAAGTTATGACCATTAAAAAAATCATGGATAGTTGATTTAAAAATAAGGGTCGGAAAATGTAAATCAAAAGTTGAGGAAATTGAGGGGCAAATGTATAAGCATCGATTGAAAAGACACATTTGCCTTAGATTAAAACACGCGTTAAATTCATTTACTTATGTATTATTATGATTATTATAATAATTATTATTATTAGGTTAAATGTTGTGGGCTTCAAAAGGGGTGGGTATGACTGATATAGAGAGGCTTTACCGCCCCAAACGCCGCATAGAAGCTACATGTATTGGGCGGCATGGAGGTGGGCATTAGAATTTTAACGGACGGCCATGGTATCATGTTGATAAATGATGGGCTCAAATATAAAGGAGTGGGGCTTTAAGTGGGTTTTAAACCACAATGAGGCTTTTTGGTTAAAGCCCTAATTGTAGTCTACGTGATAGTAACACTGACATGACAATTTAACATACACTTTAAAGTCTCTCCATAAAACATAGCATTACAGCGGATCACGTAAGAAATGATCTTAATGGGCGATGTATGTGAAATTAGTCATTGATAATGTGTAATAATGACTTATTTTAAAACGACAAAGTTGTAATTAGTAATAATATAACTTATAACTTAAATGGTTTTTTTCTTAGAAAATGTGTAGCTTGAGATACTGCGTAATCAACCAATTAAGAAGCCATCATTAGTGGAAACATTAATGTATGTTTATTTTTATATTATAATGTACGTCTCTTATTTACGTAGCATTAGAATCTATATTACATTATAATAGATATAGGCATCTTTTCATCTTTTAGTGAGACACCTTTTCATCTTCTATGGTGAGACGCCGTATTATTAATTTCAATTGAATGCTCCGGCCTAATCTAAGTTTCTCCGGCGATATATTAAGTGCAATTGCAATTGAGAAGCCATATAAGCATTCCAGACAATCGTTCAACATTTAAGTCATCCGTTACAATCATTCAACAGATCATCACGTTTACCCACCCCTATTGAACATTCCAGTATCCCCATATCGATCATACCACTTGAAAAGTAGGGTTCATCATTCAAGCTTTGAAGCAATCCAGTTTCTCCAACATCTACATCATTCCAATTCAACTATTACATTTCACATTCAAGCTTAAGGTATGATTCTTGATAACAATAGTTAATTAATTATGTATGATATGAGATGATTACATGGACAAAATAACAAATAAATGTAGATTGATTCTTCATTTATTGAGTCGTGATGCTCCTGTCTTCATCCGTTTTAGATCCAACATTTAGTCCAAATTTTATCCAATCAAACACTCACAATAATTTTCTTAAATATTTTATATATTTTTTCAATTAAATTAATAATCGTTCGGATTGCGTCCTTTGGGTGATAGAACTCCATAGATTCCAGCATTCCTCCTAAAATCGACGAATTTGAAAAGAAAGTAATCAAATATACATATAATATTTTGCAATCTGTTGATTTACCTTTTATTTAATATAAAAATAGTTAGTAAAAATCTTAAAAGTTATAACTGTAAGTGACCAATAGATAGATTTTGAATCAACTCTTTGGAGGTGTAGGGGCAGAAGCAGGTACCGCTAATCGGGTACTATGGCCGGCCGATAATCTGAATAAAGAACTTTGTCATCGATGGTTTAACCCCAAAATCGGGTACATGAATAACCCAAACTAAAAGACCATACTTTTGTACTTTCATTTAGAAAAACACTCATCATTATTACTAAAAAAGATGTTTGATTTATGCATCAGGTTGGTCAAAGACATGGGGTGACGAACACTTTGGAAACGGGTATAATATTAATATGATTATAAAACAAATTAATAACAGGTTCTATTTTATTTGTAATGTTATTTAGAATTAAAATCTGATGCTTGTACATCTTGGTTTTTAGCAGGAAGGTGGCACAAGTATGGAAAAAGCATCTATGGGGTATTAGGCATAAAAATTTGGAAATTTATAGGTGGATAATAAACCTTTATTTCCCTTTGCATTCTATCCAGCGATGGAACAAAAAATGATCAATTCGTTTATTCTTTTTTTTTATGTTCAATAAAAAAAACGAACAATTATAATTCTTTAGAGTTTAATAAAAATTCAATGAATCTTTTGATAAAATTGCTATGCTTAGTGTGTGACTCGTTGGTTTTTTGAGGTAAACAAATGGACACAAGTTGGGTAATGGGTTTAGAACGGGTTTGGGTTGAAAATGGCCAGTTTAAAAAGGAAAACTTTTTCTAATAGTAACTAAGTTTTTCATGTGTTTCATTAAAGTTAGTGAAAGTTTTTTGTTACTTAAAAGTGGAAAAGTTACTCCACTCTTATTAGGTGTTCCATTGTGATGAAATATTTCATAAATGTTCATTTTATAGAACTTGACATGAACATTAAAATTTATATGAATCACCTAAAAAACAAGATAATATTAAAATTTGTATGAATCGTATTATGTGAAAGAAACGAAAAGGTTGAAACTTTACCACTAGCTAAGAGTTCATAGCAAGAACCACTATAGTAACTCCTATAGCCTTCAAAGCCTCAATATGATACAAAACCTACACATTTTTGTGAATAATAATATGTATAAGTTTCATATTATCAAGCAATAGGAAAGTGGCAAGCAAAAACTAACGATCGATGACCTACAAGGTCTCCAAATGTTGATTTTTTTGGACTTTAATGTTTGTGTTTTATTTTAATTTTTATTTCTTTCTTTGCAGAACTGACAAATGGGCTGAAATTGAATTCGGGACTAAGTGGGGAGATAAATGGGAAGAAATTTTTTTTTTCGGATATCGGATCGCGCCAAGGAGAAACATGGCATGTATCCGCCTACTGGTGAACGTATGTCTCATTCTTTGTTAACGACTAATATGCCCTTTAGTCCTATTATAAAATAGGACAAGTGTATATATGTTTTTTTAAATGACGATGAAGATGTTCAAACAGGTAAATGGTAAAATGAAATTCTATACTATAAAAATGAAACTTTCAAATAAAAATTAAATAATTGACATCTTAATATTTTTAACATACACATAATGCATAGTTAATAAACTGCAAATTTTATAATTTAATACATTAATATTTAGGTTATCCTCTTGGGCTATAACTTATATATATTAAAATTTTTGGCTTTTACTTTCTACTGATTAATTAATAAAATGGAAACCGTTTCAGTGAAAAAAGATTTGCATTTTGTGTGTGTGTTGGGATTTATTCATGTGTGGTGCTATTGTATAGTCTAATGTAAAGATGAAATCTTTATTGCTGCTCAACACCACATAATTTTGGTTGTGTAGGTGATTAATTTTGTAAACGAGAGTGTGCAAACTTTGGCTGGAAATGGTACCAAAATTTTTCATATTATAAAGAGGGAGGAAAAGGAACTAGCTAGGCAAGATTTAGCCAAGATGATATATGAATATTTTGAACTGTTTAAACGGGCTTACTTTGGACATAAATGGCTTACTTCTGACCAAGGCAAGATTTTCCTTATTACTGCAACATCTTGTGTACTTTAATTTTTCTTAGTCATAATTGTTGGTTTACATATCTTTAGTTGAAAAGGTAACAAGCTCAGGTCGTGAGTTTATAATAGTGACTGTTCTGTTCGGTTTGATATATTTTTCTTTTTTTTTTGTATAATATTTATTAGATTGAACATTTGCTCATATGTTTATAAAAATAACAGGCGAGAAGGATGTTAAGGAATCTTCGTGTCAAGACGTTTACCTCTATCATCGAGTATAAAATTATCGGGTTGAGTGAGAAGCGTTGTAGACAACAGACTTAAGTATTATTATTGTTGTTGTTATTATTATTATTATTATGCATGAACAAATTAATGTCATGTAACAAAATAATTGTTTTTGTAGGTTTTCATGAAGCAAAGGAATGCTGATAGTCCTGGTGAACCCATAGAGATTACGATCTCTGACTACTATGCCAAGTACCGTATTTATCAGCTGACAGTATCTCACAATTATCCCTGTCTAGATGTTGGGAAACCAAAACGCCCCATTTTCATTCCCCTCGAGGTAACAAGTATTAGCAATATGTGTTAATATTAACTTTATTTTTAAGTTTAATTGTTGATGTTTCTGCATTGGTTATATGTAGCTCTGTGAACTGATCTCTCTTCAGCGCTACACAAAGTCGTTATCAAATCTGCAAAGAGCGAAACTTGTTGAGCAATCAAGACAGAAGCTGGAAAACAGGATGAACTCGTTGATGCATGTAAGCTAGCTAAACTTGTTTAATTAATAATATGTTTACAGTTCGCATAATGTAAGCCGCATATTTTGTTGTTTTAGGAGATGAAGAGAACCAACTCTGCTGCCGATTCTTTGATCAACTCAACCGGCATCACAATCAGCAATTCGTTTATCCAACTCGAGGGCTGAGTACTGGAACCGCCAAAACTCAAGTTTCGTGCATCATAGGGTATTTTCGGTATGCTCTCAAAACATGCCAAAATTTCGTGCTGCAAATCTAAGTTTAATAGTCTTACAAGCACCACATCATGAAAAAATAGTCTTCCCAAAGAACCGGACAAACACGAACGGAGCATGTTCATGTTCGCTCATGTAACTCAAACGACAACAAACAATCGAAGAGGAAAAACTAAATGAACAAGAGTTTCTTGTTCGTGTGTGTTCGTTAAGAAGATGAATTAAATTATTCTCTTTTTAGCTAATATTGCAGTCTAAAATTTCAATTCTTGGTATCATAAACTATACGAAATCCAAATTTTACTATCGCATATATCGGTAACATAACGAGCCACTACTAACTAAATCACAATTGTGTTCCTGCCGCAACGCGCGGGCACTCTTACTAGTTAGAGTGTATACACTTCATGACTTTTCTAAATTTAAGTTTGTTCTTGATAATATTTTGTTCTTGTACTTTTTAAAACTGATGTCTACACAACATTAGTTTAATTTGCCTAGACTACATTATGTAGTTACGTGTTATATAATATTTTGTTCAAACCTATTATTCAAAGAAGTACTTTGTCAGTAAAATATTCTATAAAAACTAAAGTATTGTATAAGAGAAATTAAAATAAGAATTTTGTGTATGAAACTTCACTTAAAAGTTAAAATATTATATATTTTTGTCATTTAACGTACCCAATTAGTATATTATTAAAGGTATTACCACCTTACTTGAATAAGATGTGTTCTATGGCGTTGTACCGCCATATTCTTTATTCTCAGATCATGTGTAGTCATAACTCTTCATCCTTAGGTATTATGCGTCATGTGACGCCCAGTCAGAGTTATGGCATTTTATAAAAACAGGTTGTAGTCATAACTCTTTTTTGTTTTGTTTTTTTAATTTTTAAAGAATAACAAAATAACAATAATATTTTATTAAATAAATATTACATGAAAATAAAAAAAAAAAAACTATTCGTCATCGTTGTTGTCGTCGTCGTCTTCGCCCTTGTCGTCTTCGTCGTCCTCTTCGTATTCATCGTCTTCGCCATCGTCGTCGTTGTCTTCATCAGCGTCTTCATTGTTGCCCTCGTTTTGATTATCGTTTTCACCAGGCAAAGGCCGATACATCCAAAGATGTTGGACCAAATCCTCCTTTAGTGCGTTATGTATCTCTCTTGACCGCATGGAATCCGAGTTTTCGAGTCTTTGCTCCATACTTGCCGGAGTCCGTGGTGGATCCGGGTCCGGTATGAAAGTTGGACATATTGCTCTTCCCTCGTCCTCGATGATCATGTTATGCATTATGATACACGCATACATAATAGCACATTTCATTCTTTCTAAAGTCCATAGACGACAAGGATTATTAACAAAATGCCATCGTTGTTGAAGAACACCAAAACACCTCTCGATATCCTTTCTCGCATACTCTTGCACTTTCTTAAAATACTGTCTTTTTTCATCCATTGGGTCTCTGAATGTTTTAACGATTATCACATACTCTGGATATATTCCATCACCCAGATAGTACCCATGATGGTAGAAGTTATCGTTAGCCCAAAACGAAACGACGGGAAAGGTTCGAGATATATATGTAACTCTCCATCACATGAGACTGCTCTAAGACGGTTATGTCATTGTTGGAACCGGGAACACCAAAGAATTCCGACCAAATCCAAAGGTCGTATGAAGAAAGCTTGAAGGCTGACCGTTGGTCCCTTTTAGTCACGTCGTGTGAATTGACCTCGCCATGCAGTTGGACAATTAGCCCATTCCCAATGCATGCAATCTACACTCCCTATCATGCCGGGGAAACCATGCACCCTTGTATGTGCCTCGTAAAGACGTTGTAGATCGTTCCAGTTGGGCTCTTTTAGATAATATGGTGCATATAGTTTTAATATTCCTATATTTGATACAATTTAAAAAATAGTTAATTAAAGTAAATAAGTGATATAATTATTTTAAAAAAATGAAATGTACAGTAACAAAAATATTCCAAGGTGTCCCGAGTTATTTTATCGGCCATCTTTAAATACTCGTCGTTGATGTCGGTCGTGTTTCTGTAGGCGAGCAAGCGTACGGCTAACGTAACCTTCTGAATAGCCGTGAATCCTAGCGTCCCTCGACCGTCAGGCTTTTGCTGAAAGTAATCAAACTCACGCTCCAAATCATTGGTGATGCGCATAAATAAATTTTTAGACATCCGAAAACGACGCTTAAAGGTCTTCGGGTTCTTGTATCTCGGCGAGTCGCAGAAGTAATCCACCATAAACCGGTTGTTGGCTTCGGTACGATCTCGTTCGATATATGCTCTTTTTGAAACGGGGGGTGGTGGAGAGTTAATCGCACTCGTAACGAAACTCATATACTTTGTCGCGAGCATAATCGCACTCGTAACCGCCTGTTCCTCCGCCACGTCCTCGGCTTGTTGGTCGGGCCCGAGAAACTGTTTATATATAGATGGAGGATCCATATATAGTGAATTTTGTGTAAGGAATTATGGAGTTGAAAGAGAATTTTTATAAATTTGATGAGTTTTGATTGGGAATTAGTTGGTTTAATATATAAAAAAATAATTTTTTTTAATTCCATTCCAACGTTCCAATCCAACGGCTCTTTTTTTGATATTTGTGCCCGTATCCGCGTTTTACATAAAACGTTCAAAAAACAAATTAGCCAAAACGCCCGAGCGTTATACCATAAAACGCTCGTGGCAACGTGCCACTACGGACGGTCTTAGAAAGTATATTAAAGTTATTTAAGATTAAACATATTGTGATGTATATGTCATTGATGCACATGATACCAGTCATAAATGTAACAAAATTAGTTAACATAAATATTAAACCAACAAAATATATAAAAAAATACCAATCCGACCCCACTAAGTCGTATGAACTTGCAGGGTTTGAGGAATTCAGAAAAATCAATAGGTGTGCCAAAATTTAGGAGGGTTCTTTTAGGCATAGTACAATGCTGGTATGTAGCATGCGGCTAGTCCGCATCTAATAAATGAATGTGCAAGAAAATGTTGTAGGAAATTTTTGGCTTACTTAAAGGATGGAAGAAGTGCATTTTATGATCTCATCCATTGTAAACATAAACTCATACCCATGGCTTTTCTTGTATACATTGCCATTATCTTTTTATTTGTAATTTCTGTTTTGATTTCAATGATAATTTATTCCCATAAGAAACATAGAACTGTTATCCCCACAAATTGGCCAATTCTTGGTATGATACCAGGACTACTTGTAAACGTTCACCGAATCAATGATTACGTCACAGAAATTCTGATAGAAAGTCGTGGTACATTCATGTGGAAAGGCCCTTGGTTTGGCAACATGGACTTATTGCTTACCACAGATCCTTTAGACATCCATCACATTCTTAGAAAACACTTCAACAATTATCCGAGAGGTGACAAATTTCAAAAAATCTTTGATATCCTAGGAGATGGAATAATCAATTCTGATGGTAAGTTATGGGAGATCAACCGCAACGTTACTTTTTCCATATTTAAGCATGCCGAATTTCAAAGTATGATGGAGAAAATTATCTGGGACAAAGTAGACAATGGGCTTCTACCTATGCTTCAATCTATTTGTGAACGTGGCACTGAGATCGATTTGCAAGATATATTTCAAAGGTTTGCATTTGACAACGTATGCAAACTACTCCTTGATGACGACCCCAAGAGCTTATCTCTTGATTTTCCATATAACATGTGTTTGAAAGCCTTAACAGATGCTGAAGAAGCTCTTTTGCTTAGACATGTTACGCCCCCATGGCTTTGGAAATTGCAACAAGCTCTTCGAGTGGGAAAAGAGAAGAAGTTGAGTGATGCATGGAGAAATCTTGATGAATTCATATACAACTACTTGGCTAATAAACAAAAGGAGTACGATAATATGAAACATGACGCAGAAAAGTTTGTATTTTTTACAAGGATCACGAGTCAGCTTACATATCAGACTGGCTCATCTTTGGATCCTACAAAATTTCTAAGGGACGCCTTTCTGAATCTGATGTCTGCAGGAAAATATAGCATTGCTGGCGCTCTATCTTGGTTCTTTTATCTTATTGCGAGAAATCCAATCGTCCAAGATAAGATTCTCGAAGAGATTCATACACATTTGAAGGTTAATGCATGTAAAAGATGGAACATGAAAGAGTTAGATAAAATGGTTTACCTGCATGGAGCTTTATGTGAATCCTTACGGTTATATCCTTCGATCCCCTTAAACAACAGATCTCCGATACAACCAGAAGTCCTTCCAAGTGGCAAAAAAGTTGATCAAAACAACATTATTCTTTGTTTCTATTCTATGGGAAGGATGAAATCAATATGGGGGGAGGATTGCATGGACTTTAAGCCTGAAAGGTGGATTTCTAACAATGGAGGAATCAAACATGAGCCATCATACAAGTTCTCAGCATTTAATTCTGGACCAAGAGCTTGTTTAGGTAAGAATATGGCATTGTGTGAACTGAAGATAGTGGCAACCAAGATAATTTACCATTACCACACTCAACTTGTGGAAGGTCATCATGTGCTTCCAGCAAATTCTATGGTACTTTTAATGAAGCATGGTCTCAAGGTCCGATTAAATAAAAGAAGCGTACGAACTATATTAAGTTAAATATCTACTTGGAATCGTGTTCTTGTGTACTAAGTGCTTTGAAACTTAATATTTAATAAACTCAATGTATACTAGCTAGGGTTTGAATAATTTTATTGTGTACTACTAGCAGTTGTGAACACTATATTTATAGCAGCAATGTACCCTAGGTTTTTAAGTGGGAAAATAAGGCGCTGTTGTAATTGTTAAAGAACTAGGTTTTTAACCCGCGCTTTGCGCGGGGTTGTTGTTTGTGTGCTTGTGTGTTTGTAAGCTAGTAGTAGAGTTGATATAAGCCAATAAAGGTTTATGCGGGTAGTTTAGTTACACCAATTATTTATGTACTACATGTGTTTTGCATCTACATAGTAAGAGTTTGCCACATGTATGAGGTGATTTTTGCAAGGCTGTTCAGTTGTCCAAAATGGCTGTGTAGCTTCATGCCTATCCGCTTTCAAAATATTCTTCACCTACATCTTCTAAGCTGAGTTTCGGGGGTGGTTGTCCTTCTTGGGTGATTCTACCTGTTTGCATTGGTTGCCAAAATGCAGTTGTCGTTTTGCGGGGATTGGGCCAACAACTTCTGAAAACATTGTTTGCAAAGCAAGTAATGAACGAATTATTATTTGTGTTTTGTTTATTAAAAAAGAACAGACATAGTTTTTTTTAAAGTATTTACCTGAGGTGTCGACGGTTGCATGACGTTTAGGCGTTGCTATTGGTGCTGGTGTGGTTGGTGGCGGGGTTGATATGTTTGTTGCTGGTGAAGTGCTCTTTGGATATGGTGGGGCTACTGTGTGTGTTTGGTCAGCTATTATGGTTTTGTCCTTGCTAGTATTTTCTGCAGATGATAAGTTTAAAATTAAAGAATTCCTTCTACAATATACTCATTTAGTAGTAAATAGAATATATGCAGTTAAATGGTTTAGAGGCAAAGTTCTGATTTTTAAGTTGTAACTATTTTATTAAACCAAAATTTAAAACCTTTAGTGCACAAATACATCTAAAACTCCAAACACATGAATAACGGTGAGTCGTTTCGAATTCGACTTAATCAAATTGTATGTGGCACCGACATTAAGAGATTTATCTTATTATAATAATAATAATAATAATAATAATAATAATAATAATAATAATAATAAAGAAGAACAGAATAAGATCATTATAATGTACTAAGAGGACAAAATCACACAGAATTTAACATTGTTAACTCCTAAATAGAAAGGTTACCTTGTAAAAGTGACTGTTGGAGCTCGGTACTTGGTGGTTTCTGATGTGGTACTTGCTGGAGTACATTCGGATTTTCAAGTACTTTGTTGCACGTAAATCTTGTGGACCCTTGGTCAATGCGGTTGTTGAACTGGAGTTGAAACATTTTTGTTTGGCCTATTTTTACTTGCAGTGGGTCGGGTATTGTTTCCGGGTCTTCAAATGCTTTTTCGATCACCATTTTCATTGCGTCTGTGCGCACCAACGAGAATACAGCTTCATCAAAAAGTGTAACCGTTGCCATCTCTGTTTCATCCTTGATAGTTACATTCA
This sequence comes from Bidens hawaiensis, assembly GCF_021521415.1. NCBI lineage: Eukaryota > Viridiplantae > Streptophyta > Magnoliopsida > Asterales > Asteraceae > Bidens > Bidens hawaiensis. The sequence goes on along the minus strand of NW_027492739.1, from coordinate 481,662 downwards.
AACAGTACCTAAATTACAAAAATATTTTGTCATTTTCTTTGCCATTAAGGAGGTTGTTGTAGTTGATGTTCTTACATGTATCGTTTTTGTTGTTCGTTTGGATGGTTACCACACATCCATCCGACACCACGTTTGTGTAGGTTTTTATTACATTGGACACACCCTCGGTAAAACCATTTTTTCCCATGGATGAGGTTTGTGATCCTAGCAATGCAAGAAAATCTTCGTTCCTATTGTTGTTAACAATTAGTTTTGACGCCACAAACTGAATGTATTGTAATTTACAAATGTTAATGACTTACAAAGTTTTGTGCCGGATCGATCTGCAATAACTGTGCGATTGTGAAACGACCTCTTTGGTTTTGTGGTATGTTGGTGTACTTAATTGTGAACCTGCAGACAATATTTTTTGTAAGTGTACTATGATACGTGAAATTTTATATTATGTTTATGAGTATATTTGATTTTTACCGTTCTACTAAATCATCGGTTTCTGGACCTGTAGGTTGACGTAGATGTGTGTAGGAGCACTTGACTCAAGCTGTAATTGTTGGTGTTCTGTTACTTTCATTGAAGTTACAGCTACTATGCACGGAAAAGGTGTGTTGGTGAGTCCTTCTTTGTCAACCATATCAACTATATCTCCCCAAAGAGCCACTTCAATGAACTTTTCATTCAAACTGTATCGTTATATTTTAAAATGGTTAGTTTAATAGCGGCAGCTGTGAACAATCAATAATATGTGTTAGCTTCTTACTATGCGTCTTCCAAAATAAATTTGAAGAGTTTTCGCCCTGATGAGGTTATTCTGTCCACGGTTATCGAGTCAAAACGCCCAATGTAGTCTGTAAAGTAGACATTTGTTAGTAGCATATATAATGTGTAAGTTGATATGAATGACTTATGTTTCTTTAGACCTGTTAATTGTAAGTTCACATTCAGGCGGCTTCTTATAATGTGAAACGGTGCGAAGTTGAAGTAGTGTAATGGAAAGCCCGACAGTTCGCTTGGAGTGAAGGAGGTTCCTCGGACAAGTTTTACAGTGGCGTCTTGAGGAACAACCTTGTGGCTCTTTCTTGCCTTTTGTGACAGGTAGTTAGAAACTCGATAGCAACCTTGAAGTTCCATTTTTTTTTCAAACTGCATTTGGTCTCGAGTGTTGCCACACACCTCAATTGCATGCCCCTACATTTTATGTTAATCGTAAAAATTGCAGCTACTATGATAGTAATAAACTGTATCGAAACCACCTGTAAAGTAAGAAAATGTACCTCTTTATCTACGAATAAGAAGCAACACTCATCTTTAAACACAAAGGACTGCCACTCTCTTATCAGAAGAATGTCTATAGGTTCCCCTCCGTCTTCGTTTCTGATGAGGGAAGCACCTCTTGATGTCATCCTAGTTTTCATATAACACAATAGTAAGAATTGTAACAGTTTATGTACTATGGTAGTACATAGCTACACATACACATATTTCTTTGAAATTAATATTTTTATATAACACCGAGGGACATGTCATACGTATCAAAATACTGATGAAATGACATACTTCTAATGAATCGAAAGACAGATCAGCGTCATAATTACATACTTCTAATGAATCGAAAGACAGATCAGCGTCATAGTTACATTTATATTTCAATTACACAAATGAAATAATATAAGGGAAAGAAATAGAGGAAGGTTGGAGATGGTGGACAATAATTGCATTTGCTTTGCTTTGATTGCAAGACAATGATAAAAAAGAAGATATGATATATAGCAAGTTTGTATCGACTGTTGGCCTAATTTGGTTGCTGTTAAGTTGTGTTAATTAAGCAAATAAAAGCTGTTTGTAATGCAAATTAAGGGATCTTATTTTGGATTAGAATCAAATTAGGGTATGGTTTAAGAAGGTTTTTGATTTTGATTTTTGGAGTTAAACTTTGAGTTAATCTCAATCACTCATAGTCAGATTGTGACTTACCAAACCAACAAATGCAAACACCTTGACTACTGTCATTCAATTACAATTAATAATTAGAAGTCTAAACCCTTTTTTTAAGTAAAAAAATCCATTTCTATGACCAAAATCAGACAAATAAAAACCCAATTAGAAGCCAAATTCAAACACAAATAACCCAATTAGAACCACAAAACCCTTGACTAACATAAGACAATCCCTAGTCGCCAACTTTGCAGCCTTAATTTAGTAAAAAATTCAATTTCAATTACAACTAATAAAACCTAAACTCATGAAAGTCAAAATTGCATTTGTTAGGCCAGATTCGAACACATGAAAAAACAATTAAAACCACAAAACCTGAACATAGTCTATGATCTCAATATTAAAACCCAATGAAGTAAAAAAAAACCTAAAAAAGGGTTACCTGCGATTGATGAAGAGTAACAGAGCAAAGGTGAAATGTAGAAAATCTGGAGCTGAAAGGAACCAGTATTAAGGGAAACATAACTCTATAAGGTTAGCCTTCAGACGTGTAAATAATTGCTGAAGACAACAAACACCTTCGTTGACACGCGTAAGAGTATTAATAAAGATGAATGATCTAAGTGCAGAAACAAAACCCACTAATAAGTGAAATAATATAAATTATATAATCAAGCCAGAGGTATGAGATACAAATCAAAAGGCAGAAGGTATAACCCTAAATGCAAAGAAATCTTTGTAATTGTAATATTATAAATATGATAACTATTTGTGTATACTAACTAATTTGGAAGTAACAGATGGTAGTTCTAAGACATTGATTATACGTATATATGAAGTTAAACTGATAACCAGATTTTAAGATGTTACACGCGTGAGAGCGGGGAGAGTAAGAGTGGATGAAGAAGGATGGGAGAGTTCAACGGTGTAATGGAGGGACAGTTCACACTTCACACACAATCACTATTCTGGAAACTACGTTTTTCTTTTGTTACCAGCCTCTCGGAAACCTGCTCAAGGAAGAAACTTTGGAATGCTTACACACAGTTGGGCAAGAATAGGATCATGTTACGATTAATTGGCACCAATTAATGCATATGATGTTGTTATGCCTTTGGTGTAGAGAATTGAGACTTGGAAACTTAAGCAAGATTATGATGCATGATATTACTTTTGTTGTTATGAATTGATCCTTGTAAATTTGATCAATTTTATGAACCTCACACTTTATTCTACTACAACTCTTTTTATCTTATTTAGGAGGTGTTGATTTACTTTGTATTCTGACCATCTCCAAAGTATTGTTGTTAAAACTAATTACATTATTATTTCATGGAGTTATTTGGTTTCAATATGTTTGAATCGTAATTTAAAGAGTAGGTTTCGTTTAATTTGGAATCCGATGAAAATATGAATTCGATGTGCATCTTTATAAAAGCTTCTTTCCAACGCAAGTTCCTAGCTCCCCTCCCGTCCGTTTGTTCATAGTTTATTGTTGTTTGTTCGAGCTCTGATAAAGGTGGTCGAATCTTTTTGGTTACCTTATAACGGTGGGGTTGGGTTGTTATTCATGAACGAGTTGGGTTTCGGGATAAATTCGGGTGTGGGTTGGGTTTGGTACAGGTTCCAATTGCTAATCGATATAATGATTCGTTTGAGTTATTTTGTGGGTTAAAGAATAGGCTGTTGGGTTGTTAAATTTCATGACGAAGAAATTTTGAATAATGGTAAGATCGATTCATATACATATGAATAAAGTATGCATTGGGTGAAGAAAATTGTAAAATGTTGTATAAAGTTTCAAGTTAAAATTGGATTAGTTATAGAATTTTAAAAATTATTTTAATATGCAACATTTAGTTGCGGTGGTCATATTTACCACTTCTACTTCGCCCAAAGTCGTTTCATTGGGCGCAAACTCTCCGAAAATGCTCCCTTACGTATCTGATAGAGTATAAATGCATATTAACTAATATTTTTAGCATCAAAATATCATATATTTTTATTATTTTATCCAATCTCTATAAATCTGTCCCTACCGTACGAACCAAAGGTGATGAATTATTGAAGGACTAATTTTCAAAATAGTCCTAACCATGAGACATATTCTCTTAATAGTTCAAAACTTTTTAAAATTCTTAAAATAGTGCATAGAAACCTATCTACAGCGTGACATTGGTTTCGTGACGTGAAATTTGAGTAGTCAATCACAATCTGACACGTGTAAGGTAACGTGAAAGTTTCAACGAAATCTGTCTTCGTCGAGAGTTTTCAACCCAAAATCATTTTCTCAAATATTTATATCCTCCGACGCATTTCAGGTTTTTCATATTTTTTTGCATAAAAAGAAGAGTTGTCAGAAAAGATGTATTTTGTTACAAATTATTTAAATTCGATAGTTTTTAGATGAGAGTTATCTTTTTTGCATAAAAAAATAGTTGGGAAATTATCGTTTTTTTAACCCTCACATCGGATTTTTAAAACTTTTAAAAAAATCATCTGAGGAGATTAAATTCATTGGGAAATTATCGTTTTTTTAAACGTTTTTGAAAATCATCTAATAAAACTAAATTCATTGAAAAAGTATCGTTTTTTTGCAACTTTTTTGAAATTTCTTGTAGGAGACGAAATTCACCTGAAATGCGACGGAGGAGATGAATTTCAGAGAAGATGATTTTGGGTTGAAAACTCTCGGCGAAGACAGATTTCGTTGAAACTTTCACGTTACTTTTACACGTGTCTGATTGTGATTGGCTACTCAAATCTAACGTCACGAATACCTATGTTACGCTGTTGATAGGTTTCCATAGACTATTTTAGTAATTTTAAAAAGTTTTGAACTATGAAGAGAATCTCTCTTATGGTTAGGACTATTTTAGGAATTACCCCGTTATTAAAGGGGTACGAATATAACATCCGTATTGAAATCAATAGGTCTGCCAAATTTTAGAGGGATTATTCTACCCATCGTGAATGCATGTACAGTGGTGGATATAATTGATATCTATATATTAAATGAACGTAGAAGCCATTGCCGACTGAATAAATACATACAATAATATTAGTTGCATCTGCTGTAAAAAAATACTAACTTTTAAACCAGTTTATTACAATGTTGCAAAAGTCGCTAGACGGTCTCTAGGCGGCCGACCCCTTTGGAGAGAGTACTCGGAGAGTAATTGGACATGATAAATATAAATAAAATTAGATTTTGAGTAATATATATATTTCAAATATCATAAGTTTACTAATATTTATAACAAAATAAATGAATATCAATATAAATAAGAGAAATACATTTTTAAACACTAAATTATTATAAAAAATGTTAATCATTAATTAAAAGTAATGATATTCGTTCTTTAATATTATAGAAATACGAATTATGTTGTATTTTTTAAGTTAAAATAAACCCAAGTTAACCGACTAGATGTGATTCAGGCTAATGTTGACCACCTTTGACCAATTTTTAGTAACTAGGTGGAGTTAAAGAAACTCCCCTCGGCATCATATCTTGTAGCGAGTACTCGGAGAGTACTCGGCCTTGTAGACCCACTTTTACAACATTGGTTTATTATAGTGGATGTGTCAAAAGATAAAAATAAATAAGGTCCGTTATCGAAAGAAATGAGCAAATATATAGTATGAACAATAAGTAGTCAAGAATATCAAATTTACAAATTTGAGAAAATCTCTTTATATACAACATTTCTTAAAATTGTTTTGACTCATGACCCATGAATAACTATAATAAACGTGATGAGAGATTAAAATATTAGAATGAAAATTATAACAAATTTGCTAGATTTTTTTTAACTCATGACATATAGATAGCTAGGATGAATAAGGATGAGAGACATGAGAATTAGGAGGGAAATTATAACTCATTTGTTAAAATTGTTTTGACTCATAGACCCATAAATAACTAGGATGAATAAGATGAAGTATTAAAGAATATAAGAAGGAAAATTGTAATTCATTAACCAAAATGGTTTTGATCTATTAGTCTATCACCCATGATCTATGGATAGCTATGATGAATGAGAATAGAGATTGGAAGAATAGGAGGTCAAGAATGAATACGAGATTGATACACCATTAATTATTTTCTTTTTTAGTATAGCTAGATAATTTTAAAAAAGTGACTTTATTTTTCAAAATTTATATTCTCTCCCACGTCCATAATTGCAACATTGTCTGGCCATAAATCGCTATGGCTTTAGAAGATGTTCCATTGCATTAATTTTTGAAAAGGTATGCAAGCACCGCACTTGCCCAACTAAGCCACCCACATTCATCTAAATCTCGTAAATGACTTAGATAATAGAAAAATACGTTGCTACTCGAATAATCGGGAAACAAAGTACCACCCAATAAGTGTAGTATACACACGCATGCTTGCCTAAGACAATCGTATTATGATGCGTTATAGGAAAATCATTTTCCAGTGCAGCTATAAGGCGAGTTAACCATAATTTTTATTTTTAAAATTATTTTCTTTAACATGCAAGCCTACTAGTTCATTACACGTACAAATATTGTTGCTCTGGAAATGCTAGTCTAGTATCCCTACCGAAAATAACCCTGTCTCCAATTGGCCGACCCCATAGAACTTGTACGTCTTCTAAGGTTATTATGGCCTCCCCAAACTTTAAGTGAAATGTGTGTGTTTTCAGACATCACCTCTCAACTAACACAGTTACAAGATGATTATCAACCATTTTGTAACCGTATTCAACAAAACCGCCAAAACCAACAACACGTATGTGGCGCCTGTTGTTCTCCAGTATAGGTTTACGTCTAATGAATTCTCAGAATTTTTGATCGCCACGACAAACTGTTAGGTGTTCTTGATTGAAATTGTTATTATGGAACAAATGGTAGGCTCGATGATTTTCACCTAAAAAAATCGAAATTACTTGGAACATAAATTACTCGTGAATTCATTTTGTAATCTCACAACACAAGTATATATAAAGCTCCTAAAAAATTAATTTGAAAAAAATGATAGGACGTAATTTCAATGAAGGCTTTGATGAGAATACCAAAATTAACTTTATATATTTATATTTTTTTATATATATATATACTAGTTTAATCCTCCCGTGTTATGGGGGGTTATTCAAATTTTTTGTTTTTATCGTTTTGCTATTTTATGATGATTTATTTTATTTTTTAACGTAGTTTAGTTTTAATTTAATACGTATATATTAGTTTGTTATTATATTTTTTAGCGTTAGTTTTTCGATTGAGATGTGTAGGATTTTTAGATTTCTAATGAACAAACATTAACGGACACGACATTGTTGATTTTTTTAAATGCGCAAACATGAACACAAATATTTGTCTAGTGAAAAAGGGGATGTTAATGTAGTTGACAATGGTGGGTAATATCGGAAGTTAACCGGCGATTAAGATGATAGACCAGCAACAGAGAACATGTAAAGGAGATAAATCAAATTTCGGGTTTAATGATAGTGTTTACTAATAAATGAGATTTTATAACCCAATTAAAGACTATCCGGGTTTGGAAAGACCCATAACCCGTGTAAATTATTGTTATTTCACAAATAAATGAGTTGTTATAACACGTATAGGAGTTATCCGGGTTTGGTGAGACCAATGACCCGCCAAAATTATTGCTTGATTATGAAAGAGTTTCATAAATATATGAGATGTTATAACTCATTTAAAGACTATCCGGGTTTGGTAAAACCCATACCCGTGAATTCGGGTCAAATACATGAGAAGCCTCTATTTAGAAATCAAGCAATCTGGTGGCTCTAGAGAATGAGGGGAACAACCTGAGAGCGACACATAGGATTTCATGGTAGGTAATTATATAGATAGTTAGATATATATATATATATATATCACTACAACAAAAAGGGCTTTTTAGTACGCACAAAAGCGTCCTAAAATGCTATTTTAGAGGACCTTTCATTTAACAGGACCAACGAGAAAAATGTTTCATGTAAAGGGGTTGTAATAAGTCTCAGAACTCAAAAAGCGTCCTGATATCCCAAATAAGATTATGAAACCAATTTTATGGTCGCATAATATATCCATTAACAACCTAAAAAGTGTCCCAATAAAAACATATTAAGACACTTTTACTATGTTTTGACATATGCTTACATAATTGTAAACTTTTGATACACATACAAGCGTCCTTAAAAATTAATTTGTAGCACCCTGATGATGAAACGTTATAGTACCAAGAAAAGGGTTCTAATATCCCAAACAAGATTATGAAACTAAATTTTATGGTCGCATAATATATCTATAAACAACTTAAACGTCCTAAAAAACATATTATGACACTTTTACAATGTTCTAACGTTCTATCAAAAATTAGAAGTCCTAACAAATCATATTATACAACCATCTTTTAAACGTCCACACACACAAGTTTACTATACGATTATGGACATCCAAATATTGAAAGAAATAAAACTTCATTATAACAAAAAAAAAACATAAATAAGTTATAGCATTATCCAACATATGCTCTTGTAACATTCAACAAAAAAAATTAAAAGCAATAAAAGAAACCAGCACCATAAAATCCCGAGTCATCATGCGTATGTCCTCAATCTTCACGAACTACCTACAAATAAACCATCCATGTATAAGCATTAAGTTCCATGTTATTAAAATTATTCGTATCACAAGTTTAACAAATACATACCAAGATGAATGGACAATGCCATGCGATGAATGCACCAATACAATCTTGAATTGTGGAAAATAACCCATATGGGTCTCACCAACTTTTCATTTATTTTTATTGGTACTTGAACATTTACCTCACATATATTTTATAGGAAAATGATAATTATATACCACAGAGGCACGACTTAAGAGAAAATAGTAATATATAACTACAATCAATACCTTTTTTGAAATGATAATTATATACCACAATGAACATTTACCTCACTTGATCTATGTTAAAACATAACCCAAAATTAGTGTACTGAGGCAAATGCAGCTTTAGGCGTCCACAAATTGAAGCACAGCTCAATACGCGACTATTGCAATTCATAATCCGACCATTCTTTTTCCCTACAAAATACCATAAGCATGTATAAGTAACAAAATGACAATTCGGTTAGTTCCTAACACAAGACGGTATCATGACAAAAAGTGGCAATTGGTTTTTACTCACTAATTCTCTATTACTTTGGGAACAAGACTTTTATTATCAACAAAAATGGCAATTTTGTTGACAGAAATGCAACACATCTAGTATACTTTCTCCACTTTCTTACCTAAACAGAACATGAAAAATGCGTTATTAATAACCAACAAGGAAACTAAGTGATGAAGCATACAAAAATACCCATATAAACTAGAAACTAGCCAAGATAGAACATAGTCAAGCTCAGGTTTCGCTTGACTTGGTTACACTTTAAATCAATTTACATCCAAACAATAAGAACCAAAATATATATTTGTAACAAAAGAAGACTCACCATTCGGGATCTCAAGACCTACCTACTGCATGAAAAAGACCAAAATGACACTGCATGCTGCATCACCACATTCATATCAGTACCATCATCATATAAACATACAAGAACATAGAGAAAGACACAGAATGTATATTTTTACCTCTGACATTTCATTTAGTGCAGCATCCAATATCTCTCTTTGTTCATTGATATGATTGAATGCACATCCTAATGAACATAATAGTTTCTGACTTATTGCATTCTTTAATGAAACCGCTGTGTAACACGTTACTGCTCACGTATTTTTGACTCGCTTTATCAGTTTGTCTACAAAATCATAGATATTACACTATATAATCAACATATATTATACTTTGGGATTTGAGTCTGAATGAGGATGAGATGAAAGTTTGCATTTTTTTATTTTAATTTATAAAAAAAATATTTTTTGATAAATAAATCGATCATCAACCCACCTAAACTAGCTGTACTGTTGGATCAAAGAATCCATTTTTTAATTATTGGATCACTTAAAAAAGAACTCCCCTACGAAAACCATTTTTTTACTAACAAGCATCTCAATTGCTTTATCCTTGATCATAGAAACAATATCCTTTTCAGTGATTGCTTCAGCAAAATCGTCCTGCATTTTACACTTCAAACTTTTCTTCTATAAATTTCAAACAAATATAATATTAATAATAATAATAACAAATAAAAATGATTAAAACAAATTAAAGAGCCATTTATACCATGCAATTTGCAACAAAAATATTAACTTTTTTATCCCTCTCTTTTAAGAAAAATTGGTGTTTTGATCATCAATCCAATTTCTTATTTTTTGGTTTTACATACTAAATTCGTAAATAAAAAAAATATATACCTTGCTATAAAATAAGTTCTTGAAAGTGTGCACGGTTATCTTTTTCAGTTCCAAAAACTTCATCACGCAGGAAAATTATGAGTCTAAGTTTTTTTGTTGAGTCCAAAAGGTTTTGATCAGTTATTTAATTTACAGATTTCACTAAAGCAATTTGCAAATTAGAAATAACATATTACCATCAAACAATTAAATCAGGACAAACCTTCACGAGTCCCTAGTGGTAAGCAATTCATCGAACAGTTGGTGGGCATGTTGTTGGTAACCAAAACATTTATCTAGAACTCATATAAATCAGATTCTATGAATTAAACTAAAGCACGAAACAATGAATATTAAAGTTAACCAATTAAAAAAACAGAAACACATCATCCAATCGTTGCACATAAAGTCATAAACATACAATCACGCAATATTAATCAGTTGAGCCTAATCATTTCCTTATACTGACCTAGGATTGAAGGTGGGTTGAAGTTGCGATTAAACCAATCATAGCCCTTCTGGCGATTGAACCACTTACTGCAAATTTTTAGAGTGATTAAGACTTAAAGAGGGAAAACAAAAAATTTTAAGCTAGTGCCCGCTAATCCCTTTGTATTTTAATTTAGAACCGCCCATTGTGGTTATTTTATAATTTAAACTATTCAATGGGTGTTTTTAGGAGATCGGGTTTGTTTGCCGGGTTTAGAGCCATGGTTTTCAGCTTTTAAAGATTTAACCGAAACTCAGCCCAAATCTCTCATAGATTTTTCGTGTTCTGGTTTGTTTGGATTGAGTTAATCGGGTTTTGGATATCCTAAAACAAGTTAAAACTACAATGATAAAATTTAACAACATATTATTTTTCACTCGTAACGTAAATAAACAAATAACAAACTAACATAACCTGATTAAACAATCCAAAAAATAAAAAAAAAATGTAACAAACTTACTCATAAAAAAACATAATGGCATTCAATCTATCGTGATTAGAGTGTTCAGTTATTATTGCTTCTAGTCATAAATCGTAAACATTATTAAACAAAAAAAAAGTCTATCAATAATGGATGGAATGAGAACAATCGATCCGGCTCGTCTAACGGTTAACCTATTATACATAAAATTATTTGGTTTTAGAACTAAAAGTTTATAGAATTTTCTAGTTGACCCAAAACCCAGAATTCACACCCAATAACCAACCTGAACTACTTCGGCCCAGATTAGTCTTAGTTAGGGTTTTTCAGGTCGGGTTAGTTCGGATTCGGGTATGGGTTTTCTTGGGTCGGGTTTCAGTGTCGGTTAAAATTGACAGTCCTAATCCAATTGTACTTACACTTCCTAACTCATAGCTTGGGGTGATGATTAAGGCTTGAGATCTATAGTATTAGATTTTAAACCTGACTTAATGAGAGTTTTTACACAGTGATGGGTTTTCTCCTTGAATGTGTTTATGGGTGAGTCACTGAGTCAAACCTGGAGTGTCGGAATCAATATGGATAGTTAACATCCCGTGTCAGAAATGCTCACTTAGGTATAGGGGTAGATTCAAATGTTGTTTAAAATATCATTAACGTAAACGTAACCTATTTCTAATATTAACTACTAGATTTTGAACTCGTGTATTACACGAGATTTGTCAAAATAATAAAAATAAATAAGGTATGTTATTTAAATGAAATGAACAAAATTAAAGGTAAAAAATAAATAAAATAATACAGTACAAAAAGAAGAAGTCTGAAATATCATATTTACAAATTCAATAAAATCCTTTTATATACAACATTTACCAAAGTTGTTTTGACCTATTACCCATTGATAGCTATGATAAATGATATGGGAGATTAGAGAATTAGAAGGGAAATTACAACATTTGCCGATTTTTTTAATTATATGTATTTTTATTAATTACAATATGTATATTTAATGGTTAAACTGAACTATATAACCACTAGGTTGGTCTAGTGGCACAAGGGTATTACTTTCAACCAAAAGGTTATTGGTTCGAGTCTCATTTGAGATATGTTTAATACTACTTTTATACAAACGTTTTTTACACAACCTAAATTATAACCAGGAAAACCCATATAAAAATAAAATTGTTTAAACCCAATAAAATACTTATTTTATTTAAGGCCCCTAAAAAATTTCACCTTCGGCCCCAAACTTTTTTTCTTTCTCAGAGCCGAACCTGTAACCCATTTGTCAAAATTGTTTAGACCCATGACCCATGAATCGGTAGGATAAATAAAATGAGAAAGTAGAGAATTATAAAGGAAATTATAACCTATTTTACCAAATTTGATTTGCCTCAAAACTCATGGATATGAAGGATAAATGAGATGATAGATTAGACTAAATACGAATGTAAGACTGTCACATCATCCTCATTATCTTCATTTATAGTATAATTATATTAGATTAATGAAAGTAATTAGGTCTTAATGTCTTAATATGCAATATTGGGCCATTATAATTTATGTTTTATCGTAGTAACTACACTTTCAACTGTGTTGTACAAATATTGGTGAAAAGCTACACGTAAATCGTCCCAATATTATATGAGTATATCGGGTTTTGGATTATGGTATCGAGCTAGAACGAGTAGGATTCCTTGGGGTTCGGGTTAATTCTCATAAATCATAATCATACCTAAAAGATTATTATAATTTATAAGGATAAAACATACACCGTCATTAAAACGTAAAATGAGGTAACGATATTTTTCTTTTTGAAAACATTTTTTGACAATATATTTATATTATTCTATAACTGATTATCACAATTTACATAAACTAGTTAACGAAGTTCATGTTATAAGCCATCGTTATTATAAAAAATATACATGATCAAGTAATACCAAAACATGAAAATGACATGATTATAAAGTCATATACATGAAGTCGAAGAATATTCTAACTTAGATGAATTGATCGATGGTTTTGTTTTGACTTATTAAATAACTTAAGCTGGATAATAGCAACTAATCTAGCTATCAATTTTCGTAGCTATAATTAATATGCATATAGTGAAATTTTTGTTTTCTATATTAAACAACTAGATAAGTGAATTGGTTAATAAAATGTGGTTGTGCCTTGGTGGTTAGTTCGAATTTCTTCTGAAACGATAAGTATATTATATAATGTTTGAGCCATGTCAAATTTTTTTTTTAAAGATGCAGCCCGTGTTCGATCCATGGCAGGTTGCAAAACTTTTTTAACTTCATTCAAAGTAGCGTCTTAGGTAATAAATTGACATATAATATAAAAATAAAAGGATTGAAACGTCTTTTTTTCAACTACCTTTGATCAAATTTAATGTCTCGATTTTATAGCAAGTAAAAGTGTTTCTGTGCAAAAGTAGCATGCCCAAAGATCCATTAAAACCTAAAATATAAAATAGTGGCACAAAATTTGTCATTAAAAACGTGTGTCACTAAATGACATTTTATTTGTAGTGAAAGGTTAAAGTTATAAAACTCAAGTGTCAAGTGTCGTGTCAAGTTATGTTATAATAAAACTCTAGCGAATAAGCGTCCTATAAAACAAATGTTTTATGACTCAAATATCAAATGTCATATTAAGGTGTATTATAATAACACCACAATGATTAAGCGTCTTATAAAGGTTAAAGTGATAAGACCATGGTGTAAAATGTCTTATTAAGTTATGTTCTTATATGACATCGACTAGAAAGGATCCTATAACACCGAACATTTATGACTTAACTACAAATGTCCTATTAACTTATGTTATAATAAGACCTCCAGTGATCAAGTGACCTATTACAACACTACATAATGAGACACCAACAACTACATGTCTTATAGGTTACTTTATTAGGATTTAGATTTTAAATGTCTTATTAAGTTATATGATAATACGACCCCAAAGAATCATCCATCCTATTAAATAACTTTTTCGGACACCAGTTCTATGGCGTACATTGTAAAAGGACCCCAAATGTTCATTTGTCCTATTAAATAGATTTTAGGACCCTATTTTACAAGTGTCCCATACAAAAGGTCCTATAAAGCCATTTTGTTGTAGTGTGTATATATATATATATATATATATATATATATATATATAGGGGTGGGATCTAGAGAGAACTCTTCTTAAAGAGAGAACTAGTAAAGAATTATTTTTAACTATTTTTAAAAAATTATTTTATGATTTTTGTTTCTTTCCTCCTTCTAATAAGATGATATTGTTCCTAAAAAAACCGTCGATGTAATGCGTATGTGCATTAATGTGTATTGTATAAATAGTGTTTTATTGCATATAATATAACACAAATACATTATCTAAATACACACTATTGAATATATGCAAAAACGACACTAATAATTGTATGCAAAACACATTATCGCATATATGTAATACAACACTAATGCACATATGCACTATATCGATTTTTTTTTAATTTTTGTATATAATATAACACTATTGCAAATATACAATACAAACAACTATATATATATGCTATTCAACACTATTTTAAATATCAAAATGCACACTATTACACATATGCATTATAAAAAAAGTCGGTGTATTGCATATATGCATTACTCGTTAATTTTTTTTATTTTTATATTTTTTTGTGGTGAAGAATAACAACATATAAGAAGGATGAAAGAAAAAAAGTTTTAAAAATATTAAATTAAAAATACTTCATTATTAGTTTTCTAGTTATCTCCATAAAATAAAGTTCTCTCATAATCCTCTTCATATATATATATATTGCATGTAAGAATAATATATTAGATTCCAAAAGAATCTTTCAATTGAAAAATTGAAGGTCATTCATGGATGTATTATACAAATTGTAATGTTATTTCAATGAAGAAAAAGAAAAAAAAAATAAAAATCAAATGTGAGCATTACTGAATTTACTTTAAAAAAAATCAAATCATGGTCTTGAACCACAGGTTGACTAAAAACAAAAATATTCACGTGTACAATTGCTTATTTTACTCGACGCTTAATAAAAAATAACGTAAAAAAATCAAACCATAGTTCCAAATCACCGCTTGACTAGCAAAATCACCTCCTTCACGAAAACCGGTATTAGGTTATTATTTTGGGTGCAATCCATGGTTTCAAACCATGGTTTGTATTATTTTAATAACAATTTATTGTTTTCTGAAACTCCATCTAACACACTTGGAAAAAAAGAGACAAACCGTGGTTTCAAACCATCGTTACACAATTTGTGAAAAAGCTTAAAAAAACACCAGTTTAAAAACAACTTTACTAAAAGCACTATTTTTGAAAACAATTATGTCTTTCGATATCAACACGTTCTTAACATTTTGTCATTTCATGTTCTACAAATCAACCAACAAATAACGAACACTATTGATTGTACTATTGAACACTCCTCCTGTACTTTCTCTTGTGCTCATTAATTGATTCAAAACCTTTCGAAGTCGAGAGTTTCACTAGATGATGGCCCAATCCATTTCGCCAGTTGACAATGAACTATCATATGCTCCAATGACTCCAGGAACAAACCCCATAGGCCATAACACACAAATTGCATCTCCCGTGTTAACTCCTCTCATTAGAAGGGCTGATTTTGTTACATTGGGTGGTCTAGTAACAATTTCCACATAAATTAGTTTACCTATATTGAAGCAAATTCAACCATACATTTCTATCCACCGTAGGATAATTCAGATTATTGAGCTCTCACCTTAGTCTTTTTAGAAAGAAAATATCAACAAAACCGTCACTTGCTTTCCATCTACAAACGTACGTGGTCCGGGCCACCTTAACGTTTGACACCACTTCCAAACCTTTATTCACCTCATCTTAGTACTCTAAAATGAACTAAAATTAAATACACTATGTATATGACATTGACTCACATCCAAGTCATAAATGCAATTAAAGTTTAGTCAATAAAAATATGAAACCAAAAACCAAAAGAATTAGAAATAACAACCCGAGAATTAGAAAACCTCAATAGCTTTGCCAAATTTTAAGGGGATTGTTTTAGGCATAGTGAATGCTCGTAGGCAGCTTGTAGTTGGCCACATCTATTAAAGGAATATGCAAAATTGCAAACCACTTAATGACATTTGTAGCTAGCATTGTTGTAGAAAACAGTGTGGCTCACTTTAAGGACTATATAAAAAAGCATCACAATCTCATCCATTTTATACATAAACTCTTATCCATGGCTTTTCTTGTAGACTTTTTCATTTTCTTTATATATTTCGTTCTTGTTCTGATTGCAATGATCATATACACACATAAAAAACAGAGAGCTGTTGTCCCCACAAATTGGCCAATTCTTGGTATGATGCCGGGGGTTCTTGTAAACACTCATCGAATCAATGATTACATCACAGAACTTCTGATACAAAGTCATGGTACATTCATGTTGAAAGGACCTTGGTTAGGCAACATGGACTTAATACTTACCACTAATCCTTTTGACGTCCATCATATTCTAAGCAAACACTTTAGAAACTATCCAAAAGGTGACAAATTTCGTAAGATCTTTGAGATCCTTGGAGATGGAATACTCGGTTCTGATGGTAAGATATGGGAGATCAGTCGTAAAGTTATTTTTTCTATACTAAAGCATGAAGGATTTCAGAGCATGATGGAAACAACAGTATGGGACAAAGTGGAAAATGGGCTTCTGCCTATACTTGAATCTGTTTGTGAACATGGCACTGAGATCTATTTGCAGGATATATTTCAAAGATTTACTTTTGATAACGTATGCAAACTACTCTTCGAAAATGATCCGGAAAGCTTATCTCTTGATTTTCCATACAACCCGTGTTTGAAAGCCTTCAAAGATGCTGAAGAAGCTCTTGTGCTTAGACATATTACGCCACCATGGCTTTGGAAATTGCAACAAACTCTTAGAGTGGGGAAGGAGAAGAAATTGAGCGATGCATGGAGAGTTCTTGATGAATTCATATACAAACACTTGGCTAAAACAGAAAAGGAGTACAATATAACATGAATCATGACACGAAAAAGTTCATATTTTTAACAGCGATCATGAGAGAGCTTGAAGATCAGACCGGCAATTCTATGATTCCTACAAAATTTTTAAGAGACACCATATTAAATTTGATGTCTGCTGGAAAAGATACTATCGGCGCTGCTCTATCTTGGTTCTTTTATCTACTTGCTAAAAACCCAACCGTCCAAGACAAGATTCTAGAAGAGATTCACACACATTTGGAGGTTAATGCACGTCAAAGATGGAATATGAAAGAGCTGGAGAAGATGGTTTATCTGCACGGAGCTTTATGTGAATCATTAAGGTTATATCCTTCGGTCCCCTTGAACAACAAATCTCCGCTAGTACCAGAAATCCTCCCAAGTGGCATAAAAGTTGATCAAAATACCAACATTATTCTATGTTTATATTCTATGGGAAGGATGAAATCAATATGGGGGGAGGATTGCATGGACTTTAAGCCTGAAAGGTGGATTTCTAACAACGGGGGAATCAAACACGAGCCATCATACAAGTTCTCTGCATTTAGTTCTGGACCAAGATCTTGTTAGGTAAGAATATGGCATTGTGTGAACTGAAGATAGTGGCAAGCAAGATAATTTACCATTACCACACTCAACTGGTGGAAGGTCACCATGTGCTTCCTGTAGATTCTACGACACTTATGATGAAGCATGGTCTGAAGGTCCGATTGAACAAAAGAAGATGAATAAACTAATATAAGTTAAATATCAACTTAGAATAACGTTGATGTGAACTAGTTGCTACCAGAACTTTGTATTTTATAAACTCAAAGTGTACTAGGTTAGAATAATTATATTGTGTACTACGTACTTGCTATCGTCAACTTTTTATTTATAGGAAAATTTGTTTTAAATAATATCAACTATGTCTTATTAACAAATAACAGTCCCAACTTAACATTTAGCTAGTGACGGTCCCAACTAAACACATATTTGTTTTCAACAGTCCACGATTAACGAAATGTTAACTCTATTAGTTTTATGCTGAGTCAAATAACAAAAGATCTTAGGTGGCAACATTACTTGGCGTTTAAGGACATATGGGTCATTTTACCTATTTAAGTAAAAATATTTAAATAGATAAAAAGAAATCAAGTAGTTATTAAACCCTCTCTTTCTTCTTTAACCAACCGCCACCTACTACCATTATTCCGGCACACCACCACCTTCAAACTAAAAAATTCAGTGCCATGACATTATAAGCTAGTAATGACCTACTACTTTTCATTCATAAAAATCTTTAAAGTTTTACAAAACCAAACCGAATCCTATTGATTCTCAAAAATTTGTAAAAAGATCCCAATCTGGTTGTTCTCTATCTCATCAATAGACTACCAGATTCACATCCAGTTCTGGAACCAAATTTCTCCAGTTTGGTGCCAAGTTTCTAATGGGGGTTTTCTAATTTCATGAATCCATTCCAGAAATCCAAGGTACAAAAACAAAATTAGGTGTATACAAATGTCAAATCTCCATTTTTAGATATTGAGATGGTTGAGGTTTGCGTTTCCGGCGATAAGTCCCAACACCCATCGTGTGTTTAGTGGTTGTGGCTAGATGAGAGAGAATATAGGCAGGGATGAAGGATGGCAGTGGAGATGTGGTGAACTTAACCGACGATGGTGGCCGGTGGAGATGACGAGATTTGAAAAGTCAGTTTGTAGGAGGGCGGCAATTTGCAAAGTAGAGAGTGAACCTTAAGTCAACCCAACACCAAGAACCCAAATTTAGGTGCAGATGGTGGTGCAATGCTGGGGGATGATGGCGTGGTGGCTGGTTGTGGCGGTGGTGGTTTTTAGAAGCAGAGTGGTAGGAAGAGAGGATTTAGGTTTAAATTTTAATAACTATTTAGTTTCTTTGGGTTTATTTATTTAATATTTTTACTTGAATAGGTCAAATGACCAATATGTCCACAGATGCCAAGTAATGATGCCACCTAAGATTTTTTTGACAACAAGGCGTGCCAACTCAGCATAAAACTAACAGAGTTAACCTTCCGTTAGTCACAAACCACTGAAGATAAATATGCGTTAGTTGGGACCACTACTAGTCAAGTGTTAAGTTGAGACTATTATTTCCCTATAAGACATAGTTGGGATTATTTAAAACCATTTTTCTTATTTATATCATCAATGTACCATAGCTTTGGCTGGATTGCCTGACCAGTGGATCATGTTATATATTAAATAACGGAGACACACGATTAAAGATAAACGAAGAAACAAAGATCAAAGGTAAAACGGATACTGATTTCAAATAACTTGGTACCTAATACGACATTATTTAAGCAATATGAATATATAAATTTTTGGTAGTTGATTGAAGTTGATTAGCAATCCATAAGAAATCATTATATTGTAAAGTCCAGTGGGCCATTAATAATACTGAATGGTGCATGAGAACACACACTATAAATAGTGTGTGCATCTCATGAAAACCAACCTTTTGCCATTTAGTCCTATCTTATCCTCATCTAACCTCTCTTTTTCTCTGTTCCATCTCCTCAACCCCACGGTAATAATATAACCAAACAAGATCCGAGATCTCGACTCCTCACTAGTGATTTCCGCTAGCTAGTGTTGAGATTGATCCAAGTAGACTAGTGTTGTGTTGTTTGATATGTAAATAGGACCTACAATTGGTATCAGAGCTTTTGGGCTCTACTAGTTGTGGATCTTGGGTCACAACCATGGATTTTGGTCTTGTTTGTGTTGAAGATGGATTTTTCAAGTGTTTAGTGGGTTACGTGTACCATAAGTTGAAGATAAAGTGTTCAAAAGTTCAAAACTTCAAGTGTTCAGGCTTCGGGTTTAATTTTGTGTGTTAATTTGTGAAGATTCAAGTGTTTAGGTGCTTCAAATTTCAAGATTTGGTGTTAAAAGTGTTAAAATATGGATTTTTCATAGATCCATAAAGTGTCAAGGTGATTGAAGTGACTTCCTTAAAAGGAAGAAGTTGAAAAAGGTGACAGAAAGTACAATCCGTACTTTCCTTAACTACAATCCATTCTAATCGAATCAACTTCATTTGAATCGAATCAAGTGTTATCTAATCGAGTTGAAGGTTCTCTTGCCAAATTGGAAGTACGTAATCGAATCTAATCCAGTTTGCAATCTAATCGAATCCACAAATTTCGCTAATCGAATCCCAAAGTAATCGACTCGAATTCATGATTCCATTATAATGAATCCATTTTAATTGAATTGAATCACCATTCGATTAGATTAGTTCATTCTATTAGAAAAAAATTCAATTCGATTAGATTTGAACCATTCGATTAGATTACATTGTCATTCAATTACATCTCATTCGATTACATTTCACTTAGCCAGTTTTTCCTCAGAAGCAGTTTCACCATTCGATTACTTAGCTTTTCGATTACTTTGGACTTGTAATTTTACAACATATTATGTTTGAACTTGTTTTGATCTTGAGTTTGTTTAAGCAATGGCTAATGCAAATGAAGAAGTTAGAAACGAATCGTTAAGAAATTACATGATCTTTGAGAACGAGGCCAAAACTACAACTAAGTCTCCAAAGCTACTAAATTTGGAAAATGACTTTGAAGAGTTCAAATGGTGCTTTAAGAACTACATTATAATTATCGATTATGTACTTCTTAGACCCATCGTGCTTGGTTCACACATTCCCATGTCTACCACTGCTGACGCCCAAGTTCCTAAGCCCGTGACTTCTTACGATGATGAAGATAGAAAGAAGTTTAGTGAAGACCACAAAGCGTATGGTGTTATTAGTGTTTGCCTCTCACGTGAAATTGCTCAAACTTTGAGAGATTACACCATTACTAAGGGTCTTTGAAATGCCTTAGTTAGTAAGTTTGAGGGAAACACTGAGATGAGAAATCGCAGGAAAGGAATGTTAAAGGGTGAATTCAACATGTTCAATCATGTGTAAGGAGTATTAGTCACTAGCCTCATTTATAGATTTGAAATTTTGATTACTACGATCAAAAGTGTTGGAATTAATTATGACTAGATTGAAATCAATGACAAGTAGCTTAACTCCCTTCCATATACCTGGAATAGCAGTGTGATCACAATCAAGAGAACAACAAACCTCTAGATTACTTCTCTTGCTGATTTGACGTCAATCATCAAGTCATTTGAGATGGATGACAAATTTAGAATAGGAAATCATATTAGTTATCTCAATCAAGCGTGAATATCCACTAGATCAGGAATAAGCACAACATTTCTGAGCCACGCACACCCTACTGTTCATACTTGATGTGTTGCAAAACACATAGCGTTTTATCCCGTTTTTGTGTTGTTTTATGCGTAAACCGTTAACGAATATAACGTTTTCTGGCATGAAATTAAATGTTTGTGTATATGATAGGTCCCATGTTGAAGAGAGCGAAAAAACAAGTTTAATGAAGAAAGAATCAGCTTAAAAGGGATTCGGATGAAGCCAGTATGCGCGTTTGAAGATAAACGAGTCAGAAAACGAAAGAAACGAGCACCCAGGACCTGGCCGCGCTACACGACCAGGTCATGCATCCATGGACATGCTACGTGAAGTACCACATGTCCCGAAGGCTGCCAAGAATGTTCAGGAATCAGCTACCACGTCTATTTTGTCTTCTAGTGGGCCTAGTGGGCTTGTTTTAACTTATTTTATATTAGGAAGGAGGTGTTTAAACACACATATATATATATATATATATAAACCCTAAACCCTATGAACGATTTTTATTTGAAGTTTCCAGCCACCACACCTGCTCTAGAGGAGAAACCAAGGAGGACAAGCTTACGGTTCTATCTTTTATCCTTCGGTTGTCGGTTTTGACTATTTTAACGTTTGTGAGTTCGTTTTTGGTTTTTAGACATTCAAACCTTTGGTAATCAGATTCTAATGAACATTTTTTATCATTTATATCTATTTTATCTACCGTTCATTATGATTATGATTGGCTAAACTTGTTAGTTCTACCTAGGTTAGATGATTATTGTTAGGTTTTAGTGAGTAATATGGATTGTTGATCATCATGACTTGATTTGTTAATGAATAATTTGGTTTAACATTGAATTAGGTTGTGTTTAGTGGCTGTGAATTTGTTAATTACACTAATATACCTCTTGCTTTGATTGATTGAATTAGTTTTGATTGATTATTGCTTGTTTGACTCTTTACTTTGTGTTTAGAGATTGTTTGCGGGGTGTACAACCGTAGGGTTTAAGTGGGTGTGTTAATTGATTGAATTCAGCAGGTAGGCACCTTCTTAGAGACCGAGAGGTGATAGGAAGTAAAGTCGTCTCATAGCTTTTACTTGTTAGGATTAGGATTGCGCGAGAGCGGGTTCGGTTCTTGTCGAGTTTGGGTTTGTGAGCGATTAGTTGGTCTAGTTTAAGTTAAACCAAATGGTTCCTCTATCCTTGGTTGCGTAGTATCGTTTCCATTAGGGTCGTGTGTCGGTGAGACCGAGAGGTGAGTCGACATTAGAACACATTAGCAATTCGTTTCCCGGTTTGTTCTTAAAATCAACTAAGTGTAAGTTAGGGTTTGTCAGTGAGACCGAGAGGTGATCTAGCTTTCTTGAGCGAACTTTAGTTGTGTCATCCTTAGATACCGGTGTCGTGAGATTATTCAATCCATTAGCTATTTATACCTTCAATATGATTCTTACCTAGGTAGACATTTTCTTCGATTGCAGTTAAGTCTCTAAGTTTTATCAAAGTTTCGCTAAGTCTTTTTAAGTTTAGTTAATTAATTTAGTTAAAGTAAGTTAGGTAAAGTAGTTAATTATAAAAAATCATTTAAATATTCTTACATGAGTCTTGGTTAGGGTTAAGTATTAAAAACGTTTTCACGTGTCCTTGTGTTCGATACTCGGACTTCCTTAGTTCTATACTATTAGTGATAGGTACACTTGCCGGTTTTGTGTGGTTTCTTTAGGAGTCTTGTTTAATAAATTTAAAAGCTTAGTTGTGAGTTGCTTAGAAAGAGCATCATTAGACACACATGAAGTTTTTGGAGCCGTTGCCGGGGACACGGTTGAGGGCGTATTGAGAACGACTCGAGTTAGGGACTTGCCTATTGTATTTCGTATTTATATTTAGATTAGATTAGTTATTTTAATTAGTTTAGTTTATTTTAGTTTAGTGTAGTTTAAGTTTAGTTTTATTATTATTATTATTATTATTGTTATTCTTAACTATTTTATCTATTTTTATCTGGTGCCCGTGATCCGTTTCATTTGAGTGTTCTTTACTGGAAAAATGTTCAGATTACAAGTTAGAGAACCATGGTGCAAAGTTTTTGGCGGAAATCACTGGGTGCATAATGCTTATGAGAGGAGAAATATAGAAGTTGAGGCACGAAAAGCTCCATGGGAATCACTTTTGGAAAAGGCTCCTCCATACCGATTTGCATATGATCAAATGGGGAACTTTTTAGGGTATAAAGATTTGTCAGGAGATATATTAGTGCCCACCTCAGAATTGAAGGCAATAATGGATGATGTATTGTTTGTTGTTATAAATGATTTGGAATATATTCCACCTTTGAATCCACCTTTGTTTGAAACCCTGAGTGAGATTGAGGATACCTGAATGGAGGAGCAGAGAGTAGAGGAGAATATTCCCTCTTGGGAGGATGAGTTCATGGGTGAGTTTGGTGATGAGTTTATGGATTTTACCATTATGGATGAAGGAGAGTTTGACCCACTTGGTGATTTAAAGTTGCTTGAAGATCTATTGTATAACGAGCCAAGTGTATGGGTCGAGAAGGAGATTTGTAAGGAGAGCCATGAGGTAGTTAGTGATTTGGTAATGAGTTGGTGGGCCAAGTTCACGTTGTATGTTTGGGCCCATGAGAGCGGTGCAGTTGGTTTCTTCCCGACCAGTTGTAAGAGGAGAGTGTTGAGGAGTATTGATGGGAAGCGGATAAAGGAGAAGCCTCCTGATTGAAGTTTCGGGAGCGAGTCCGGCTGAAGACTATTCAATAAACTTAGCGCTTCCCGGGAGGCAACCCGGTAATATCTTTCCTTATTATTTTATTTTCATTTTTATTTTTATTTCCGAGTTTTGCCGGGTGTTTCTTCTCTTACTTGCAGGTTATTCCTTGGTTGGTTGATGACAGTTGATGAGTTGGAGTTTTAAACAAGTATGGGGATGTAGTTTGCGTAAGGATTGCCGCTTTCGTTCGTGAGTGATAGCTTGATAGAGAGCACTGGAGTTTTAAGCTTGCGTTCAAACAGGAGGGCGAAGAACATGATTCACCGCACACTTTTCATGATCACATATACCAGGGGAGTCTGTTCCACTTTATTTTTCTTTATGTTTAGTTTTGTCTTTTCCTTGTCTCACATTGAGGACAATGTGAAATTTAAGTGTGGGGATGAGGAACTGACGCTTTAATTTTTATGAAAAATAAAAGAATAATGAAAATCTTGGGAGTTAATATTAAAAAAAAGTGTTAAAGAAAAATTGTCCCTTGAAAATTGTTTTTGTTCTACGTTAAGCAGGAAATGATATTATTACTAATGTTCTAACGAACTCTCGGAACTTTTAAAATATATAATATAATAATAAAATAAGGGATGGTTTGCATATCTGATTTGGGATGTGTCGGTAGGCCTAACTAGCTTTGATAGTCCTCTTTAGCAGATTTTATATATATAATAATTTGAAAAACGGTGAAACCGAATTTCAATGCTTAGGGAAGATTACCATAATCTAAAAACTTTGAGATGATAAGACTTAGATGCACTCAAACCAGCACACCACCACATGTCCATCTTTTTACGAACTTAGAAATAGTTATATATTTTAGGGTGATATAAAAAAAGAAAAAGAAAGAAAAAAAAAGAAAAGAAGTATGCTTTGAAAGTGTATTATGAAAAGTTGTTACAAAAAGCAAATGATTGTGAGAAAGTTATGTATTGTAAAATACCAAATGAGCATTCTTTAAAGTTAGTAAAAGAGGCCAAAGTGCATATACTAGACGGGACTTAGAGTTTACGTGTTACCTTGTGGATGGTGACTCTGAGGATACACTATTGGGGCTCGAAGGTTCTTAGTCAATAAATAAAAATTAGGAATTTATAGGACAAAGTCCAATAATATTTAGGAATAGCTCGTACGACCTCCACATGACCATTCATCCATCAAAATTTCACCGAGTGCATCTAATTAGTACCATCAACGAGTCCTTGGCTTATGGTGATTTGTCGAACCAGTTTGCTTTGACTCTAGTTCTTCTAGCTCTCTTTGTCTGAAATGGGGTAGGTGTAGCCTTGTGTCACACCCCGACTTACGGCCTAGGCGTGTGACCAACAGTTGGTACCGGTTTTTGTAAATGTATCAGAGTTCAGCGGAAGTCTTTAAAAATATATTTTGAAATGTTAATTTATTTATAAACTTTTATTTATAATAAAATATAATATATATATTTTGAAACGTTAGTTTATTTGTATATCTAAATGAAACATTTTGATTTATTAGAAAACTTCTCGGATAATAAATATCCGAGTGGTTGATTTATAAAACTTGTTTCGATCTTATAAAACTTGTTTAAATATTATTTTTAATATTTTATTCATTTGAAATTATGAGCCTTCTCTACCTTGCGAACATCCACTTCATGAATGGCTCCAATTCTTGATACTGTATTTTCCTGAAATGTTAGAAAATACGTTAGCGATATGCTGGTGATTACGCTGACGCTAAAAATATTTTCTTTACTTGATTACCCCTCGAGACATAACTTAGGTCCGGCCCATCTTGGCTTAGAAATAATCAAGTTAAATCAATAAAATTTATAAAATCAAGTCTCTACACTAGGTCACCTGAGCAAAACACCGCAATGTTTCAACATAACTTAGGTACCAT
The DNA here is from genome assembly GCF_021521415.1 of Bidens hawaiensis. Lineage (NCBI taxonomy): Eukaryota > Viridiplantae > Streptophyta > Magnoliopsida > Asterales > Asteraceae > Bidens > Bidens hawaiensis. The sequence continues at coordinate 455,552 of NW_027492739.1, read as the reverse complement.
AAATATACACATGATCAGTCTCACTCGAACGTAACTTAGGTCTGGCCCATCATGGCTGGAGGTCGTGACCAAGCATGGTGCGATGTGCCCACCGCATTTTACCACATATATAAGGATCCAGACAAACGTATACTACAGCCTGAGGGCTAGGCTTTTACTCTTGTTTATAAATGTTTTAGAGACACATAGTCTCATGTAAACTCTTTTTCATATAACACGTTTGACTCATTTTGAAAACATGTTTGTAAAGTGGGGCGTATTCACCTTTTCGATTTGGATCGGCTTCAATACACCATTCGAGGGACTTTCCCGTTACTACCTCACAACTATAGTACGAGTATAGCCTTTTTCTTTTGGATCAGCTTCAATACACTGTCCGAGGGTCTTTCCCTCTTCTTTTGTCATCTCACACCTATAGTACGAGTATAACCTTTTGTTAGTCGGATATACAATCCGGCTTAAGACCTCTAGTCTCTTTTGTAAAATCTTTACCTCGATTTTAATTTCTTTATGAACCTTTAGTTCAAAACATCTTTTCTTTATTTTTAAACCTTTAGTTTAAAAGATTATTTCTTTTCTTCCCTTTTCAAGTTAAAACTATTTCTTTTTAACTTATTTCTTTCACAAGATAAAACTTTAGTTTAACTTGTTTTCTTTTTCTTAAACTCTACTTTTCTTCTTCATTAAGAAACATATATTTTTCTTTTACTTATTATTTAAGAATAATAAACTTAAATAATATTATCAACTATAAATATGTTTGAACCTATAGTCCAAATCATATATCTCTTATTCTTTAGCTCGATATGTTTTCTTTTCTAAAATATACGTTTCCAAAACGTATACTTATATATATATATATATATATATATATATATATATATATATCATTTATATAAATAATATAAACAAGGGGAAAGTGAATATGGGGTTATTAGACATCTAAGCTTAGATGCGACAAACCTACATAGTTTTGGTTCAAATCAATTAAAAATTGATTTCTTTCCATCAATTTCTTAGTCCGCTTCCTCACTATCAATCACATACTGGACTTGGAAGCAATCCTCTTCATCCATCATACATCCCAATTGAACAAACAAATAACTAATTCTTTCGTTATCAAATTGATGCATGGCCCAACTCCTCCAGATTGATGCATCCAAAGAATGTTATTATATTCTTGTTTTCTTTTCATCAATTTCCTAAAATTTTTATTGACGTTTCTCAGTTTAAAGTTAACCTAAAAAAATAATACTTTTCTCTTTGAATATAAACAGTTGCTTCAAACTTCATCATTAACAATTAATTGCTTAGGGGAATAAATAAAATAATGGTTCGATTCTCATTGTTACGGGAATAATGTTTGTGCATAAAATAAGAAAGAAATAGATATAAGAATCGAGATTATGGGATGATCTACAGCCTCATTATTGGATTGCAATAGATCGAAATTCTCAAGGACGGTTTATTTATGATTTATGAATTAAAATGGCAGCAAGTGTGCATATGTGACAAATTGGAGAAGGAATTGATAGGAAGAAACCAAGATAAATCAATTTTAATCGATTTGAACAAAAACTACGTAGTTTTGTGGGGTTTCGCATCTAAGCTTAGATGTCTAACAGCCCCATATTCACATTCCCCTATAAATATAGAGAGAGAAATTAATATTTGTTGTAACCAACACACTACAACAACCAACGGCCTCGTATCCAAATTATATATATAAATCATCTTACATTAATACAAAATGTTCTAAACTATAAATAAAAACTATATATATATATATATATAGAGAGAGAGAGAGAGGGTATTAGGATAATGTGAGAACTATTTTGAACCACTAATTTAAAAAAAAAAAATTATAAAACCAAAAAAACGAGAAAATAAAAAAAGTAAAAAAACCAAAAAAAATATTTTTTATCCGGGTTTCATAAAAAAAAGTTAAAAAAATATCGGTTTATCAAAATTATACATATATGTATAATACGTATTTTTTATTTTATACAAGTTATTCTTTATACACATATGTATAGTTAATATAAATGTTAATGTATATATGTGTACATTATGTAAATAGAGATTAAATATAAATCTACATATGTGTATAATTAGGGGTTTTTTTATATGAAACCGGGATGAAAAATAACAATTTTTTATATGTAAAAACTAAACATTACTATTTTAGTGGCGTGGCTTTTTTACATTTTTAAATTTTAGTTTTTTATTGTTTTATATATTTTTTTTAATCTTTAAGGTTTTTTTTCCCAAAATGGTTCAGAATTCTTAATTTCAAAATTTTCTCTTAGGATCCTCACCATATATACATACATATATATATAGATATATATGTGTATATATATATATACATATATATATATATATATATGTGTGTATATATATATATACATATATATATATATATGGTGGGACCCACCTACCACCAAATTCATCTTCAACCTCCTTTACACATACATATATATATATATATACATACATATATATATATATATATGGTGGGACCCACCTACCACCAAATTCATCTTCAACCTCTACTTTTCATCAACCACCATCACCGCCTCTGATCATCCTTTCCGGTAAAAATCGGCCCGATCATACTTTGGAGAACAAATCCCTTCTTCTTCGTTGATGGTGTTCTCCGACAAACTCGCCGGAAATCGGATATACCATCACCACCACTCTGGCCAACCTCAAACTCGCTGTAAATCTGAAAAACGAGGTGGTCGGAGATGTTCAGATCTAAAAAATGAATCAATGATGAAGACAGGTTGGAGGTGGCCGGAGATGTCAAGATTTGAACATCGCTAGAGTCGTTTATCAGATCTGGACATCGCTGGAATTGTTTTTCAGATCTGGAAATCTCGACCACCTCTAACCCGTCATTATCGTTGATGGAGGTTGAATATGAAGTTAGTGGTAGGTGGGTCCCACTTTATTTTAATATGTAAATAAACATTACTATTTTAGTAAAAACAATATGTATTCCTATGCCACGCCACTAAAAAAACGATCGCCATGTAATTGCCATGCCATACGCCAAATCATCAAAACTTAACGAGCTTAACCAGCTGTTTGACGGGGACTGTTGTGGGTAACAAGACTAAAAGTTGGGGTTATCACCGGTTAGGTTTTTTAGTTTGGATTATTGTTAGCCAATGGTCAATAGTTTGGATTATTAGAATCCAATTTTCCTTATAAATAATCCTATGACGTAATTATAATCTTGTGCCTTTGAACTTAAATGAAATTACCTGGTTGTAGCCCGTGGATGTAGGTTCCCCACTGGGGTGAAACACGATAAATTTTGGTGTCGTTTATAATTTCTAATTTCTCACTTTAATCGTTTTTGCACAAGTGTGTAGGTTCCACTGCTTCTTTGTTTCTAACAATTAGTATCGGAGCTTAGTCTTGTTATTTAACACAGTTTGCATTGAGGTGATTCGCAGGAGGTTTTGTTTACCCCTTCGAGCTTCTAAAGTCGGTTAGGGTTAGTTGGGGTCAACTGTTGGTGTCGGCGCTTGAGCCCTTTGAGCCTTGATACTTCTCTGTTCGAATGAGCATAGTTTCTAGGTCGATATGTTTTGAAATCACGATGTGTGTCGGCATATTGAAGTTTACTGGAATCACTGAAAACCTTGATAATTGTGGTTTTATGATTGGAGCGCGTACGAGAAGAATTGTTTTGTTGGCCGGGAGAAATCGTAGCAGTAGCGTGAAAGTTAGAACCATGGTAACCATAGTTAATTGAATTTGTCTAGAGATTTGGGCTAACCCAAGTTCCAAGGTTAGTGGGCATTTTTTTTCTCTTTATTTTGCTTTGTTCGTTTTGTTGTAGCATTAGACCATGTGTAGCAGATGGAGCTTATATGGGGCATTCTATCTCATGTGGCGTCATGTCACCATTGAGGAATTTTGCCAAAAAACAAAAAAGATTAAACGATATTAGTAAAACAAATAAAGATACTCTCTTAATACAATTTGGGAAATCATAGTACATATACTACACACAAATCTAAATGAGAATAACAACAAATATAACATATATACATATCTTGGTTCATACCTAGGACCCTAACTTGTGCTTCAATAGCTAAATCTCGAGACACGTTTAAACCTTTCCGGAGACGAGATGAAATCACACCGGAACCGCATTCGCGCGTCTAGCTTGTGTTTACCAAGACACAAGCATCACATCCGAGTCGTGTCTTCCATAAATTGGTGAACTCGTCTTGATCACCCGAAGCCATATTAACCTTGTTATTAGCTACTAAAAAAAATTGGCCTAAGGCAGCTTTATTTCACAAAAAAAGCTGCATTAGGTGAAGTTGCATTAGATCTAGTGCAATCTTTTTGTTAGATAACGCAACTGTTTCTTTAAAATGCAACACTTTTAAAGGGTTGCATTTAAAAGAAACAGTTGCGTTATCTAACAAAAAGGTTGCATTAGGTCTAATGCAACTTCACCTAATGCAACTTTTTTTGTGAAATAAAGGTTGCCTTAGACCAATTTTTTTGTAAGATCCAATAAACTAAAGTCTCCACGAGCTCATCTATTTCTCATGGTACATCAACCGAAGAAGTATGTACTGTTGGAATTACCTAGCACCCAAATTATATTTGTAATGGGAAATCCGGATCAAGAGAGAGCGAGAGAGATGAAGAGAGAGACAGAGAGAGTTGGAATTAAGAGCATGAACTGCTTTGGCGTTGTGTGATTAGGTCAATTGTGTATACAGGTTGTGACTGAGGCCCCACACTGTGCCAATCACCCAATCCCGTATCCATGCGTGTAGCGAGCATCCTTTCCGATGCTACCTAAGTATGTCCAGTCACATATGAATATAATCTTTTTAATTGATGTATAAGAATTTATTCATCTTTTCAGTACCAAAATATCTCCAAACAAGCGTAATTTCGGCAACTATATTAGAATAAATAACCATTAATTTTTATAAGTTCTATCTATAGGTAAATATAGTCCTAAGGAATAAAACAAGCTGAAATACAAAGACAAACGGAGATAAACAATGAAAACTAACAATACACACCCCATAGTGAATCAAGACATGGCCATGCCTAAAGCATACGAAGTAAAGACAAAAATCAGGGATCAAAAAAAGACCATGTTAAACAAGACACGCCCCATGTTATCAAAGGAAATAACAAAAGACAAAATAGAAGGTTCTGAAGCAAAACACGACCATGTCTTCCCAAAACACGGCCATGCCTTTAGACCTAGAGAAAAAGACAAAACATGAAGCAATTAGACTTTTGTGGAACTCAATACGGATGTGCCTTGCTTAGCATGGCCGTGTTACCCTTGAGATGTACGATCTGAAAAGAGAAATTAACGCAACAAGACAAAAATGGGGAAACAGCCGTGCCTTGCTTAGCACAACCATGCCTTGAGGGTCTGTTCAACCTATAAATTGATGCTCTTCTGCTTCATTTAATGGACTAAAACAACCCTTGGAGGAGCATTCAATACTCTCCAACCACTTCCTTTCACTACCATTAATAAGGAAATCAATCCCATCCATCCAACTTTTAAAGATTAAGGAGATTAAGCTTTTGGGAGAAGTCATTAGCATCAAAGATTAGTCATCCAAATTGGTTAGATTATTTCAATTTGATCATGTTTGTATCTATTACTTTGATAACTATCATTATGTCTAAACTTCCAAATTAGTTAGTGATGTGTTGTAAAACACACTTACTTTCCTTATGATTTTATCATGGTTTTTATGCTTAACTGTTTATTTTATGAAAGTATTGGGGGTTAAGTGCAATAATTTACAAAGTTTAAATGTTAATTGTAGGTTTATGAAAGATGGTGAAAAAAGAGTTAAGTTGGAAGACTTTAGGGGCCTTTTTGGTCAAGTTTCAAAGCTACAACTCAAGACCCGACCCAAGCCCACAAGTTAGAAGCCTTACATGATATTATATTAAGTTAATTAACTTAATTTTCAGCCAATATCCAGTCACAAAACCGAAATCAAAAAAATAAAACCCTAACTCCTACAACTTGCGATCGGCAGCAGCAAAGGAAGAAAAAAAAGAAATTTGTGGCGGCTGTGGTAGCTATAAGAACAGCTGGAGAGGAAAAAGAACACCAAGGAGAGTCTTGTGCAGCTGCTAGGCATCAAAAACATTGATTAACTCAGCTCATAATCCTTAAGTAATCATTCATAAACTTTACTTTTTGTTCAAGAACCCTAACTAGTTGAATTGATCTTTTTCTTTGGATTGTTTTGCAAGTAATTGATTGTTTGATTTTGATTTAGTTATTCTAGGATCTTGAATGAGTTTGATCATGTTTATGTTGATATTTATGATGTTTTACTTGAATGTTAATGGCTGTCCAAACTTAATGAGTAGCTAATCTTGTTTATTCTACCTAGGTTTGATGAATATTGTTAGGTTTTGACTAGTAATATGGATTGTTAATGATCATGGCTTAAATTGTTAATGTAAAGTTTGATTTAACAGTAAATTAGATTGTGTTTAGTGGCTGTGTTTTGTTTGATTATACCTAATAACCTCGTGCTTTAATTAATTGAATCGGTTTTGATTAGTTGTTGCATGTTTAAGGCTCTTTACTTTGTGTTTAGGGTTTATTTGTGGGAAGTAAAACCGTAGGGATAAGTGGGTAAATTAATTAGATAAAATCAGTTGTGAAGCACCTTCTTAGGACCGAGAGGTGATAAGAAGTAAACTCGTCTCATTACTTTTACTTGTTAGAATTAAGATCGCGCGAGAGCGGGTTTTGTTCTTGTCGGGTTTGGGTGTTTGAGCGATTAGTTGGTCTAGTTTAAGTTAAGTTGAATTGTTTCTCTATCCTTGGTTGCGTAGTATTCGTTTCCATTAGGCTAGTGTGTCGTTGAGACTGAGAGGTGAGTCGGCATTAGAACACGTTAATAATTTGTTTTCCCGGTTTGTTCTTAAAATCAACTAAAATAAGTTAGAGTTTGTTAGTGAGACCGAGAGGTGATCTGACCTTCTTGAGCGAACCTTAGTTGTGTCATCCTTTAGGACCGGTGTCGTGAGAGTTTTCAATCCATTGTTTTGTCATCTCCTTCAATATGATTCTTACCTAGGTAGACGTTTTTATCACTGCAGTCAAAGTTTCCGAAGTTTTGTCAAAAGTTTTCATTTAGTTAAGTTAAGTAGTTAAATTAAATCTAAAAAAATCAATTAAATATTTTGGTGAGTCTTGGTTAGACTTTAGTGATTATAAACGTTTTCACGTGTCTTTGAGTTCGATATCCGGACTTTCCTCATCTGTGCTATACGCGACCGGTACACTTGCCGTTTGTGTGAACTAGGATAGATTGTTTGGTTTTTAAAGCTTAGTTGCGACTTGTGTTTTATTTATATATATATTTTCGCACATCAAGTTTTTGGCGCCGTTGCCGGGGACACGGTTTGAGGCATATTAAGAACGACTCGAGTTAGGACTTGCCTTGTTTACTACTTGTCTTTCTTATTTGTTTTGTTTGTTAGTTTAAAATAGTTTAACTAATTATAGTTTCTTTTATTTATTTTAATAGTTGTATGCGACGTACTCGATCTCTAGGACCACCAGAAATTGAAGGAGTTCCCGAACCAGAGAGAGAGCTTTTTGAGAGACGTCGTACAAAACCGTCTTTCAGTTCATCTACATCCGTCGGTAATACGTTCTCTTCTCCTACTTTTTCTAAACCCGTCATTAGGGATAGGATTATGGGCGACGCAAATCCACCACTGAGGAGGACAGTTGCAGACCGGGCCCGTCCGGTCGATGCTGGCGCGAGATCCAGCATTGCTCCACCAGCTATAGGAGTTCAAACGACTTGGCAGATTCCATCTAATGTTCTAAACACGATTGCTCATTCTGCTCAATTTCACGGGTTACTCCATGAGAACCCACATGCTCATATCACTCGCATCACACGAATTTGCGACACATTTTATCTTGCCGACGTATCCGAAGACGCCATCAAACTCCGAATCTTTCCATTCTCACTCGTTGATCATGCGAGTCTGTGGCTTGAGTCCCTCCCACAGGGATCCATTGCTACTTGGGCTGCCATGCAGACCCAATTTCTTGAAAAATACGATCCTCCGGCTAAGGCCGCTCGTTTGCGTAACCAAATTCATTCTTTCCAGATGGAGGACACCGAGAGCTTCTACAAGGCGTGGGAAAGGTTCAAAAATCTACTTGCGTTATGTCCAAACCACGGCCTACAAGACTGGGCGGTTGTTGAGAAGTTCTACAACGAAGTAACGTACGCAACTCAGAGTATGCTCGACACAGCTGCAGGAGGTAACCTACTAACAACGAAGGATACGGATGAGTGCATTGCCTTGTTTAACGGTTTAGCCATGAGTAGATACCAGCGACCACCAGTTAAGAGTACCAAAACCGTCGATTCCCTATCACATGACATGCATTCGGTCGACACGAGCACCGCACTTGCGGCACAAGTTGAAGCGTTAGCAAAGATCGTGAAGGACTTGCAGGTGAAAAGTAAGTTATGCGAGATCTGTAGAGGGGGACATGATACTATTCAGTGCCCCTTAGGTTTCCAGGAGGAGGCAGTCGACTTCGTTAATAATCCATACCGAAATCAACATTCTTTCAATTCTTATAATTCGGGGTGGAGAGGTAACCAAAATTCCAACCGGAGGAACGGAAATCAGTCCTGCTTCCAGCAACGTCAGAGCCTATTCCAGGATTTCGGTGAGGGAACGAGTAGTGGGGAGAAGAAGCCCAGGTTAGAGGAGATGATGGCACAGCAGACACAGATGCTGTCGCAACTCATGACTCGAGAGGACTCCCATCACAAAGAAACTCAAGAGAAATTCCGGGAGCACGAGTCATTCATGAGAAATCAAGGAGCGTCAATTCAAAATCTTGAGCGTCAGATAGGAGAGATAGCAAGTCGTCTAAATGAGAGGTCGCCAGGTACACTTCCAAGTAACACTGAACAAAATCCGAAGTCGTTCGCGAAGGCTGTGACGACTAGAAGCGGTGCAGGGGCACGTAGCGAGCCCGTGATCAAGAGGCGACGAGAGGAGTCGTTAACGAGCCTTCGGTAGATGTAGAGGAGCAGGTAGACGAGGAGATTCAGTTGGAGTCTCCACCGGCCAAGGTGCATTAGAGGCACAGCCCCGGAAGTTCAGCACAGGCCGAGAACCAACCATTACCCAACACACCACCGAGAGTCTACAAACCTAGACTCCCATATCCCGGGAGAGTCCGTAGGGATAGAGACGAGGAGCAGAACTCCAAATTTCTTGATCTTCTGAAGCAACTTCATCTTAATATTCCTTTCCTTGAGGCACTTACGCAAATGCCCAAATACACAAAGTTTCTTAAGGATATTCTTTCGAACAAAGAGAAGTTAGCCGAAGTCTCTTCCATTCATCTGAGTGCTGGTTGCTCTGCAGTCTTACAGAGAAAGTTACCAGAAAAGATGTCCGATCCTGGGAGTTTCACAATTCTCTGCATCTTGAGTGATAATACGGTCGTCCATGCGCTGGCATATCTTGGTGCCAGTATTAATCTCATGCCGTATTCCGTGTATCGCAAGTTGGGTCTAGGCGAACCAAGGCCTACCCGTATGAGTATCCAGCTTGTTGATCGTTCTGTGAAATACCCCGAGGGTGGTCGAGAACATGCTTGTTCGTGTCGACAAGTTCATCTTCCCGGTGGACTTTGTCATCCTGGACATGAACGATGACGATAGTGTCCCACTCATCTTAGGCCGACCATTCCTTGCCACTGCACAGGCATTGATCGATGTCTGCGAGGGTAAATTAATCTTAAGAGTTGGGGATGAGAACGTCACTTTTGACGTTCGACAGTCACTGAAACACCCCAAGTCTGCTGATGACTCCTTATACTTCATTGATACCATCATGGAGCATGTCGGGGAGTTTCTCAGCGAAATTTGTGGAGGATCTGCCTCCGACACCCAGATTCTCGATAGGAAGATTCCGGAGATTGAAATGGTTGCCGTAACCAATCAGTCCTTAAATGACGACACCGAGTCGCATACCCCTGAATCTGGCGTGTCTGCTGAGATCGTACGAGACGATCCGATGGACCGAATTTCGGTAGAGAGTCCTCCTCTTTCCTTAAAGCTTAAGGATTTACCTTCCCATCTTGAGTATGCATTTTTAGATAAAGAGAGGAAGCTTCCGGTTATCATTGCATCTGCTTTGACCGAGGTCGAGAAGGAGAAGTTGTTGAGGGTGCTACGAGAGCACAAGGAGGTTATTGCATGGAAGATTATCGACATAAATGGTATTAAACCTTCGTTTTTCACTCATAAAATCCTCATGGAGGAAAATTTCAAAACTGTCGTCCAGCCGCAACGGCGGCTTAATCCGAAAATGCAAGAGGTCGTAGAGAAGGAGATCATTAAACTTCTTGATGCGGGGATCATTTTCCCCATTTCTGATAGTGCTTGGGTGAGTCCAGTCCAAGTGGTTCCTAAAAATGGTAGCATGACTGTCGTCACCAATGAGAGGAACGAGCTTATTCCCACGAGGACTGTGACGGGATGGCGAGTCTGCATCGACTATCGCCGATTGAATGATGCCACCAGGAAAGACCACTTTCCTCTCCCATTCATTGATCAGATGTTAGAGCGTCTAGCAGTTCAGCAGTACTACTGCTTCCTAGATGGTTTCTCCGAGTACTTCCAGGTACCGATAGCTCCCGACGACCAGGAGAAAACTACTTTCACCCGCCCTTACGGAACATTTGCTTACAAACGTATGAAGTTCGGACTTTGTAACGCTCCGGCCACATTCCAGAGGTGTATGGTGGCCATTTTCCATGATATGATCGAAGACTCCATGGAGGTGTTCATGGACGATTTTTCCGTATTTGGGAATTCCTTCGATCATTGTTTGTCAAATCTCGAGAGGATGATGTCCCGCTGCGTTGACACCAACCTAGTCCTTAACTGGGAAAAATGTCATTTCATGGTTCGCGAGGGCATTGTTCTAGGTCATCGAATCTCAAGTGCGGGGATAGAGGTTGACCGGGCAAAGGTCGAGACCATTTCTAATCTTCCCCCGCCTACTTCTGTGAGATCAATTCGTAGCTTTCTAAGTCATGCCGGGTTCTACCGCCGGTTCATCAAAGATTTTTCTAAAATCGCGAGACCCATGACCAAACTTTTAGAGAAGGATGCTCCATTTGTTTTTTCTGAGCAGTGTATCGAGGCGTTTGATCTTCTAAAAGACAAACTCGTTAACGCCCCAATCATGGTTTCTCCCGACTGGTCGTTACCATTCGAGTTGATGTGTGACGTGAGCGACTTCGCAGTCGGAGCGGTTCTTGGACAACGGAAGGATAAACATTTCCATCCGATCTACTATGCGAGCCGGACCTTAAATGGCGCACAGGAAAGCTATACCACCACCGAAAAAGAGCTTTTAGCTGTGGTGTTCGCTTTCGACAAATTTAGGTCCTATCTGGTTTTGTCCAAAACGATTGTTTATACGGATCATGCCGTCAGCAAGCAGGATGCTAAGCCTCGTCTTATCTGATGGACCCTGTTGCTTCAAGAGTTTGATATAGAAATCCGTGATAAAAAGGGGGCCGAGAATGTGGCGGCTGATCATCTTTCACGTCTAGAGGGAGTTGATTTAGGAGATTCGGGAGTTAGGATCGACGATCGTTTTCCGACGGAGAGTCTGATGTTTGTTACTGCACAAGAGGAAGGTTTTCCATGGTTTGCTGATTTCGCGAACTATCTTGCTGACGGATACCTCCCAAAGATGCCTTACCAGCAAAAGAAGAAATTCTTTGCTGACATCAAATTTTACCTTTGGGACGATCCATATCTTTTCCGCATTGATGCTGATCAGCTTATTAGAAGGTGTGTAGATGTCAAGGAAGGATGGCAAATTTTAAACCATTGTCATGTGGGACTGACTGGAGGTCACCACGGTGTGAGTTCTACGGCAAAGAAAGTGTTTGATTCTTGTTTTTACTGGACGTCTATCTTTAAGGATGCTCATCTGTTCGTTAAGAGTTGTGATCGTTGCCAGCGTGTCGGCAACATTTCTTCGCGAAACGAAATGCCCCAAAATGCCATTCAAGTTTGTGAGGTTTTTGATATTTGGGGTATTGATTTCATGGGACCGTTTCCATCTTCGCGTGGAAACAAATACATACTTGTGGCCGTTGATTATGTGTCTAAGTGGGTTGAGGCCAAAGCTCTACCCACCAATGATGCCCGAGCGGTAGTCCGTTTTCTAAAAGTCTATTTGCTCGTTTTGGAGTCCCGAAAGCCTTGATCAGTGATCGAGGTACTCACTTTTGCAACTCGCAGATGGATAAGGCGTTGAAGCATTATGGGGTCACCCATCGGCTTGCGACCGCCTACCACCCACAGAGTAGTGGGCAAGTAGAAGTGAGTAATCAGGGAATCAAACGTATTCTCGAGAAAACGGTTGGTTCAAATCGTCGGGATTGGTCCGACAAATTAGATGACGCTCTGTGGGCCTTCCGTACAGCCTACAAGACTCCGACTGGTTCCACACAATTTCGGATGATTTATGGGAAGGCCTGTCATCTTCCTGTTGAATTGGAACACCGCGCTTCATGGGCCCTTCAAAGGGTTAATCTTGATTTACCCGCCGCAGAGGGTAATCGTTTCCATCAATTACACGAATTAGAGGAGCTCCGGGATCACGCATATGCACAATCATTTCGGTATAAGGAGCATACGAAGGAACCGCGTGACAGGAAATTGAAGGGTAATAAGCAGTTCAAGTGTGGGGATAAGGTTTTACTGTATAACTCACGGTTGAGGTTATTCCCGGGAAAGTTGAAATCCGATGGTCGGGACCGTTCACGGTCACTGAGGTTTTCCCGTATGGCACGATTGAGATACAAGATCGAAGCAGGAAGTTTAAGGTGAACGACCATAAATTGAAGCACTACATAGGAGAGCCGATAACTGATCAGACAGTCGAGGTGTTCTACCTTGACTCATTCACCGAGGAATAGTCGTGATGGATGCATCACTCGGGAGACAGCCCGAGTTGTAGAGTTTGTATTATGATTCTCTTTATTCTCTGTTTTTATTTGTTTTATTTTTATTTTTATTTATAAAAAAAAACTTAAAAAATCAAAAACACAAAAATATGTTTATTTCTTATGTTTTTGTTTTCTGTTTCGTACGCCGCTACATGCGAGCGAGTTTGAGTTTTTACAGGTATTATTATGCGCATGGTAGCTTTGATGGCGTTTTGGAACTGGTTCACCCGAGGTTGCGGCCGCGAATGAAATGCTATACGGTCGTTCGTTCGAGTCATACACAGCTGATGAAGAATCTGCATCTAAACCAGGGGAGTAACCCGTTCTCTATTTTAATTTCTGTTTTTTCAAGTTTTAATTTTATGCTTTACGTTTTATTTTTATTTTATTTCTTTTCCTTATTCTCATCGAGTACGATTTCGTTCTAAGTGTGGGGATGGGAATTTATTTTACCTAGTTGTAGAAAAAAAATTAAAAAAAAATGTCCCTTGTTTTTAGTTTCTTTTGCATTAAAGTGGGAGATGATGATATTTATCGAAAATCGGTTTTTCAAACTACTAATAATATGAGATAAAAAAAAGAAAACGCACTTAACTTGGGATGTGTCGGTAGGCTCAGCCTTGAAAATGAAAGGGAAAATTTGATAAAACGGTTAAACGGAAATCTTTTGTGGGTAAAGCGTTTTGTCCGTAGAAAATAAGCAATGAAAGGTCGGGCTATACTCAAGCATCAAATTTTGGTATGAAAAAGTGGAAGTATCGTGAGTTTTAAAAAATTTGAATAGGTTACTTGGGTAGGTTTAACGTTAGAGTATGCCGTGTAGCCTGTGATATAAATCTTAAACTGCTAGTTTAGTGTTTTACACCTCATTGGCGTATGGTTTTATAACCTTAAATCCTGTATTGATGGAATGCTTCGGGTCCGGAGACCATGGGTCTGTATGCAATCTATTTATCTGGGTATTCATAATTCCTAAGTGGGGTTGTGGATATTTAAAATAAAGCCAAAGAGAAAACCCTTATAAGTCTATAAACATGATCACAAAAGTACAAAAGTACAAATACACTACAGACTTGATCATCCACGCTGTTAGCCATGTGGGGTCCCCTTGCTCGCGTCTCATTACCATTAAGAAACGGACCACAAGGGACACGCTACATGTAAGCCCTACAGATGAAATTTTGCATACTCGCCTATGGTGATGGATTTGGGGTATTGCTTGATAACGGGGGTATGTCATGTTGTGGGAAACACTAGCTATTAATAAATTGAACCTTAATCCTATCTAATGGCTGCTTGGTAGACTTTGATGCTTAAGCTTAGGTGGATAAACAATACCCTTGATCGTCTTAACTATTTATAAATATTGAGCAACAAAGTTTTAATTCTGCTAATTTTGAGGTTTAAGTCAAGTTGGGGTGGTCTGGTTCGGTAAAAGCTGAAAATAAGCGGGTCTTAATTGTATAAACCACTAAGTAATATTATTGTCGGATCTTATTTGTCCCGGTAAAGATTAAGGCATGGGTTTAGGTGGACAACAATATCGATGATCGCGGTTTTTGCGTTTTTTTGATCTTTAAAATCTAACCTATATGTTTGATTTGACTTTGATTTTCCGATTCTGATCCAACTGCAGTCAAATCTTTTTCAGGGACGAAAAAGTCTTAAGTGTGGGGATGTTTGATGTGTTGTAAAACACACTTACTTTCCTTATGATTTTATCATGGTTTTTATACTTAATTGTTTATTTTATGAAAGTATTGGGGGTTAAGTGCAATAATTTACAAAGTTTAAATGTTAATTGTAGGTTTATGAAAGATGGTGAAAAAAAAGTTAAGTTGGAAGACTTTAGGGGCCTTTTTGGTCAAGTTTCAAAGCTACAACTCAAAGCCCGACCCAAGCCCACAAGTTATAAGCCTTACATGATATTATATTAAGTTAATTAACTTAATTTTCAGCCATTATCCAGCCACAAAACCGAAATCAAAAAAATAAAACCTTAACTCCTACAACTTGCGATCGGCAGCAGCAAAGGAAGAAAAAAAAGAAATTTGTGGCGGCTGTGGTGGCTATAGGAACGGCTGGAGAGGAAGAAGAACACCAAGGAGAGTCTTGTGCAGCTGCTAGGCATCAAAAACATTGATTAACTCAGCTCATAATCCTTAAGTAATCATTCATAAACTTTACTTTTTGTTCAAGAACCCTAACTAGTTGAATTGATCTTTTTCTTTGGATTGTTTTGCAAGTAATTGATTGTTTGACTTTGATTTAGTTATTCTTGGATCTTGAATGAGTTTGATTATGTTTATGTTGATATTTATGATGTTTTACTTGAATGTTAATGGCTGTCCAAACTTAATGAGTAGCTAATCTTGTTTGTTCTACCTAGGTTTGATGAATATTGTTAGGTTTTGACTAGTAATATGGATTGTTAATGATCATGGCTTAAATTGTTAATGTAAAGTTTGATTTAAAATTAAATTAGATTGTGTTTAGTAGCTGTATTTTGTTTGATTATACCTAATAACCTCGTGCTTTAATTAATTGAATCGGTTTTGATTAGTTGTTGCATGTTTAAGGCTCTTTACTTTGTGTTTAGGGTTTATTTGCTGGAAGTACAACCGTAGGGATAAGTGGGTAAATTAATTAGATAAAATCAGTTGTGAAGCACCTTCTTAGGACCGAGAGGTGATAAGAAGTAAACTCGTCTCATTACTTTTACTTGTTAGAATTAAGATCGCGCGAGAGCGGGTTTTGTTCTTGTCGGGTTTGGGTGTTTGAGCGATTAGTTGGTCTAGTTTAAGTTAAGTTGAATTGTTCCTCTATCCTTGGTTGCATAGTATTTGTTTCCATTAGGCTAGTGTGTCGGTGAGACCGAGAGGTGAGTCGGCATTAAAATACGTTAATAATTTGTTTTCCCGGTTTGTTCTTAAAATCAACTAAAATAAGTTAGAGTTTGTTAGTGAGACCGAGAGGTGATCTGATCTTCTTGAGCGAACCTTAGTTGTGTCATCCTTTAGGACCGTTGTCGTGAGAGTTTTCAATCCATTGTCTTATCATCTCCTTCAATATGATTCTTACCTAGGTAGACGTTTTTATCACTGCAGTCAAAGTTTCCGAAGTTTTGTCAAAAGTTTTCATTTAGTTAAGTTAAGTAGTTAAATTAAATCTAAAAAAATCAATTAAATATTTTGGTGAGTCTTGGTTAGACTTAGTGATTATAAACGTTTTCACGTGTCTTCGAGTTCGATATCCGGACTTTCCTCATGTGTGCTATACGCGACCGGTACACTTGCTGTTTGTGTGAACTAGGATAGATTGTTTGGTTTTTAAAGCTTAGTTGCGATTTGTGTTTTATATATATATATATATATATATATATATATATATATATATATATTCGCACATCAGTTAGCGTCTAAACTTCCATAGTATCATCTTGGTTTATAAAGAATCTTAATTAAAGTTTGATAATGTTAGTAAATCATGTGGTCGGTTTTTAATAACTAATGGTTGTGTTGCAATTATCATCTGAGGAAGAATGTTAAAATACTCTTAAAGGATACCCCAAGTGCTAAGCTTGACGATAAGCCGAGAAATGGCTAGTCTTGCGAAGCCTTGGCAAACCTTAAAATAGACACCGAGAAATCGCAGTTCTTGTGAGGACTTGGTTGATAAATTAAGAATCCTTAAAATAAAACCCAAACACCGAGCTTGACAATAAGCTGGGGAACTGCCACCCTTATGAGGGTTTGGGGAATAACTTAAGAAAGTTTTAAAGAGCCGCCAAGATTTCGAGCTTTATGATTTCGAGCTTTAAAGAGCCGCCAAGATTTCGAGATTTAAAGAGTCGAGAAATCGCCATTTTTGTAAGGGCTTGGTTGGGGAAAAAACATGAATCTTAATAATGACATGGACCAAATGTAATATTAACAGTGATTGACCATTTTAGAATGAGAATTATCAACAATGTTATGGAAACAGATTGTTGGTGTTCATCCACTAAGATCGGTTAATTATTCGTTATGTGAGTGTGCGGGTTAAGATTTGGTAATTCAAGGTTAATCATTTAAGAATCAACTAATCATAATTGGTATTTTAGCCAGAATCCAAGGGTTATTTTACTAAAATATCAAGGACAATTCACTTAATAATTTAAGGGATAGTCTCATCTTTAAAATGAGTTAACTTATCTTTATTAAAAAACATTTGCTTACATAAAATGATGTTTTAGTAAAAGTGTTCAAGAGTTATCTATTTCTTTAATTATCATGGAATAACATCAATAACTATATTATTCTCACATTTAATCACCATAGCAAGATCAAGATCACATGTTTACTAATCAACTATCAAACCTAGTTAAGAGGAGTTTTAACCCAGATGATACCCTTTTATCTTTGATTTTCTTAAGGTCTTAAAATATAAAAAATCCAAAAATAGTGTCTTTTAATTTATTTCACCTACAACTTATTTGCTAAAAACCAAAACAAAAAATGATCCTTACTTTCGGTTAATAAATACAACGATTTAGTTGTAAAACTCTATAAGTGTGTCCATGAATCGATACTTGGTTCTTAGCTATACTCTACTGCATATATGATATGTACACTTTCCTATTTATGTGTGGTTTAGTAAAGATAAAAACTTATTTTATAAATTTAAAACTCAACATTGTGTGGATATATATTTGAAAAAACTAACACCTTTTTCTACCACACCCATCACGCATCAAGTTTGACACCGTTGCTAGGGACACACGGTGAATTTTTACAAACAATCCGAGTATTTATTAATCCTTGTTTATCGTGTATATATTAAAACATATAAAAAGACTAAAAATTTTTTAATATCTTCTTTATTTTGCACTTTTAGTTTAGGTTTTAATTTTTATATTTCTAATTGATAACTTGCTTACCTTACTTTAAATTTCTAGTGGTACTTTTAGATCTTTACTTTCTTAGTTAGTGTATGTCCTCTACATCTACTCCTGACCTTATTTCACCACTTTCCGAACCTGAACGCCACTTCCACCAAAGAAAACACACTCACAAACGTAAAGTAACCAAAGGAGTTAAGGATGGACCAGAGGAAGGTACATAAAATCAGGAGAACCAAGAAGAGCCTATGATGACGGAACTAAATAACGAGCTAAACATGAGCCAATATGGAAAGCCAAAACTCGACGGCTATGGCAATAGCGTTGCACCACCCGAAATACTTCAAAACTTTGAAATCAAATCTAGTATCATTCATATGATCGAAAATTCTGTCCAATTTCATGGACTTCTCGACGAAGATCCTTTGTCTCATATTTCCCGATTCCTTCGAATATTTGGAACTTTCAAATATTCAACATTACTCGGAAGATCAAGTTATACTTAATTTCTTTTTATTTTTGCTCCGAGGCAATGCCTTGGAATGGATTGAATCCTTTCCATCTGGAACCATCACTGATTGGGGATATATGGCAGAGAAATTCCTTCTAAAACACTATCCATACGATAAAACTGCCAATTACTGTGTCAGCATCACCGGATTCCGGAAAACTGAAGTCAAGTCACTACATGCAACATGTGAGAGATACAAGAACCTTCTATGAAGATGTCCGCACCATGGATTAAAAAATGGCTTCAAGTACAAACTTTCTTCGATGCTCAAACTAGCCAAAACAAACAAGAAATCGATTAATTCGCTGGTGGAGATCTCGGAACCAAATCACCAAATGAGGCATTCGAGATCTTAGAAAAAGCTGCCAAGAAAAGCTTTTCCTATAATCCACCACGATCAACCCCATCACACAAAGGCATACACCATGTCAATAATAGCACCTTCATCCTGCACAATTCGAGTCCTTCTCGAAGAAATTTGAACAACTTCAGTCTGAGCCGGTCAAAGCAAAGGTGAAATGTGATAGGTGTGGGGGAGATCACAAGGTTAAATACTGTCAAAGTATGACCATCGAAGAATGTGATTTTGTAAGCCAACAAAATAACACTTTTGGCAACAATTACAACCCTGGTTGGAGAAACCATCCGAACTTCCGCCGGAGAGACGGAGCCGACAATCAAGCCTCATCTGGCTTTGATAGAAGACCCTTCAATCAAAACCAACCCTCTCAACCTAAATCTCCATACAAGAGCTAAGGTACAAATATCAGCCAACAAACAAGTAGTGGATCTACGGTGGAGACTTTGCTAACACAACTCATAGCAAGTACTGACGCTTCAAACAAATTAACTGAATACCGATTCCAAAAGAATGAAGTGGAGCTAAGGAACCAAAAGGCTTCTTTGCTAAACATTGAAAACAATGTAGGCCAATTAGCCCAGCTGCTGTATGAGAGATCACCCGGAGGACTCCCTAGTAATATCATTACGAATCCCAACGCTCATGCCAATGCCATAACCCTAAGAAGTGGCAGAAGTGCCATAAACAATTCACCAGCCACACCTATCCAATCTGAAAGTGAGACTGAGGTTCTTGACACACCCGACACTCAAACTATTCCAACATTTACTCCAAAAACTATCAAAGGACCTGTGAAAGCATATGTTCCACCAATTTTTTATCCAGCTCGCCTGAAGCAGGAAAAGATAGAGGCACAATATGGCAAATTCCTAGAACTCTATAAGCAATTGCATATTAACCTTCCATTTATACAAGCCATTTCACTAACGCAAAAATATGCAAAGTTTTTAAAAGAAGTTCTATCCAAAAAAAGGAAGCTAGATGAATTATCCCACGTGATACTCAATGAAGAATGCTATGCCATTCTCCAGAACAAGCTTCCAAAGAAGATGACTGACATATGAGGTTTTACTATCCCCTGTTTTATAGGAAACTTGTTTTTCAGCAATGCCTTAGCCAATTTAGGAGCCAGCCAAATTAGGACTAAGAGAACCCACTCCAACCCGTATAAGCATTCGGCTAGCCGATAGATCAATAAAGTATACAAGAGGCAAGTTGAGAACATGTTAGTCAAAAGCGAGAATTTTGTCTTTCCAGTTTACTTCGTTATTCTAAGCATGGATAAAGACACTTTTGTACCTCTTATCTTAGGAAGGCCATACTTAGCTACCGCCAGAGTACTCGTAGACGTTTGCACCGGCAAAATCAGACTTGTGGTAGAGGATGAAGAAGTAACTTTTGACATAGGAAATTTAATTAAACGCCCATGGTACACAGATGATTCTGCATACTTTCTGGATATGTGTGAATAAATAGTGAGCTGTCAATTAAGGAAAACAATTGAGAAAGAAGCATGCAACACACAATTGACTGAAGAAAAAGCACATGCTGCGAATACAGAAAATTAAGCTGTGGAGGAAGAATAAAACAACTCCTAAGAAAAATTTGAAGAAGTTGATAGAGATCTAGATACTAAAGCCAAACCTTCTATTGAAGATACACCTACTTTAGAACTTAAGCAATTACCCTGGAGTATGATTTCCTCCAAGGCAAATCTCAATTGCTCGTTATCATTTCCTCCGATCTCTCAAGCTATGAAAAGGAAAGAATTCTAGAAGTTATTATATCTCACAAAAAAGCCATCGCTTGGAAAATTATGGACATCAACTGCATCAGTCCGTCATTTTGCGCTCACAAGATTTTGATGGAAGAAGACTTCAAACCCATAGTGCAGCATCAGAGACGACTGAATCCGAATATGCAAGACGTGGTGAAAAGGCAGTACTAAAGCTGCATGATGCATAATTGATTTACCCCATATCCGATTCTCCTTGGGTAAGTCCTGTTCAAGTAGCCCGAAGAAAGGAGGAATGACGGTGGTCTCCAATGACAAGAATGTGCCGATTCCTATGAGAATCGTCACGAGATGGCGAGTTTGCATCGACTATCACAAACTCAAGGATGCTACCAGGAAAAATCACTTTCCTCTCCTATTCATCAATCAAATACATGGCCGTGTGTTAGGAAGAATGTGCTATTATTTCCTTGACGGATTCTTCGATTATTTTCAAATTCCAATATCTCCAAAAGATCAAGAAAGACAACATTCACATGTGCCTATGGCACATTTGAATACCGAGGAATGCCCTTTGGACTATGTAATGCTTCAGCTACTTTTCAACGTTGCATGATAGCTATCTTTCAAGACATGATTAAAGATTCAATGGAAGTTTTCATGGACGATTTCTTTGTCTTTGGCAGCTCCTTCAATATATGTATTGAAAACCTGAAAAGAATGTTAACAAAATGTGAAGAAGCCAATATTATGTTAAATTGGGAAAAAATGTCACTTTATGGTTAAAGAAGGCATTGTTCTCAGGCACAACTTATCTCAAGCTGGATTAGAAGTGGATAGAGTCAAAATAGAAACTATTTCCAAACTTCCACCGCGTACATCTGTAAAAGCTATTCGAATATTTTCTGGCCATGCGGGTTTCTATCGCCGTTTCATCAAAGACTTTTCAAAGATAACCCCGACCAATGACAAAACTTCTTGAAAAAGATGCTCCATATTCTCCGAAAAATGTTTGGATGCATTCCAAATTTAGAAGAAAAAACTCGTGGACGCTCCAATCATAGTAGATCCAGTCTGGACACTACCATTCGAACTTATGTGTGATGCAAGTGATTTCGCAGTTGGAGCGGTCTTAGGGTAAAGGAAAGATAAGCATTTTCCTCCGATCTACTATGCCAGCAAGACACTTAATGATGCTCAAGAGAATGACACAATTACCAAGAAGGAGATTCTAGCCGTAGTCTTTGATTTCGACAAATTCCGTTCTTATATAGTCATTTCAAAAACCATTGTTTACACTGATCATGTGGCAATTAAGTATTTGTTCACAAAACAAGATGCTAAACCCCGTCTGATCTGATGGATTTTACTTATACAAGAATTCGACATCGAAATAAAGGACAAGAATGATGCTAAAAATGTTGCAGCTGATCATCTCTCTAGACTGGAATGCCCAACTTCACAAGAAAAATTGAGGAGCAAGATAAACGACAATTTTTCCCATGAATTTCTCATGCATATCCAGACTCGTGAAGGAAAACACCCTTGGTTCACTAACATCGCAAACTACAAAGCTAGTGGAATCATTCTCAAAGGAATGGCATATATGAAATATAACTTTTGGGAAGATCTATACTTATTCCGCATAGGAGCTCATAATATTATTCGAAGATGTGTATATGAATATGAAGCACACAAGATAGTGAAACAATGTAATGAAGGACCATCAGGAAGCCACCATGAAGCATCGGCAACTACAAATAAGGTATTTGACGTTGGCTTCTACAGGCTTACCGATGCATGATGGATGTAGTAGAAAACATTGTTAATTTTTTCAAAGGTGTGTTCACTCAATATTGAGTTTTAAATTTATAAAAATGATTATTATCTTAACTAAACCACACACACATAGGCAAGTGTACCTATCGTATATGTAGTAAAGTATAGGTAAAAACCAAGTATCGATCCACAGACACACTTATAGAGTTTTATAACTTAATATTTATATTTATTTAAACGGAAGTAAAGATCATTTTTGTTTTGGTGTTTTAGTGAATAAGTTATAAAAGAAATAAATTAAAACACAATATTTTGGGGCTTTATATTTTAAGGAGGAAAGAAATTTAAAGATAAAAGGGTATCATCTTGGTTAAAACTCCTTTTGACTAGGTTTAGTTGTTGATTAGTAAACATGTGATCTTGAGCTTGTTATGGTGATAAAATATGAGAATAACATAGATATTCATGTTATTCCATGATAATTAAAGAAAGATATAAATCTTGACCCCTTTTACTAAAACATCATTTTATGTAAGCAAGTGGTTTTCAATAAAGATAACTTAACTCACTTTAAAGATGAGACAATCCGTTAAATTACTAAGTGAATTGTCCTTGATATTTTAGTAAAATAACCATTGTATTAAACATAAAATACCAATTATGATTAGTTGAGTCTTAAAGGATTAACTTTGAATTACAAAATCTTAACCCGCACGACTCTTTAACAATTATAGAACTCATGTAATAACCACTCAAGAGTTGTTTTAAATTGGTTATGTTACACACTCACTTAACGAGTAATTAACCGATCTTAGTGGATGAACACCAACAATCCGTTTCCACAACACCGTTGATCATTCTCATTCTAAAATGGTCAATCACTTTTAATATTCCATTTGGTCTATACAATAATAAGATTCATGTTTTTTCCCAACCAAGCACTTACAAGAATGGTGATTTCTCGACTTATCATCAAGCTCGTAATCCTGACGGCTCTTTAAAAGTTTCTTAAGTTATTCCCCAAACACTCACCAGAGTGGCAGTTCCTTGGCTTATCGTGAAGCTCAGCGTTTGGGGGTTGATTTAAAGGATTCTTAATTTATTAACCAAGTACTCACAAGGATAGCGATTTATCGACTTATCATCAAGTTCGGGGTCTTGGTGTTTATTTTAAGGTTCGCCAAGGCTTCGCAAGACTAGCAATTTCTCAGCTTATCGTCAAGCATAGCACTTGGGGGTATCTTTTAAGAGTATTTTAATATTCCTCATCAAGTGATAATCGCAACACAACCATTAGTTAGAAAAAACCTATCACATGTTTTAATAACATTATCAAACTTTAGCTAAGATTCATTATAAACCAAGATGATACAATGGATGTTTAGCCACTAATAGACATAATGATGGTTATCAAAGTAATAGATACAAACATAATCAAATTGAAACAATCTAACTAATTTGGATGACTAATCTTTGATGCTAATGACTTCTCCCAAAAGCTTAATCTCCTTAATCTTCAACGGTTGGAAGCTTGGGATTGATTCCCTTATTAAAGGTGGTGAAAGGAAGTGGTTGGAGAGTATTGAATGTTCCTCCTATAGGTGTTTAAGTCCATTAAATGAATGAGAAGAACATTAAATTATAGGGTAATCAGACCTTCAAGGCACGACCATGCTAAGCAAGGAACGACCATGTCGCCATTTTTGTCCTGCTGCATTAATTGTCCATGTAAGACCGTATAGATCAAGAGTACGGCCGTGTTGAGTTCCACAACAATCCAAATACTTCCAGTTTTGACTTTTTTACTTGTTCTGAAGGCATGGCCGTGTTTTGATATGGCATGACCGTGTTTTGCTTCATAACTTTCTATTTTGTCTTTTCTTATTGCCTTTGATAACATGGGGTGTGTCTTAGTTAACAAGGCCATGTCTTGATTCCTGATTTGTGTCTTTACTTCTTATGCTCTAGGCATGGCCATGTCTTGATTCACCATGGGGCATGTCTTGTTAGTTTTCGCTGTTAATCTCCGTTTTTCTTCGTATTTCAGCTTGTTTTATTCTTTGTGATGATATCTACCTATCAATAGAAATTATAAACATTAATAGTTATTTATTTTAATATAGTTGCCGAAATTAAGCTTGTCTGGAGATATTTTGGTAATGAAAGGATTTATAATTTCTTATACATAAAATCTACCCACACTTTAACCTTGCTTGTCCTCAAGCAAGCTTTAAACAAACTCTTCAAAACAGCACGCTAATCGAAGCTAAACATCCCGAGAAATTTCAGAAAGTCTCGGCAATCCATAAGAACAAAATGTGTCAGTATATGTTTATAAACTATGGTTTGCTTTTATGAGCTTCTTCCTATGAAAGACGTCATGTTCTTGCATTGTTCACACACACTCGGCTTTATATCTAGACATACACGTAATGTTGTGTGTATAAATCCACCTCGTGAAGCACTGCATGCGTCAAAAGGCGTAATATTTCTAGAGGTTTTGGTATGTGGGTGATAGGTTTTGTCGGGTATTTTGGCAAGGGTGTTTGAGAGGGTACGACTAATCAAGCTTCTTTTCAATATTTTTCTTCTTCTTATTCTTGTCTTTGTTCCATTCTTCGCCGCAAAGTGTGTTTCATCGGTAGTTTTTTTTACAATTCTAATGAATCTTCATAGGTTAGATCATCAAGACCGGTTTTATTCAAGATGTGGATCAGCTCCTCTTGAATCCTATGTTGAACGTAACTCCTAACTCTAAAGGATCGTTCACCGTTATGCTTAATAGCCCTCGCCCTCATTAGTTCGGTATATTCGTATTATGATTGGGTTTAACTTACTCTACATCTTTCTTCGTGGGACCAATTTCCGCAGCTTTAACATCTTTTATATCATTTGCTCATCTTTTCATTGCGCTTTTGAAAATCCCACTAAATGGAGGCATTTGTTACTCTTGGCACCATTTTCCTCATCTCATTTCTAAAGAGAAAAATTATCTCCCTAAGTTATGGAGGCAGCCTAGGTTTTGCGAATTGTATGCAGCAAAGTAGATTGAAATTGAAAGAATGCATTCCAGTTGTTTAGGGGCTGCCGGTAAAAGATTAATGCTGAATTTTACCGGTGAATGGGTTGGTTTGGTAGGGTAGGTTTTTGGGATATGTGTAGGGTTTAGGTGAGAGTTTTTGCGATTTTTGGAAATATACTACCTTTCTTGTTAGCAACATTTCGTCTAATTTCAAATAAAATTCTCAAGACAAGTTCTATTCCGCTAAAAGTACCTTACTCACTCTAAAGTATCCAATATATGAGTATTTTTCTGAATATCTGCGTTAAGGCTTAATTCTCACAAACGGAAGGATTTGGTGAAAACACCAAATTTTGCATAAAGTTAATCTCAATAATACAAACCACATTTTTATTTTTTTAAAGTATGAGGTAATTTTTGCTCAAATGTTTCTCGTTGTTTCTTCATTTCTGGTTTGTCAAAAATATTTAAAAAGCTTAAGGTTTTGTTGTTGCAAAAACAGAATTTTGAACAATTTGTTCAAAAATTTCGCGTTTTAGACTTATTTGGGTAAAATGAAACGAATCTCTGTGTTTGAAAACGGTTAAAAAAAACAGGAACATACCGGGTCAGCACGGCCATGTTGAGAGTGTCTGAGTGTTTTTATATTCAAAAAATAATCCTTTTCACATTTAACCGCACCATTTCAAACCTCGGCGATTTCAGTTTTCCAGCTATTATTCCACTGATTTCTTGTTTCAATAATCAAGGTATGTTAATTTACTCGTTTCAGTCTCGTTCTAGGGTTAGATTAAGACCCACTTCACTTTCAATTCAGGTAAAATCCGAACCCCAGATTCAAGTTCCACTAAGGGGGTGTTTGGGATTCCTTATTTTCATCAACTTATAACTTATAAACTTTTTGAAAAGTTAATAAGGTGTATAAGGTGTTTGGCAAACCATAAGACCTTATGGATTTTAACTTATGGTGAAGGCAAAATAGAGGGGTTTTGAAAAGTTAGGAATATGTTACTTATTAACTTAATGAGTTTGATTTACCTATTACACCCTTCTCACTCTTAAATCCCATTACACTCCTTTTAAAAAAGAGTGTCCCTTTTGGTCATTTTGGTTTTCCCAACACATAAGCTAATCCAAACATTCTTTTAAAAACTTCTTTTCAAAACTTCATAAGTTTATAAGTCCTTTTAATCAAAAGTCCTTTTTCACTTAAATAAGCAATCCAAAACACACCCTAAATTTGGGTTAGATTACGACTAATTAACATGTCTAAACATAGTTTACATGATTTGAAAGGATTAATTGGTTTGAAAAAATGAATGTAAACTAGTTTAAACATTATTTTAGGTACAATTTGGTAAACTTTCAGTTTGGGTTGAGTTTGTTGGTGCATAAATGTCAGTAGTTCATAGTCTAGTGTCTGTAATCGAGTCTGTAATGTTATTTATGTTTTTGTACAAGCGAAGTTGTCAACAAGTTCGCCTAGGCGAACTTGTTGAACAAGCGAAGTTATGGACAACTTCGCCTGAACATATCAGGCGAAGTTGTCGTGTATTTATATTGACAGGTTACGGCTGGTTTAGGTTAATCAATCAGTTAGTGAGTTGTTCAGTGAATCGAGTTTGTTCGGTAACGTGTGTTTTGTAACAGTGATATTTACATTACGTGAGTTCGGTTATACCATATAACGTGTTTCGTGTATTCGTGTGTTTGTGTTCTATACTCTTAACGATCTACGCAGGGATTCCGCACCTGAGTAGACCGCGATATCTCGTACGATCCGTCCAGGGAACCTACAATTGGTATCAGAGCGTTTGCTCGATTGTGAGGTTCGGGATATTCACGCGGGTATAGATTTCGTCCCGTTTCGACTATTCGCGGGACGTGTTTTCGTGTTTCTAAGTCAATCTTACCTACTACCACAGTATTCAAGCCTTTGCACCATCAAAAACCTTGTTAAATCCAGATTCCAGATCTTCAAAAACGTCCGTGTTCATCAGGCGAAGTTGCCGTCACTGTACGTAGGGTTTCAGCGAAGATATAAGGTTAAGCGAAGTTATCCACAACTTCGCCTACCTTTTCAAGTTCGCCTGTATCAGCGAAGTTATCTACAACTTCGCCTTATTCCTAAGTTCGCTTACCTTAAGTGAAGTTAAGAATCAGCGAAGTTAATCAGCAGAGTTATCAGCGAAGTTCTTCAGCGAAGTTCTCTACAACTTCGCCTACTTCAAGCGAAGTTATCCGTAACTTCGCCTACAGTACTTTATTTAAAAAAAAAAAAAATTACTTTTCAGGTTTCTTACTTTTCGGAAAAGATGTCGTCGATCAACATCTCTGAGTTAGTGAAGATGGAAGTTGAAGCAGGGTCGGCTACCAAGGCCCCAAGATTGCTGAAGGGAACCGATTTCGTTGCATGGAAGGATCGGTTCATACAGTACGTCAAATACCAGGATGCGAAGATGTGGGTATGCATCCAGGATGGTTATATTCCACCAATTATGGAGTATGAAGGTCGTGACCAAATCAAGAAGTATAGTAAAATGGAAGAAGAAGAGAAGAAGATGTATGAGGCTGAGAGCAAGGCTCATGCTGCCATTACCATGGCTCTTCCACAGGAGATCCTTCATACTTTTAGGAAATACACTTCAGCAAGGGAGCTTTGGGAAGCCCTTGAGAGCAGATTTGAAGGAAATGTAAGAATCCGGGCTTCAAAAATAAAACTGCTCAAAACCCAGTTCTCAGTCTTCAAGTATTTGAAGAATGAATCATTAGATGATATCATCACTCGATTTTATCATCTGATGACTGAACTGAGCAACTATTCCATTTCTTACAGAGAAGAAGAGATAGTTGAGAAGCTTCTGGATGCTCTCCCACCAAAATGGGAGATGTACACTGTGCTGATGAGGGAAGACAAGGACTTTCCCACTTATGATCTCTAAACGACAGTCAACAAGCTCAGGACCTTTGAGCTTAACATGGTAAGAAAGGAGACATCTATGGATCAGGTTCAAGATCCAAGTATGTATGGAGCTAAAGTCAACACTAGCTCAGGCTCAAAGACTGAATCGGCTGCTTACTACTCGAAGGGAGAGTCGGGCCCCAACTCATCACATGAGGGGCATGTGTCAGTTAACACAAATGGGGATGTTTGCTATGTAGCAGCTGGATCTAGTGGTTCTCAACCCCAGGCAAGCAAGAGTAGTTGCTCTTCAAGTGCTCCCAGCAACAACTACTCCAAGATGCCTATGAGTGTCAAGTCTGCTGAAGAGCAGTTTGGGCTCTATGCTTCTTTCATTGCTTCCTATGAGAACTATATTCAAGGGAAGATTGTTGATCCAGCTATGTTGGATGAAGATTACGATCAGATTGATGCTGACGATATGGAAGAAATGGATCTACAATGGCAGATGGCCATGATTGTAAGGAGGGTGAAGAGGTTTATGAATAAGACCGGTAGAAAGTTTGTCGGAGGAAGACCAGGGTTCGACAAGTCAAAGGTAAGGTGCTACAATTATCAACAAAACGGTCACTTCGCAAAAGAATGTAGGAATGAGCGTGTAGAACGAAGTCAAGGAAAGTCTACACAGCATAATGAGGGAAGAAAAGATTATAGTGCCATGATTTCCAGAAGAGATGGTGAATATAACTGGAACCTGCTTTCTAAAGAATCATTTGAGCAGGCAAATTTGGCAAAGGTTGAAACTGAAGAAAGTGAGAGGGCTACCAAAGAAGAAAAAGCTCTTATGGCAGATGACAATGACCAGCTCTCCGAGGTATGTTCTAAACCTATATGTTCAAAATGTGAGAACTTGTCTGAGCAACTAGCAACCATAACTGATCAGTATGTTAGGTTGGATGCTGAATTTAAAACCTTAAAAGAAGATCATCACTTTATTAAATCAAGAGAAAATAACTATAAAATTAAAATAAAAGCTTGTGAAAAAGATGTTAAAAGTTTAAAAACTAAACTTGCTGAAAAAATTGAAGTGATTGATTTAAGTTATGAGGTTTTGGAAGAAAAGACCAAACTAATTGCTGAGAGAGAAAAACAGATTGCTGACCACCAGGTGAAAGTGGTGGAACTAAATCGAAAACTGGAGCAGTTCAGAAATTCTTCTGCTATTCTTGATCACCTTGTTAGTGATCAAGGTTCCTCTGCTGAGAGAGGAGGAATCGGTTATCATGAGGTTCCACCACCGTACAATCACAATTACACTTTTAACCCTAGTGTTCAGAAATCTGTTGACTTTGAGGTTGCTCAGACAGTGCCAATTAAAGTAACCATTAAAGAACCAAATGTTAGTAGAGGCGAAACAAGTTCGCCTGTTTCAAGTGTTGAAATTTCTGATCAGAGTCCTGTCTCGTCAGATTCGGATAAGTCATCCGAGTCTGGTAAGGTAAAAGAGGAGGTTGTGTTACCCAAGAGTGGAGAAAAAGATAAAATGAATAAAAAGAGTACTCCACTAAACCCGTACGTCCCACCATATGTGAGACGAACGGCCGGTAATATAGCCTCGACATCTGAAACACCGGTTGATAAAAAGGTTGAGCATAGGTGTTGTTTTAGATGTAATCAATTAGGACATCTTGTTGCACATTGCCCTCTGAAGCAGCGATTCAGAGGTGTAAGGCCTACTAAAGCTGAGAATAGACCTAATAGTAATTATCATGCTCCTAAAAATGAAAACAACTTAAAATTCAAAAATGTGAATAATTCAGGTTTTCATAGAAACAAATCTCAGTTTTACACTTCTAATAACCAAACCACAAGCTATAATTCTTTCAATTCTCAAAGGTTTAGAAGGCCTTACAATCAATCTTCAATGAGATATCCTAATGGGACTTATAGGAGTTATCGAGATACTAACTTTGGAAAGCCAAAGTTTGGGATGTATAGATCCAAGACCAATTGGTCTTGGGTCCATAAATTCTAATCTTTTGCTTTATTGTGCAGGAACAGTTGAACAGGGCTGCCAACAATCTTTGGGTTGTAGATAGCGGCTGTTCCCGACACATGACGGGTAACAAATATTTGTTACACGATTTGAAACCTGTTCAAGGAGGGAGAGTAAGTTTTGCCGGAGAAAGTGGAGGCAATATTACTGGAAAGGGAACGGTGTCGAACGGAAAGATGACGTTGGAGAATGTCAACTTTGTAGAAGAATTGAAATACAATCTGCTAAGTGTGTCGCAGATTTGTGATAAGGAGTACACCGTTCATTTTACAAAGAACGAGGCGATTGTGTTGAAACCAGGTTTTCAGATACCTGAGGAGTGGATTTTAATGAAGGCTCCACGTGAAAGAAATACGTACACTATGGATATGAGATCAACTGAAATGGCCACGGCAGATTCATGCCTTTTGACAAAAGCGAGTGAAACAGAGTCCGAATTGTGGCATAGGAGAATGGGACACATTCATCTTCGGAAGATGAACCACATTGTCAAGAATGGGCTTGTGCTGGGCGTTCCCTTGAAAAATTTCAATTTTGAAGATAAATGTATAGCATGCAAGAAGGGAAAGCAGCACAAGAAATCCCATCTCACCAAGTAAGTAAAATTAATTGCTAGTACTCTAGAATTGCTTCACATGGATCTCTTCGGTCCCGTGTATGCAAAAAGTCTAGGAGGTACTTCATACTGCTTGGTGATCACTGATGACTACTCACGATACTCGTGGGTATATTTCCTGAAATCAAAAGATGAAACGGCTCAGATGGTGAAGAATTTGATTACCAAAGTTGAGAACGTTATGGATAAAAGGGTTAAGTTCATCAGAAGTGACAATGGAACAGAATTCAAGAATTTTGAGATGGAGATCTTCTGTCTTCAGAGAGGGATTGAACACCAATACAGCGCTCCTTATACACCGCAACAGAATGGAGTGGCTGAAAGGAAGAACCGAACGTTAATTGAAGGAGCCAGAACTATGCTGGCTGATTCAAAGCTTCCTGTGGTGTTTTGGGCTGAAGCTGTTGCTACAGCCTGTTATGTTCTGAATAGAGTCTTAACTGTTAAAAGAGTGGGTAAGACATGTTATGAGCTTATGCATGGAAGAAAGCCCAACTTGAGTGGTCTAGAACCATTCGGGTCCCCTTGTTCGATTTTGAAGACAAATTCTAAATTTGGTGAAGTAGCCGATGAAGGAATCTTAGTCGGTTATGTTGTTGGGACTCCCAACAGACGTGTCTTCAATACATCGACAAGCAAGATTGAGGTGGTGTGTAACACAGATATTACAAGTTACCAACCGCCAAAACCAAGCAACGGACCTGCGGAGTTTTTCGACTATGTTAAACTTTTTAAGTCTTTTAACATACCGGATTTAGATATCTCTGAAGAAGAAGAAAGAGTTGCTACGAAGATGATCCTTGATGAGGAAGAAAATCTATTGCAAAGACAGCGGATTGATAAATGTCAACCTTCCTTATCAAATACTATCGATACCCCTGCTGCCTCAACTGAAGAAGAATTTATCAATCCTTTTCACTCTCAGCATGAAACAACCATTGACGAGCTCTCTTCTAACTTGGAAAACAATTTGCATGTCGGTTCTGTTCCGACCACGAGAATTCATAAAGATCACCCTTTGGAGAATGTGATTGGTGATGTGTCCTCCGGTGTACAAACAAGACGTAGCTTGGATGAGCACACCTGTGTTTCAACAAGCATTAAGGAGACAGGAATAATCAACGAATGCTTGTACACCTGCTTTATCAGCTAGATTGAACCGAAAAATTATCAAATGGCTTTAAAGGACAGCTCGTGGGTTGAAGCCATGCAAGAAGAGTTGGCTCAGTTCAAGAAAATGGAAGTTTGGGATTTGGTTGAAAAACCAAAGCTTGTGCATGCGATTGGCACAAAATGGGTGTTTAAGTGCAAGAGAGACGAGAAAGGGATTATCATAAGAAACAAGGCGAGGCTAGTTGTGAAAGGATTCAATCAACAAGAGGGGATTGATTATAATGAAGTGTTCGCTCCTGTCGCAAGGTTGGAAGCCATAAGATTGTTTTTGGCGTTTGCTGCATATAAAAAGATGAAGGTATTTCAGTTGGACGTGAAGAGTGCTTTTTTGAATGGGAAAGTTGATGAGGTTGTGTATGTTGAGCAACCTCCGGGTTTTCCTGATCCAGATTTTCAGACCATGTGTACAAGTTAAGCAAGGCATTGTATGGATTACATCAGGCACCTCGAGCCTGGTACTCAACTTTATCAGACTACTTGCTTGAAAATGGGTTTGAAAGAGGTCAGATAGATAGCACGCTGTTTGTGAAGAGACAAGGAAGCGACTTCTTGCTAGTGCAAGTCTACGTGGATGACATTATTTTTGCTGCATCAAATGTCTCCATGTGTCAAGATTTTGAGGCCGTCATGAAGAAAAGGTTTGAAATGAGTGCTATGGGTGAACTAACTTTCTTTTTAGGATTGCAGGTTGATCAAAAGAAGGATGGGATGTTCATTCACCAGACCAAGTATGTCCATGATGTGCTCAAACGATTCAAGATGGAGGACAGCACTCCATTCGACACTCCAATCTGCGTCAATCACAAATTGGGTGCTGAGTCAGACGGTGATGCAGATGTGGACCCAACTCAGTATCGGGCTATTATAGGTTCTTTAATGTACTTAACTGCTTCTAGGCCTGATATAATGTTTGCTGTTTGTCTTTGTGCTCGTTTTCAGGCAAACCCAAAGGAATCTCACATGAAAGGTGTGAAGAGGATCTTGCGGTATCTCAAGGGCAAACCGAAGCTGGGGTTGTGGTACCCGAGAGGAGGAGACTTGGAGCTAGTCGCCTACACAGACTCTGATTATGGTGGGTGCAATCAGAGTCGGAAGTCAACAACAGGAGGATGTCAGTTTCTTGGTGGCAGATTGGTGTCGTGGCAATGCAAGAAACAGACTTCGGTCGCAATTTCAACCTGTGAAGCAGAATACATGGCAGCATCCAACTGCTGCTCCCAGGTTCTTTGGATTCAACAACAGTTGCGCGACTATGGTCTGAATTACTTACTCCTATTTGAATTGATAACACAGCTGCTATCTCAGTAACTAACAATCCCGT
The DNA here is from genome assembly GCF_021521415.1 of Bidens hawaiensis. NCBI lineage: Eukaryota > Viridiplantae > Streptophyta > Magnoliopsida > Asterales > Asteraceae > Bidens > Bidens hawaiensis. Next base: position 422,131 of record NW_027492739.1, on the reverse strand, counting down.
GAAACATAGTAAAACTAAACATATTGACATACGTCATCATTTCATACGGGATTGTGCTGAGAAGAAACTGATAGTGCTTGAAAAGGTGGATACGCTTGATAATTTCGCTGATCTTTATACTAAAGCGTTTGATAAAACAAGATTTCAGAACCTTATCGAGCTAAATGGGATGATCAATCCCGAGTAACCATGCTTTTCTTGTAATATTTAAAATAAAAAAAAAAAAAAATGGGGTCACTATCGCTTAAAAATATGTCGGTTACATCAGTTTGAAGGACTTGTCTTCGGATATGTTTTGGTCCTCATTTTCTACTTGTAGATTTTGAGGATAGCCATTAACCAGATTACTGATTGTGACCGGGGCGGTTTATGATGAGTTTTCATTCTTTCGCTTAAAATTAGTCGATCATACTTAGTTATAAGGACACATACTAGTATGTGGTCGGTCCAGCTGATCCATTGGATCTTCGGGATAGCCGTTTACCTGACGACTTTGTTTTGGTCGGGGCGATTAATGTTAAACTTTTGAAAAAAAAAAGAAAGGGAAATGAAATTATTTTTCAAGTCTACTACTTCGTAAGAAGTACGTTTGCTATGTTTAACAGAAAATTGATCCAACCTTGGAAAATGATAGATATACTAATTCTGTGTGCTTAACTAGTGAAGTTATTAGGCTTAAAAGGCTTTAGGACAGTCATTGTATGTCATGGTAACTTTTTATGGTGCGTAAAAGTAGATGTGATACAAACTAAAACTACTTGATTTTACGTGGAAACTCCTTACGAGTTCTGCATGTCTTCATATATATCTTTCCGAATGATAGGCAGAAAAGCGATTACCCAGTCATACACGAGCCCGTAAGTGTTCTGATTCCCGTGAAGATAGCGTTTCAAGAAACTGCAGTGATCCAGATTCGGGACTTGCAGTTGGTTACTACTCTGAAGTCTATGTAAATGTTTATCATAAAAAAAAAAAATATGAGTTATTGAAACATTTTAGAGTTCAACATATCAAGACTTCTTAATCATGGAGTAAGAAAGAAAACGGGAAGGAGATGAAGAGTAATTACAAACTTAATCAGACACTAAGGGTCGAGGTCAATTCGGGGTGACTTGGGGAAAGCCAAATACGCTTTGAGGATAGATAGGAGGCATCAATATTTCTGAGTTGTTGCCCACTTAAATTTTGAGGCATAATTGAACCTAACTCGTATCACAGAAACGATGAAAACCATCTTAAGTATATTACCTGCTTACACCCTGTTTCCTTATGTCATAATACAGCTAAACACGGATCTATGTGACAGTCACATACTTAGTATGATTCCTGTTCGGATCTTTTCTAAAACGTAGCAGTCCCTATTCAGACTGAAATTTGATCCCTTATACTTAAATTGTTTAAAGTTTTCTTTTTCTGTAGTTGTATTTGTTTATAACGGGTTACTTGGACTTGATCGTGTCATTTAGTTCTTAAAGGAAAGTTTTATAACTTGATTGGAAAAATGTTAAACTTATAAGGTTAAATTTTGTAAATATATAGGCGATGTTGTTGAACAGGCGAAGTTGTGGATAACTTCGCCTAGGCGAAGTTATCCTTAACTTCGCCTGTATAACTTCGCCCCTATATAAGGATATTCAAGAGTCAAACAGTTCATTATTCTCAACTCAGCGAACTTATCTCCGTTTTCACAGCGAACTTATACACAGATCAATTCTTGTTTTCTTTCTTCGATCTCAAACCGATTTAAAGGTTGGTTGGGTTATTACATCGTATTATCCGTTCATTGATGTTAATCTAAGGTTGTTTCGACAACCGGGTAATAACCTCGGACGACCGATCCTTAAATCCGATTTCAAAACTTGTTTTACGTGTTCATGTACCAACTGGTCGTTTAGTTATCCTTAATATCATGTGTTTTAGCCTCCTCAATCGTCAAAGTTAATCGAAACACCGGTTTCTCGGATTTCGATTAACCTTACTGTCGCCGTTTCAGATTCAGGTGAAGTTAGGGTTTAGGCGAAGTTATCCGTAACTTCGCCTGGAGCTTAAATTCGCCTGAGGCGAAGTTATCCGTAACTTCGTCTGCTACTCAACTTCGCCTGAAACTTAAATTCGCCTGAGGCGATGTTGTGGTGGTGCGAACTTAAAGATGAAGCGAAGTTGTTCCCAACTTCGCCCCAACTTTAACTTCGCCTGGAACCTTTTTAACTTAATAATTTTTAGTCGAACTTAAAGCTGAAGCGAAGTTGTTCCCAACTTCGCCCAAACTTTAACTTCGCCTATACAGTCTTTATCACAACTTCGCTCATGGTAATAAGCGAACTTGTGTTATGCTTTAATGTTTATCTAACTTGGTTCGTTTATTGCAGATATGGCTGCTGTTGCCGGTGCTGGAGGTGCTGGAGGAGATGACGGAGGAGATAACCAAAGGCAATTCTTCCCGGGTCACAACATGTTCATCACCTTAGACCCGGAAGCGAGTGGTGTGGAGAATTATCGCGAAATAATCACATTCCTCCTACGCTCGAGGATATTTCACGCAATCACGACGACACTGCCGATATCCTTACCCAATATCGAGGATTTCTGGCAGACGGTGGAGTATGATTGTCGTGTTGAGCCCCCGGTCATGAGAGCAACAGTCAATAATCAAGAAGTTCAGTTCTCATCTGAACAAATTCGGGTGGTGTTACGCTTTGGAGAGGAGACTCGGAACGACCCTACGGAGTTTGTGGCTCCATTTCGTGATGAAGCGTTTCTACGAATGGGCTATTCTGGTCCATTGGGCGATACCCAGAGACGGAAGGGGTTCCTACTTGATCAGTGGCGCTTCCTCATGCACGTTATGATAGTATGCATGTCTGGGAGGAAGGCGGGCACTGACGGTATGGGTGCGACCATGCAGTCCGCAATGACTGCACTGACCTATAACAAACGTTATAGCTTCAGTCAAATGGTCTTCTACGAGATTGGTAGACAGAGGAGGGCGATGGCTCGTGAGCGGTTCATAATGTATCCAAGATTCATCCAGATGATCTTGAACCATGTGGCTCCAGCTTTGCCTCAATGATGCCCGATAAGATACGTGGAGAATGTGAGCAAACGTATCTTTGCTCAATGCCGTACTTCGAGTGCGAGGAGCAAGCCTGAACGTCGTCCAAGGCATACTCCACTCTTCGGGTACTTGATAAACCCGGGGTATGTGCCAGCTCGGGGGGACGAGTTCAGAGACCCTCAACCACAACAGGCAGGAGCAACTCGTGATGTACCTACTGTGCCTGTTGTATCGGCTGAGGAGGATGTTGACCTTGATGCTGCATTTGGCGGCCAAGGTTTCTTCGACATGGATTGTTTTGATCCACAAGAAGATGTGCAGGTCTCTGCTGCACAGGTGAGGGAAGTGATTGTGACTAGAGCAGCTACGACGGTGGCTGACTCCGATCTTGACGATGTTATGAATGAAGCGAGGAGGATGTTGGTGACACGTGAGAGGACGTTGGGAAAGAGGAAGAGGACGGTGGATGATAGTGAGTCAGAGGGAGAAGAGGAGGACATACACAAGTTGATCAGAAGTTCGAGACGTGAAAGGACAGGTGCTGGTATGGGAGCTGGAGAGACTTCACGTGTTATACGTTTTGCTCCATCCGCACTGTCAGGTATGTCAATCGTTCCTACTTCTGTACAGGTTACAAGCGCCGCAGATGTTCCTGTGGTAGCTACATCAGCCGTCGGCATCCCATCACTACAGACGACGACTCCGGAGATTGTGTCGTTACCACCTCCAACGCTTACTCCTTCAGAGGTGGTGGCACAATTTGTAGAGTCGACGGTCGTCGCAACTGAAGGGTTGTTGGTCACGATACCACCTGCGGTTATGACCACAACTGCTTCTGAAGTCCCAGTTGCATTCGAAATCCCTGCTGAGTATACTCCAGATACATCTAATATGAGATTTGATTTCGATGCAACCATCTCAGACTCGGAGAGAATAGCTGCACTTGAGCGGGTCGTGGCAGAGCAATCAAGGATCAACTTTATCCAGACCCAGGCTATTCAACGCCTTGTAGCAGAAAATCAACTACAGTCGTCCCTCCTGGTTGAGCATGGGAAGATTATAGATGCTATGAAGGCGTTCTTGGCATCTCAGGGGGAGACAGGCTGTAGAGGCGACGAGTTAAGGACTAAGAAGAGAAACGACAGAGTTGATGATCCCAATGCACCGAAAGGTACAGGTGGTGAGTTGCCAAGAACTACTCAAGCTCTTGGGACTTCCACAGCTCAGGGGGAGTCTGCAGGTGCAGTTGGTGGTGATGAGGTGGTGATGGTTGATGATGAAGATGATGTGATTGATGCGTTGAGAGAGTTAGATGATGATATGCTAGATGATGATGTGTTTGATGATGATGTGCTGCCGTGTGAGGAGATTGAGAAGATTGGAGCACAGATTGTGATTGAAGATGGGATAGAAGAAGGGGAGATAGTAGAAGAAGACGTTGAACACGAGATCCCAGATGTTGAGAAAGCCGACATGGGTACTGAGATGGATGAGACTGAGTGGGAGGAGCAGCCTAGGTGGAAGGAAGGCTATGCTCATTGGTTTATTAAGACCAAGAAGCCTGCTGTTCCAGCCATGTTCAAGAAGAGTTATAACATCAAAGGCTATGCTGAGTCGAAGAAGGGAATTATCTGTTGGATATATGATGAATAGATAAAGTTGTTTGTGGTGAAGCGTTATGATGGTATTCAATACTTCAAAAGAACCCTGAGATCTCTCAATACGTTGCCGGAATGTGAGGTGAAGGATTTGGCCAGGTTGGGCCTGATAAATAGAAGCGACGACAACATGGCAAGACTGATTGGGAAGATCGTGTGGAAAGAAAGCATAAAAGAGAAGAAGTTTGAATTATTAAAGCCACAGAAGGGAAAGCTCGTGGAGGATACAGAAAGGGGAATGAGAGCAGATGGCAAGCCATGGATGGTGATGAAGTACAAGCCGATCCGATGCATCAAGGAGGTTCCAATGAAGACTATGCCTCAAGATGTGTTGAAGAATCTCAAATGGTGGTATGTTGATTGCCAGACTGCTGAAGCCGTGATGGAAGATGAAGACGAACAAGAAGTGCTGAGGGTGTATGATCCGATGCATCTTGTTAACTTATCGAAAGCTGATCTGCAAGTGTTGAATGAAATGAAGATATTCTATATTCTTGCTTGGAAGGATGAAGCAAGGAAATATCAGCGAGTAGTCACGGTATGTGTTAGAGAAGGAGTGCATGCGTGAAGATACAGGATTACAAGACAAGAGCTTAAAGATCAAGATATGAAGCTACTGCCAAGGGGGAGTCTGTTGGTGCATAAATGTCAGTAGTTCATAGTCTAGTGTCTGTAATCGAGTCTGTAATGTTATTTATTTTTTGTACAAGCGAAGTTGTCAACAAGTTCGCCTAGGCGAACTTGTTGAACAAGCGAAGTTATGGACAACATCGCCTGAACATATCAGGCGAAGTTGTCGTGTATTTATATTGATAGGTTACGGCTGGTTTAGGTTAATCAATCAGTTAGTGAGTTGTTCAGTGAATCGAGTTTGTTCGGTAACGTGTGTTTTTTAACAGTGATATTTACATCACGTGAGTTCGGTTATACCATATAACGTGTTTCGTGTATTCGTGTGTTTGTGTTCTATACTCGTAACGATCTACGCAGGGATTCCGCACCTGAGTAGACCGCGATATCTCGTGCGATCCGTCCAGGGAACCTACAGAGTTCAACCCTAGTGACCGACCCATGTCCGAAACCATTTGATAAGTTTGGTAAACCGGTTGATACGCATGTTCTAGACTTCATAATTCCGAATTTGTGCAAAACAAGGGTTGTGTTTCACCAAGAACGGTCGTGGTCAACCAGAAAGTCAACCAAATTTTGCCTAAACTCAGCACGAGTCATGCCTTCCAAGGCACTGTCGTGCCTTGCTTCTGGAACCAATCTATAAATTTTCAAACGCATCCCTCTTACTCATTTTCAGTATTCAGTATGGTCCGGTATAACGAAAAGTTAGGCGGAGGAAAGAATGATGGCCGCCCTTTTACAAGTAATTAAGTAGTTGGTAAAAAACCAATGCTCTATGGATGTGCTAATACAACCAAGGAAGTCGGTGAATTTGAACGAATGATGTGGATGGTCGAGGGACCATGGATGCGGGTGTTCTTGGTTACTGAAAGTTTAGTCACTGAACTAACAATGGAGTTTCTAGCTTCTTGTCAGTTCAAAATATACAGACCACCCGCCGATCTTCGGGAGCGAAACACATTGAGTTTTAGATTGGGAGGTGTATGGCATGGTTCAAACTTATTTAACTTTGGAGTCAACATTGATATCTACACAGAGGAAGAAATCAATAGCGCTAAGTGGTTAGGATCACAACACACCTTCCTGGATGAGATAGCACAACCAAGTACGTATGTTGTGCAAACGAGAAAATGTGGTTGGGAGGAACTAACACCTCGCCCAAGAGATAACTAAAATCAAAGCATTTTAAAAAGCACCGAACTAGAAGATCCTCAGTTGAGATATATCCGCTAATTTTTAGGTCACACCATCACAAAACCCGGCACCAGTGGAGCACTTGTTAGCCTTCGTGATTTATGGGCACTTTATTGCATCAAGACAGAGAGGCACTGTAACATCACTTACCTTTTATGTTTGTTACTGGCTAAGAATGCACGTGCTGGGGTAGGGGTGCCTCTATTTGGGTGTATGGATTGTTAGGATTTATGAATAGTATCATGTAGACACATGAGGGACACCAGGCCCGACGCCTTTACCATTAGACCTTTAGTATTGCTCAAGAATGGGAATGATCGAGGTGTTGTCTATGATCCATACGTGGTGCAGTTTGAGGATTGCTCGACCCTCACCGTGGATCCGGATAGCCCATAAATGGTCTCATTCCCGCTCAAATGAGTGTCTACCTAGAGAACCTTTGAATGCTTGGAGTTGTCATTTAAGGGCGTGTCTGTGTTAGTGTAGGTTCCAAGCCGGATCTACACGAGATATCGCGTTCTACGTAGGTGCGGAATCCCTACGTAAGACGTTACGAGTATAGAAAACGATACGAGCTAACTCACGATACGATAATCAAACACACGTTGTATTTCAACCGTAAACATGTGATACTATGATCACAGAATGCAAACTCTCTGACTCGAATTACACGAATAATCTGAACTCTCAATTACTGATTTTTTAATAAGCCGTAAACAAAACAGCTTATATAGACACGACAACTTCGCCTGGCATGTTCAGGCGAAGTTGTCACTAACTTCGCTTGTCTAACAAGTTCGCCGATATAAGCGAACTTGTTAGCAACTTCGCTTACATACAAAACTCAAATCTAACTAACACGATTACAGACACTCGACACTGAACTACTGACATCATGCACCAACAGACTCCCCCTTGGCAGTAGCTTCATCTCTTTAGCTTCAAAAACGTGTCTTGTAATCTTCAATCTTGTATCTTCAAGCATGCACTCCTTCTTGAACACAAACCGAGACAACTCTTTGATATTTCCTCGCTTCGTCTTTCCAAGCAGGAATATAAAATATCTTCTTATCATTCAACACCTGCAAATCAGCTTGCGATAAGTTTACCAAGTGCATCGGATCATAAACTCTTAGCACCTCTTGTTCATCCTCGTCTTCCATCACTGCCTCAGCTGTCTCACAATCTACATACCACCACTTTAGATCTTTAAGCACATCCTTGGGCATTAATTTCATCGGTACTTCTTTCAAACACCGGATCGGTTTATAGTTCATAATCATCCAAGTTTTTCCATCAGCTCTTAAACCCCTATCCTTGTCTTCAACAAGTTTTCCCTTTTGTGGTTTCAACAGCTCAAATTTCTTCTCTTTTATACTCTCTTTCCACAGAATCTTCCCAATAACTCTAGCCATATTATTGTCACTTCTGTTTATCAATCCCAATCTGGCTAAGTCTTTCACTTCACATTCTGGCAGTGTATTCAACGATCTCAACATCCTTTTAAAGTACTGAACACCGTCATACCTTTTGATCACGAAGAGCCTCAACTGCTCATCATATATCCAGCAAATAATCCCTTTCTTCGCTTCAGCATAGCCTTTAATGTTGTAACTATTCTTAAACATTGTAGGGACCGCCGGTTTCCTCGTTTTGACGAACCACTGAGCATAGCCTTCTTTCCATCTAGGCTGCTCTTCCCATTCAGACTCATCACTTGCCATCTCTTTACTCATATCTGCTTTCTCAACATCTGGAATGTCATGCTCAATATTTTCCTCAACTATCTCTCCCTCTTCTATCTCATTATCAATCACAATCTCTTCTCCAATCTTCTCTATCACATCACTCGGTAGTACATCATCATCACCAACCAAACCATCATCCATCTCCTCTACGTCCACTACCACCACATCATCACTACCAGCTGCAGTTGTCGACTCCCCCTGAGTTGTGGAAGTTCCAAGAGCTTGATCAGTTCTTGGCAACTCACCACCTGCACCTTTCGATGCATTGGGATCATCGTCTCTATCATTTCGTCTCTTCGTCCTCAACTCATCGCCTTTACAGCTCGTCTCCTCCTGAGATGCCAAGAACTCCTTCAGAGCATCTATGATTTTTCCATGTTCTACCAGCAGGGACGACTGCATTTGATTCTCTGCAACTAGGCGTTGAATAGCCTAGGTCTGGATAAGTTTTACCCTGGATTGTTCTGCCACGACCCGTTCAAGTGCTGCTATTCGCTCTGAGTCTGATAAGGTTGCATCGAAATCGAACCTCATATGTGATATATCTTGAGTGTACTGAGGAGGGATTTCCGATGTCACCGGGACCTCAGAAGTAGAAATAGACGTAACCGCAGGTGGTATCGTCACCGATAACCCTGCAGTGGCCACAACAGTCGACTCGATAAATTGTGCCACAACCTCCGTTGGAGTTACAGTCGGAGGCGGCAACGAAACGATCTCAGGAGCCGAAAGTTGGAAAGTAGTGGGTGGTAGGCTAAATGTAGATGAGGTAGCCACCACGGGAACAACCGTAGCGCTTGGCCTTGTAACCTGTGATGTTGAGGGAACCATTGTCATACCGGATAGTGCTGGTGGAGTGAAACGTACCACCCTAGAGCTCTCACCGGCTCCCGATCTTGCACCTATCCGTTCCCTTCTTGATCTGCGTATTAACTGTTGTACCTCCTCCTCGTAATCTAACTCACTGTCATCATCTGTTCTCTTTCTTTTCCCATGTAGTCTTTCTCGAGTTACCATAATCCTTCTTGCCTCATCAGAACCAGCCACCGTAGCAGCTGTCCTAGTTACATTCACAGTCGAAGCACGTTCAACCGGGACCTGTACATCCTCCTCTGGATCTACCCTTTCCATGTCAAAAAATCATTGACCGCCAAACTCTGCGTCAAGGTCAACGTTCTCATCCGGTGACACAACAGGAGCAGCAGGTATAGCTTGAGGTGCTCCTGCCTGTTGTGGTGCCGGGTCTCTAAACTCGTCCCCTCGAGCAGGCACATACCCCGGGTTGATCAAGTACCCGAACAGTGGAGTATGCCGAGGACGGAGCTCAGGTTTGCTCCTCGCACTCGAAGATCTGCATTGGGCGAAGATTCTTTTGTTCACACTCTCTACATATCTGATTGGACGGCGCTGAGGTAGCGTAGGAGCAACATGATTCAAGATCATTTGTAGGAATCTTGGATACATGATGAATCTCTCACGCGCCATCGCCCTTCTCTGACGATCAATCTCATAGAAGACCATCTGACTAAAGCTGTATCGCTTGTTGTAAGTCAGTGCAGTCATCGCAGATTGCATGGTCGCGCCCATGCCATCAGTGCCCGCCTTTCTCCCTGACATGCATACAATCATGACATGCATGAGAAAGCGCCACTGGTCAAGCCGAAACCCTTTTCTTCTCTGCGTATCTCCCAAGGGACCAGAGTATCCCATCCTCAAAAACGCTCCATCACGGAAAGAAGCTACAAACTCTGTCGGGTCATCCCTTGTCTCATCTCCAAACCGTAAAGCCGCCCGGATTTGTTCAGAAGAGAACTGAACAATCTGATTGTTTACTGTTGCGCGCATCACCGGGGGTTCGACTCTACAGTCATATTCCACGGTCTGCCAAAAATCCTCAATGTTGGGCAAGGATATTGTCAGAATTGTTGTAATCGCGTGGAATATCCGCGAGCGTAACAGAAACGTGACGATTTCGCGGAAATCATCAACTCCGCTCGCCTCCGGGTCTAATGTTATATACATGTTGTGACCCGGGAAGAACTGTCTCTGGTTATCACCACCGTCATCTCCGCCTGCACCACCTACAGCAGCCATATCTGCATCAAACAGACTAAGTTAGATAAACGTCAAAGCAAATCACAAGTTCGCCTGTTACCATGAGGGAAGTTGTGATCTATTATGTAAAGGCGAAGTTAAAGGTTGGGCGAAGTTGGGAAACAACTTCGCTTCAACTTGAACTTCGTCTGATAACTGTTAAGTAAAATGGTCCAGGCGAAGTTAATGGTAACTTCCCTAACCACAACATCGCCTCATAAACTGTTTCAAAATCTATAAACAGGCGAAGTTAAACCTCAGGCGAAGTTACGGATAACTTCCCCTAAACTGTAACTTCGCCGAATTCGAATCGGCAACAGTTTGGTTTATCGAACGACGTGTAGATGATGAAATTGGAGATCGTGGACTCCGTAACACATGATTTTATGAAGTTTTAGACGTTCAAGTAAATTACTATCATGTAATAATAAGTTTGAAAATCGGGTGATTAAGGTTCGAAAGAACGAGGTTGAGAATCGAGTCGAAACGACCGATGATTAACCTCAAAAGACATTGATTATACGATGAAAGAACCCTACACACCTTGAAATCGGATTAGAATCAAAATAAGAATACAGATGATTGAGATCGATAAGTTCGCTAAGGTTTCGGAGTATAAGTTCGCTGGTTTTGGAAAATAATCAATCGTCTGACCTTAAAACTTCTTTATATAGGGTCAAAGTTAGTACAGGCGAAGTTATCGATAACTTCGCCTATTATGAACAAGTTCGCCTTTATTTACAAAACAAACCCCTATACTTTGAAAAAATCTCAATTAAGTTTTAAAACATCCTTTAAAGCGTTAAATGATACGATCAAGACCAAGTAACCAGGTATAAAATCAAACAAGTACAAAAGTAACAAAAATTTGAAAAATTAAAGTACAAGGAATCAAATTTCAGTCTTGACAGGGACTACCATGTTTTAGAAAAGATCCGAACATGAATCATTCTAATTACGTGACTGTCACACAGATCCGTGTTTAGCTGTATTATGACATAAAGAAACAGGTTGTAAGCAGGTAATATACTTAAAATAGTTTTCATTGTTTCTGTGATACGAGTTAGGTTCAATTAAGCTCAAAACTTAAGTGGGCAACAACTCAGAGATTATGATGCCTCCTATCTATTCTCAAAGCGTATTTGGCTTTCCCCAAGTCACCCCGAATTGACCTCGACCCGTAGTGTCTGATTAAGTAGTAATTACTCTTCGATCTTAGACTCTGCTTCCCGTTCACCTTCTTGCGTCTTGATTGAGAATCATTAACATTATGAACTCTAGAAATAATTTTTTTTTGTTAACATATATATACACAACTTCAAGTAGAAAACAACTGCAAGTCCCGAATCTGGATCACTGCAGTTTCTTGACACGCTATCTTCACGGGAATCAGAACACTCACGGGCTCGTGTATGACTGGGTAATCGCTTTTCTGCCTATCATTCGAAAAGATATATATGAAGACATGCACAACTCTTAAGGAGTTTCCACGTAAAATCGAGTAGATTTAGTTAGTATCACTTCTACTTTTACGCACCATAAAAAGCTACCATGACATACAATGACTGTTCTAAAGTCTTTTAGGCCTAATAACTTCACTAGTTAAGCACACAGAATCAGTATATCTATCACCTTCCAAGGTTGGATCAATTTTCCGTTAAACATAGTAAAGTAACTTCTTACGAAGTAGTAGACTTGAAAAATAATTTCATCTCCCGGAAAGAAAAGAAGAAGAAAAAATTTTAACTTCAATCGCCCCAACCAAATCAAAGTCTTCAGGTAAACGGCTATCCCGAAGATCCAATGGATCAGCTGGACCGACCACATACAAGTATGTGTCCTTCTAACTAAGTATGATCGATTAATTTTCAGCGAAAGAATAAAAACACATCATAAACCGCCCCGATCAGTTTTAGTCATCTGGTTAATGGCTATCCTTATATTCTACAAGTAGAAATGAGGACCAAACATATCCGAAGATATGTCCTGTTGGTGCATAAATGTCAGTAGTTCATAGTCTAGTGTCTGTAATCGAGTCTGTAATGTTATTTATGTTTTTGTTTAAGCGAAGTTGTTAACAAGTTCGCCTAGGCGAACTTGTTGAACAAGCGAAGTTATGGACAACTTCGCCTGAACATATCAGGCGAAGTTGTCGTGTATTTATACTAGGTTACGGCTTAGTGTTAAAAAAGTTCATGGAGTTGATCTAAGCTGGTTTGAGTTCATTGTAACGTGAGGACGAGAGTCTGTATCAGTGATTCATATCACGTGAGTTCAGTTATTAATATATAACGTGTTTCGGTTTATTCGTGTGTGTTTGTTTGATTTGCTTTCTACGCTCGTAACGATCTACGCAGGGATTCCGCACCTGAGTAGACCGAGATATCTCGTGTGATCCGTCCAGGGAACCTACAATTGGTATCAGAGCATTTGCTCGATTGTGTGGTTCGGGATATTCACGCGGGTGTAGAAATCGTCCCGTTTCGACTATTCGCGGGACGTGTTTTCTGTTTTTTTGATCATTCTTACCTCCTACCATCGTGTTCAAGCCTTTACACCGTCAAAAACCTCGTTAAAATCCGATTTACAGATCTGCAAATCTTCCGTGTTCATCAGGCGAAGTTGCCGTCACTGTGCGTAGGGTTTCGGCGAAGATATAAGGTTAAGCGAAGTTATCCACAACTTCGCCTACCTTCTCAAGTTCGCCTAACTCAAGCGAAGTTCTCTACAACTTCGCCTACTTCTTAAGTTCGCTTACCTCAAGCGAAGTTAAGAATCAGCGAAGTTAATCAGCAGTGTTATCAGCGAAGTTCTTCAGCGAAGTTCTCTACACCTTCGCCTACTTCAAGCGAAGTTATCCGTAACTTCGCCTACAATACTTTAATATAAAAAAAAATTCTTAATTTTTCAGGTTTCTTACTTTTCGGGAAAGATGTCGTCGATCAACATCTCTGAGTTAGTGAAGATGGAAGTTGAAGCAGGGTCAGCTACCAAGGCCCCAAGATTGCTGAAGGGAACCGATTTCATTGCATGGAAGGATCGGTTCATACAATACGTCAAATACCAGGATGCGAAGATGTGGGTATGCATCCAGGATGGTTATATTCCACCAGTTATGGAGTATGAAGGTCGTGATCAAATAAAAAAATATAGCAAAATGGAAGAAGAAGAGAAAAAGATGTATGAGGCCGAGAGCAAGGCTCATGCTGCTATTACTATGGCTCTTCCTCAAGAGATCCTTCATACATTCAGAAAGTATACATCAGCAAGAGAGCTTTGGGAAGCTCTTGAGAACAGATTTGAAGGGAATGTAGGAATCCGTGCTTCGAAGATAAAATTGCTCAAAACCCAGTTCTCAGTCTTCAAGTATTTGAAGAATGAATCTTTAGATGATATTATCAATCGATATTACCATCTGATGACTGAATTGAGCAACTATTCAATTTCATACCGAGAAGAAGAAATAGTTGAGAAGCTTCTAGATGCTCTCCCACCAAAATGAGAGATGTACACTGTGCTGATGAGGGAAGACAAAGACTTTCCCACATATGATCTAGAAACGACAGTCAACAAGCTCAGAACCTTTGAGCTTAACATGGTCAGAAAGGAGACACCTATGGATCAGGTTCAAGATCCAGGTATGTATGGAGCTAAAGTCAACACTAGCTCAGGATTGAAGACTGAATCTGCTGCCTACTACTCGAAAGGAGAGTCGGGTGCAAACTCATCACATGAGGGTCATGTGTCAGTCAACACAAATGGTGATGTTTGCTATGTAGCAGGTGGATCGAGTGGTTCTCAACCCCAGGTAAGCAAGAGTAGTTACTCTCCAAGTATTCCCAGCAACAACTACTCCAAGATGCCTATGAGTGTCAAGTCTGCTGAAGAGCAGTTTGGTCTCTATGCTTCTTTTATTGCTTCCTATGAGAACTACATTCAAGGGAAGGTTGTTGATCCAGCTATGTTGGATGAAGATTATAACCAGATTGATGCTGATGATCTGGAGGAAATGGATCTGCAATGGCAGATGGCCATGATCATAAGAAGAGTGAAGCGGTTTATGAGGAAGACCGGAAGAAAGTTTGTCGGTGGAAAGCCAGGGTTTGACAAGACGAAGGTGAGATGCTACAATTGTCAGCAAAACGGTCGCTTTGCTAAGGAATGCAGGAATGAACGTGTGGAACGAAGTCAGGGTAGGTCTCCACAGCAAAGTGAGGGTAGAAAAGATTATAGTGCCATGATGTCCAGAGAAGATGGTGAATACAACTGGAACCTGCTTGCTAAAGAAACTTTTGAGCAGGCAAATTTGGCAAAGGTAGAAACTGAAGAAAGTGAGAAGGTTACCGGAGAGGAAAAAGCTCTTATGGCAGACATTAATGACCAGCTCTCCGAGGTATGTTCTAAACTTACATGCTCTAAATGTGAAAACTTGTCTGAGCAATTAGCAACTATAACCGATCAGTATGTTAGGTTGGATGCTGAATTTAAAACCTTAAAAGAAGATCATCATTTTACAAAAGCAAGAGAAAATAGCTATAAAGTCAAAATAAAAGCTTATGAAAAAGATGTTAAAAGTTTAAAAACAAAACTTGCTGAAAAAATTGAAGTGATTGATTTAAGTTATGAAGTTTTGGAAGAAAAAACCAAACTAATTGCTGATAGAGAAAAATAGATTGCTGATCACCAGGTAAAAGTGGTGGAACTGAATAGAAAACTAGAGCAGTTCAGAAATTCTTCTGCTATTCTTGATCACCTTGTTAGTGATCAAGGTTCCTCTGCTAAGAGAGGAGGAATCGGTTATCATGAGGTTCCACCACCTTATAATCACAATTACACTTTTAACCCTAGTGTTCAGAAATCTGTTGATTTTGAGGTTGCTCAGAGAGTACCAGTTAAAGTAACTTGTAAAGAACCAAATGTTAGTGGAGGCGAAACAAGTTCGCCTGTTTCAAGTATTAAATTTTCTGATCCAAGTCCAGTCTCATCAGATTCGGATAAGTTATCCGAGTCTGGTAAGGCAAAAGAGGAGGTGATATTACCCAATGGTGGAGAGAAAGATAAGACGAATAAAAAGAGTACTCCACTAAACCCGTACGTCCCACCATATGTGAGACGAACGGGCGGTATTAAAGCCTCGACATCTAAAACACCGGTTGATATAAAAGTTGAGCATAGGTGTTGTTTTAGATGTAATCAATTAGGACATCTTGTTGCAAATTGCCCTCTGAAGCAGCGATTCAGAGGTGTAAGGCCTACTAAAGCTGAGAATAAACCTAATAGTAATTATCATGCTACTAAAAATGAAAACCACTTAAAATTCAAAAATGTGACTAATTCAGGTTTTCATAGAAACAAATCTCAGTTTTACACTACTAATAACCAAACCACAAGTTATAATTCTTTCAATTCACAAAGGTTTGGTAGGCCTCACAATCAATCTTCAAGGAGGTTTACTAATAGGACTTACAGGAATTTTCGAGATACTAACTTTGGAAAGCCAAAGTTTGGGATGTATAGATCCAAGACCAATTGGTCTTGGGTCCCTAAATTCTAATCTTTTGCTTTATTGTGCAGGAACAGTTGAACAGGGCTGCCAACAATCTTTGGGTTGTAGATAGCGGCTGTTCCCGGCACATGACGGGTAACAAATACTTGTTACACGATTTGAAACCTGTTCAAGGAGGGAGAGTGAGCTTTGCCGGTTAAAGTGGTGGCAAGAATACTGGAATGGGAACGGTGTCAAACGGAAAGATGACTTTGGAGAAGGTTAACTTTGTAGAAGAATTGAAGCACAATCTGCTGAGTGTGTCGCAGATCTGTGATAAGGAGTACACCGTTCATTTTACAAAGAATGAGGCGATTGTGTTGAAACCTGGTTTTCAGATACCAGAGGAGTGGATTGTGATGAAGGCTCCACGTGAAAGAAATACAT
This sequence comes from Bidens hawaiensis, assembly GCF_021521415.1. Classification (NCBI taxonomy): domain Eukaryota; kingdom Viridiplantae; phylum Streptophyta; class Magnoliopsida; order Asterales; family Asteraceae; genus Bidens; species Bidens hawaiensis. The sequence continues at coordinate 405,817 of NW_027492739.1, read as the reverse complement.
ATATTATGGATATGAGATCAACTGAAATGGCCACGGCAGAATCATGCCTTATGACAAAAGCGAGTGAATCAGAGTCCGAATTGTGGCATAGGAGAATGGGGCACATTCATCTTCGGAAGATGAACCACATTGTCAGGAATGGACTTGTGCTGGGCGTTCCCTTGAAGAATTTCAATTTTGAAGATAAATGTATAGCGTGCAAGAAGGGAAAGCAGCACAAGAAATCCCATCTCACCAAGAAAGTCAATTCAATTGCCAGTACTCTGGAGTTGCTTCACATGGATCTCTTCGGTCCCGTGAATGCAAAAAGTCTAGGAGGAACTTCTTATTGCTTGGTGATCACTAATGACTACTCACGATATTCGTGGGTGTATTTCCTGAAATCAAAAGACGAAACGGCTCAGATGGTGAAGAATTTGATTACCAAAGTTGAGAACGTTATGGATAAAAGGGTTAAGTTCATCAGGAGTGACAATGGAACGGAGTTCAAGAATTTTGAGATGGAGATCTTCAGAGAGGGATTGAACCCCAATACAGCGCTCCGTATACACCGCAACAGAATGGAGTGGCTGAAAGGAAGAATAGAACATTAATTGAAGGAGCCAGAACTATGCTGGCTGATTCGAAGCTTCCTGTGGTGTTTTGGGCTGAAGCTGTTGCTACAGCCTGTTATGTTCTGAATAGAGTCTTAACTGTTAAAAGACTTGGTAAAACGTGTTATGAGCTTATGCATGGGAGAAAGCCCAACTTGAGTGGTCTTGAACCATTCGGGGTCCCCTTGTTCGATTTTGAAGATAAATTCTAAATTTGGTGAAGTAGCCGATGAAGGAATCTTAGTCGGTTATGTTGTAGGGACTCCCAACAGACGTGTCTTCAATACATCGACCAGCAAGGTTGAGGTGGTATGTAACACCGATATCACAATTTGCCAACCGCCAAAACCAAGCAACGGACCTGCTGAGTTTTTCGACTATGTTAAACTTTATATGTCTTTTAACATACCGTATTTGGATATTGCTGAAGAAGAAGAGAGAGTTGCTACGAAGATGATCCTTGATGAGGAGGAAAACCTATTGCAAAGACAGCTGATCGATAAATGTCAACCTTCCTCATCAAATGCTGTCGATACCCCTGCTACCTCGACTGAAGAAGAATTTTTCAATCCATTTCACTCTCAGCATGAAACAACCATTGACGAGCTCTCTTCTAACATGGAAGACAATTTGCATGTCGGTTCTGTTCCGACCACGAGAATTCATAAAGATAACCCTTTGGAGAATGTGATTGGTGATGTGTCCTCCGGTGTACAAACAAGACGTAGCTTGAATGAGCACACCTGTGTTTACACAAGCATCAAGGAGACAGGATAATCAACGAATGCTTGTACACCTGCTTTATCAGCCAGATTGAACCGAAGAATTATCAAATGGCTCTCAAGGACAGCTCGTGGGTCAAAGCTATGCAAGAAGAGTTGGCTCAATTCAAGAAAATGGAAGTTTGGACTTTGGTTGAAAAACCAAAGCATGTGCATGCGATAGGCACAAAATGGGTGTTTAAGTGCAAGAGAGATGAGAAAGGGATTATCATTAGAAACAAGGCGAGGCTAGTCGTTAAAGGTTTTAATCAACAAGAGGGGATTGATTATAATGAAGTGTTCGCTCCTGTCGCAAGGTTGGAAGCCATTAGATTGTTTTTGGCGTTCGCTGCTTATAAGAAGATGAAGGTATTTCAGTTGGATGTGAAGAGTGCGTTTCTGAATGGGAAAGTTGATGAGGTAGTGTATGTTGAGCAACCTCCGGGTTTTCCTGACCCAGACTTTCCTGATCACGTGTACAAGTTAAGCAAGGCATTGTATGGACTACATCAGGCACCTCGTGCCTGGTATTCAACTTTATCAGATTACTTGCTTGAAAATGGGTTTGAAAGAGGGAAGATAGATAGCACGTTGTTCTTCAAGAGAGATGGAAGCGACTTCCTGCTAGTGCAAGTCTACGTGGATGACATCATCTTTGCTGCATCATGAGTCTCCATGTGTCAAGATTTTGAGGCCGTCATGAAAAAGAGGTTTGAAATGAGTGCTATGGGTGAACTAACTTTCTTTTTAGGATTGCAAGTTGATCAGAAGAAGGATGGGATGTTCATTCATCAGACCAAGTATGTCCATGATGTGCTCAAACGCTTCAAGATGGAGGACAGCACTCCATTCGACACTCCAATCTGCGTCAATCACAAATTGGGTGCTGAGTCAGACGGTGATGCAGATGTGGACCCAACTCAGTATCGGGCTATTATAGGTTCTTTAATGTACTTAACTGCTTCTAGGCCTGATATAATGTTTGCTGTTTGTCTTTGTGCTCGTTTTCAGGCAAACCCAAAGGAATCTCACATGAAGGGTGTGAAGAGGATCTTGAGGTATCTCAAGGGCAAACCGAAGCTGGGGTTGTGGTACCCGAGAGGAGGAGACTTGGAGCTAGTCGCTTACACAGATTCTGATTATGGAGGGTGCAATCAGAGTCGGAAGTCAACAACTGGAGGATGTCAGTTTCTTGGTGGCAGATTGGTGTCGTGGCAATGCAAGAAACAGACTTCGGTCGCAATTTCAACCTGTGAAGCAGAATACATGGCAGCATCCAACTGCTGCTCCCAGGTTCTTTGGATTCAACAACAGTTGCGCGACTATGGTCTGAATTTCTTACTTACACCTATTTGCATAGATAACACTGCTGCTATCTCAGTAACTAACAATCCCGTAAAGCATAGCAAAACTAAACACATTGACATACGTCATCATTTTATACGGGATTGTGCTGAGAAGAAACTGATTGTGCTTGAAAAGGTGGATACGCTTGATAATTTCGCTGATTTTTATACTAAAGCGTTTGACAAAACAAGATTTCAAAACCTTATCGAGCTGAATGGGATGATCAATCCCGAGTAACCATGCTTTTCAAGTTATATTTAAAAAAAAAAAAAAAAAAAAAAAACGTCACTATCGCTTAAAATATGTCGGTTACCTCAGTTTGAAGGACTTGTCTTCGGATATGTTTTGGTCCTCATTTTCTACTTGTAGATTTTGAGGATAGCCATTAACCAGATGACTGAAAGTGACCGGGGCGGTTTATGATGAGTTTTCATTCTTTCGCTTAAAATTAGTCGATCATATTAATTAGTTAGAAGGACACATACTAGTACGTGGTCGGTCCAGCTGATCCATTGGATCTTCGGGATAGCCGTTTACCTGAAGACTTTGTTTTGGTCGGGGCGATTAATGTTAAAAATTTTTTTAAGGGAAATGAAATTATTTTTCAAGTCTACTACTTTGTAAGAAGTTCGTTAGCTATGTTTAACAGAAAATTGATCCAACCTTGGAAAATGATAGATATACTGATTCTGTGTGCTTAACTAGTGAAGTTATTAGGCTTAAAAGGCTTTAGGACAGTCGTTGTATGTCATGGTAACTTTTTATGGTGCGTAAAAGTAGATGTGATACAAATTAAAACTACTTGATTTTACGTGGAAACTCCTTACGAGTTTTGCATGTCTTCATATATATCTTTCCAAATGATAGGCAGAAAAGCGATTACCCAGTCATACACGAGCCCGTAAGTGTTCTGATTCCCGTGAAGATAGCATTTCAAGAAACTGCAGTGATCCAGATTCGGGACTTGCAGTTGGTTATTACTCTGAAGTCTATGTAAATGTTTATCATAAAAAAAAAAAAAAAAAAAAAAAAAAAAAAAAAAACTTATGAGTTATTGAAACATTCTAGAGTTCAACATATCAAGACTTCTTAATCATGGAGTAAGAAAGAGAACGGGAAGGAGAAGAAGAGTAATTACAAACTTAATCAGACACTAAGGGTCGAGGTCAATTCGGGGTGACTTGGGGAAAGCCAAATATGCTTTGAGAATAGATAGGAGGCATCATAATCTCTGAGTTGTTGCCCATTTAATTTTTGAGATTAATTGAACTTAACTCGTATCACAGAAACGATGAAAACCATCTTAAGTTATTTACCTGCCTACAACCTGTTTCCTTCTGTCATAATACAGCTAAACACGGATCTATGTGACAGTCACGTAATTAGTATGATTCCTGTTCGGATCTTTTCTAAAACGTAGTAGTCCCTATCGAGACTGAAATTTGATCCCTTATACTTTAATTTTTAAAAGTTTCTTGTACTTAGGTAGTTTTATAATTTTGTATCTGGTTACTTGGACTTGATCGTGTTATTTGATTCTTAAAGGGAAGTTTTAAAAGTTAATTGCAAAATGTTCAAATTATAAGGGTTGATTTTGTAAATATAGGCGATGTTGTTAAACAGGCGAACTTGTGAGTAACTTCGCCTAGGCGAAGTTAACCGTAACTTCGCCTGTATAACTTCGCCCCTATATAAAGAATACTTAAGGTCAACAGTTTCATTATTTTCAAATTCAGCGAACTTATCAGTCAAACCCTAAGGGAACTTCTCGATAACTTCGCGAAGTTATCTGTCGAATCATCTCTGATTTTCCTTCTTCGATTTCAAACCGATTTAAAGGTTGGTTGGGGCATTACATCGTGTTATCTGTTCTTTGATGTTAATCTAAGGTTGTTTCGATGACCGGTTAATAACCTCGGCCGATCGATCCTTAAACCCGATCACAAACCTTGTTTTCACGTGGTCATGTACAACCTGGTCGTCTAGTTATCCTTAAAAACTTGTGTTTCAGAGTCCTTAATCTCCACAATCGTTAAATTCGCTAACGGCACGTCGTTCGAAATCCTTACGGTCGCCAATTCAGATTCAGGCGAACTTAAGGTTTAGGCGAAGTTATCCGTAACTTCGCCTGAGGCTTAACTTCGCTTGAGGCGATGTTCTGAGGCGATGTTGAGAGTCGATGTTCTAAGGCGATGTTGTGGTAAGGCGAACTTAACGTTGAAGCGAAGTTGTGCCCAAGTTCGCCCCAACATTAACTTCGCCTGGACCTTTTTCTGATTAGTCATTAGACGAACTTAACGTTGAAGCGAAGTTGTGCCCAACTTCGCCCCAACGTTAACTTCGCCTATACAGAAGTTATCACAACTTCGCTCATGGTAATAAGCGAACTTGTGTTAAACCTTAACGTGTATCTAACTTGGTTCGTTTGTTGCAGATATGGCTGCAGTAGCAGGTGCTGGAGGTGCTGGAGGCGATGACGGAGATAACCTGAGGCAATTTTTTCCGGGTCACAATATGTACATTACCTTAGACCCGGAAGCGAGCGGAGTTGAAGACTACCGTGAGATCATCACATTCCTCATTCGCTCGAGGATATTCCACGCAATCACGACGACTCTGCCGATATCCTTACCCAATATCGAGGATTTCTGGCAGACGGTGGAATACGATTGCCGTGTTGAGCCCCCGGTTATGCGAGCAACCGTCAACAACCAAGAAGTTCAGTTCTCGTCTGAACAAATACGGGTGGCGTTACGTTTTGGAGAGGAGACTCGGGACGACCCAACTGACTTTGTGGCTCCGTTTCGTGATGGAGCATTCCTACGAATGGGATATTCTGGTCCCTTGGGCGATACCCAGAGACGGAAGGGGTTCCTGCTCGATCAGTGGCGCTTCCTCATGCACGTCATGATTGTGTGTATGTCTGGGAGGAAGGCGGGTACTGACAGAATGGGTGCGACCATGCAGTCAGCAATGACTGCTCTGACTTATAACAAACGTTATAGCTTTAGTCAGATGGTCTTTTATGAGATCGACAGACAGAGGAGGGCGATGGCTCGTGAGCGGTTCATAATGTATCCAAGATTCATCCAGATGATCTTGAACCATGTGGCTCCAAATTTGCCTCAACGACGTCCAATACGATACGTGGAGAATGTGAGCAAACGTATCTTCGCTCAATGCCGCACATCCAGTGCGAGGAGCAAGCCTGAACTGCGTCCAAGGCATACTCCACTATTTGGGTATTTAGTCAACCCGGAGTATGTTCCTGCTACTGGGGATGAGTTCAGAGACCCTCAACCACGACAGGTAGGAGCACCTCGAGATGTACCTGCTGTGCCTGTTGTGTCGGCTGAGGAGGATGTAGACCTTGATGCTGCATTTGGCGGCCAAGGATTCTTCGACATGGACCGGTTTGATCCGCAAGAAGAGGTGCAGGTCTCTGCTGCACAGGTTCGGGAAGTGAATGTTACTAGAACAGCTACGACGGTGGCTGACTCAGATCTTGATGATGTTATGGATGAGGCGAGAAGGATGTTGGTGAGACGAGAAAGGACGATTGGGAAGAGAAAGAGGACAGTTGATGATACTGAGTCAGAAGAAGAAGAAGAGGATATTCACAAGCTGATTAGACGATCAAGACGTGAAAGGACAGGTGCAGGTATGGGAGCTGGAGAGACTTCAAGAGTTGTACGTTTTGCTCCGCCAGCACTGTCAGGTATGTCGATTGTTCCTACATCTGTCCAGGGCACAGGTTTAAGCGCCGCGGATGTTCCCGTGGTGGCTACATCAGCTGTCGGCATCCCATCCATCACACTACAGACGACGACTCCGGAGATTGTGTCGTTACCACCTCCAACGCTTACTCCTTCAGAGGTGGTGGCACAATTTGTAGAGTCTACCGTCGTTGCAACTGCAGGGTTGTCGGTCACGATACCACCTGCGGTTACGTCCATAACTGCTTCTGATATCCCGGTTACATTCGAGATCCCTGCTGAGTATACTCAAGACACATCTAACATGAGGTTTGATTTCGATGCAACCCTCTCAGACTCGGAGAGAATAGCTGCACTTGAACGGGTCGTGGCAGAGCAATCGAGGATAAACTTTATCCAGACCCATGCTATTCAGCGCCTTGTAGCAGAGAATCAACTACAGTCGTCCCTCCTGGTTGAACATGGGAGAATTATAGATGCTATGAAGGAGTTCTTGGCATCTCAGGGGGAGACAAGCTGTAGAGGCGATGAGTTAAGGACAAAGAAAAGAAATGATAGAGACGATGATCCCAATGCATCGAAAGGTGCAGGTGGTGAGTTGCCAAGAACTACTCAAGCTCTTGGGACTTCCACAGCTCAGGGGGAGTCTGCAGGTGCAGTTGGTGGTGATGAGGTGGTGATGGTTGATGATGACGATGATGTGATCGATGCGTTGAAAGAATTGGATGATGATATGCTAGAGGATGATGTGATGTTTGATGATGATGTGCTGCCTATTGAGGAGATTGAGATGATTGGAGCACAGATTGTGATTGAAGATGAGATTGAAGAAGGTGAAATAATTGAAGAAAATGTTGAACACGAGATCCCAGATGTTGAGAAAGCCGATATGGGTACTGAGATGGAAAATGATGAGACTGAGTGGGAGGAGCAGCCTTGGTGGAAGGAAGGCTGTGCTCATTGGTTTATTAAAACTAAGAAGCCTGCTGTTCCAACCATGTTCAAGAAGAGTTATAATATCAAATGCTATGCTGAGTCAAAGAAAGGAATTATTTGTTGGCTATATGATGAACAGATAAAGTTGTTTGTGGTGAAACATTTTGATGAGATTCAGTATTTTAAAAGAACGTTGAGATCTCTCAATACATTTCCTGAATGTGAGGTGAAGGATTTGGCTAGATTGGGGCTGATCAATAGAAGCGACGACAACATGGAAAGGGTTATTGGGAAGATCGTGTGGAAAGAAAGCATAAAAGAGAAGAAGTTTGAGTTATTAAATCCACAGAAGGGAAAGCTAGTGGAAGATAAAGAAAGGGGAATGAGAGCAGATGGCAAGCCATGGATGGTAATGAAGTACAAACCGATTCGATGCATTAAGGAGGTTCCAATGAAGATTATGCCTCAAGATGTGTTGAAGAATCTTAAATGGTGGTATGTTGATTGCCAGACTGCTGAAGCCGTGATGGAAGACGAAGACGAACAAGAAGTGCTGAGGGTGTATGATCCGATGCATCTTGTTAACTTATCGAAAGCTGATCTGCAAGTGTTGAATGAAAAGAAGATATTCTATATTCCTGCTTGGAAAGACGAAGCGAGGAAGTATCAGCGAGTAGTCACGGTATGTGTTAGAGAAGGAGTGCATGCGTGAAGATTACAAGACAAGTTCTTAAAGATCAAGATATGAATCTACTGCCAAGGGGGAATCTGTTGGTGCATAAATGTCAGTAGTTCATAGTCTAGTGTCTGTAATCGAGTCTGTAATGTTATTTATGTTTTTGTTTAAGCGAAGTTGTTAACAAGTTCGCCTAGGCGAACTTGTTGAACAAGCGAAGTTATGGACAACTTCGCCTGAACATATCAGGCGAAGTTGTCGTGTATTTATACTAGGTTATGGCTTAGTGTTAAAAAAGTTCATGGAGTTGATCTAAGCTGGTTTGAGTTCATTGTAACGTGAGGACGAGAGTCTGTATCAGTGATTCATATCACGTGAGTTCAGTTATTAATATATAACGTGTTTCGATTTATTCGTGTGTGTTTGTTTGATTTGCTTTCTACGCTCGTAACGATCTACGGAGGGATTCCGCACCTGAGTAGACCGAGATATCTCGTGTGATCCGTCCAGGGAACCTACATGTCCTTCAAACTGAAGTAACCGACATAATTCTAAGCGATAGTGACGTTTTTTTTTTTTTTTTTTTAAAAAAAAACACACGACATGGTTACTCGGGATTGATCATCCCATTCAGCTCAACAAGGTTTTGAAATCTAGTTTTGTCAAACGCTTTCTTGTACAAGTCAGCGAAATTATCTAACGTGTCAACCTTTTCGAGCACAATCAGTTTCTTCTCAGCACAATCCCGTATAAAATGATGACGAATGTCAATATGTTTAGTTTTACTGTTCTTTACGGGATTGTTAGTTACTGAGATAGCAGCAGTGTTATCAATGCAAATAGGAGTAAGTGAGAAATTCAGACCATAATCGCGCAACTGTTGTTGAATCCAAAGAACCTGGGAGCAGCAGTTGGATGCTGCCATGTATTCTGCTTCACAGGTTGAAATTGCGACTGAGGTCTGCTTCTTGCATTGCCAGGACACTAGTCTGCCACCAAGAAACTGACATCCACCTGTCGTTGACTTCCGACTCTGATTGCACCCTCCATAATCAGAATCTGTGTACGCGACTAGCTCTAAGTCTCCTCCTCTCGAGTACCACAACCCCAGCTTCGGCTTGCCTTTGAGATACCGCAGTATCCTCTTCGCACCCTTCAAATGAGATTCTTTTGGGTTTGCCTGAAAGCGTGCACAAAGACAAACAGCAAACATTATATCAGGCCTAGAAGCAGTTAAGTACATTAAAGAACCTATAATTGCCCGATATTGGGTTGGGTCCACATCTGCATCGTTGTCTGAATCAGCACCCAATTTGTAATTGACGCAGACTGGAGTATCATATGGAGTGCTGTCCTCCATCTTGAAGCGTTTGAGAACATCATGAACATACTTCGTCTGATGAATGAACATACCATCTTTCCTCTGATCAACCTGCAATCCTAAAAAGAAAGTTAGTTCACCCATAGCACTCATTTCAAATCTCTTCTTCATGACGACATCAAACTCCTGACACATGGCGACCTTTGATGCAGCAAAGATAATGTCGTCCACGTAGACTTGCACCAGTAGAAAGTCGCTTCCTTTTCTCTTGAAGAACAATGTGCTATCAATCCTACCTCTTTCAAACTCATTCTCAAGCAAGTAATCGGATAACGTTGAGTACCAGGCACGAGGTGCCTGATGTAGTCCATACAGTGCTTTACTTAGCTTGTACACGTGATCGGGAAAGTCAGGGTCAGGAAAACCCGGAGGTTGCTCAACGTACACAACCTCATCGACTTTACCATTTAGGAACGCACTCTTCACATCTAACTGAAAAACCTTCATCTCCTTATGAGCAGCAAATGCCAAAAACAAACGAATGGCCTCCAATCTTGCCACTGGAGCAAACACCTCATTGTAATCAATCCCTTCTTGCTGATTAAAGCCTTTAACAACTAGCCTCGCCTTGTTTCTGATAACAATCCCTTTCTCATCTCTCTTACATTTGAAGACCCATTTTGTGCCTATCGCATGCACATTCTTTGGTTTTTCAACCAAAGTCCATACTTCCATTTTCTTAAACTGAGCTAACTCTTCTTGCATGGCTTCGACCCACGAGCTGTCCTTAAGAGCCATTTGATAGTTCTTTGGTTCAATCTGGCTGATGAAGCAGGTGTACAAGCATTCGTTGATAATGCCCGTGTCTTTAATGCTTGTGTAAACACAGGTGTGCTCATTTACGCTTTTTCTTGTTTGTACACCGGCGGACAAATCACCTATCACGTTCTCCAAAGGATGATCTTTGTGAATTCTCGTAGTCGGAACCGAACTGACATTCAGATCATCTTCCAAGTTCGAAGATAGCTCATCAATGGGTGATTGATGTTGAGAGTGAAACGGATTGATGAATTCCTCTTCAGTAGAGGCAGCAGGGGTTTTGACAGCATTTGAGGAAGAAGGCTGACATTCATCATACTGTGGTCGTTGCACCAAAGTGTATTCCTCATCGCATATCATCTTCGTAGCAATTCTTTCCTCAACTTCTGCAAAATCCAAATAAGGCATGTTAAAAGATTTAAAAAGTCTATCATAGTCGAAAACCCCAGCGGGTTCCGTGCTTGGTTTTGGTGATTTGTAACTTGTGATATCAGTGTTACACACCACCTCAACCTTGCTAGTCGATGTATTAAAGACCCGTCTGTTGGGAGTCCCAACAACGTATCTGACTAAGATTCCTTCGTCGGCTACTTCACCAAATTTAGAATTGGTCTTTAATATCGAACACGGGGACCCGAATGGTTCAAGACCACTCAAGTTGGGCTTTCTCCCATGCATAAGTTCATAACAGATTTTATTTAATCTTTTAACAGTTAACACTCTATTAAGGATATAACAGGCTGTTGCAACAGCTTCAGCCCAGAACACCACGAGAAGTTTCGAATCAGCCAGCATGGTTCGGGCTCCTTTAATTAACGTTCTGTTCTTCCTCTCAGCCACTCCATTTTGTTGCGGTGTATACGGTGCGCTGTATTGGTGTTCTATCCCCTTCTGAAACAGAAGATCTCCATCTCATAGTTCTTGAACTCAGTTCCATTGTCACTCCTGATGAATTGCATAGCGACGGTCACAAAACATGCACCAACAGACTCCCCTTTGACCGTTGCTCTCAATTCTAACAAACACAAAAGATCATCTGTTACAAAACATGCACCAACAGTTAGTCATGGTTGTTGTTGAACAACTTTTATTTTCGTTGCTTGGTGTGGATGTTTTAAGACATTATTACTATTATTATAATGTAGGATGCCCGCTTGTAGGGAGGTATGGGTAACTATATACCCATACTTATCTTGGATCTTTATTTATTTTGTGTATTATGTTCGTGTTTGTGGGTGTGGTTGTAGATTTTATGCAGGTAGGATTTGCTTTAGTTCCAGAACATCCAAACAGCCGACAAGAAGACAACATATGCCAAAAATTTCTTCTCGGCTCATAGGGAAATTAAATCCCTTTTTCACCTCGATTTCATTTATTTAAAATCTTTTCACATTAAGGAAATGTGAGATTTAAGTGTGGGGAGAGGATTTACACTTGACCGAACCAAGCCTAAAAAGCAAAATTTTTGAACAAATTATCAAAATTCTATATTTGCAGCAACAAAACCTTAAGCTTTTTAAATATTTTTGACAAACCATAAAATAAGAAACAACGAGAAACATTTTAGAAAAAATTAACTATACTTTAAAATATAACAAAAATAATGGTTTGTAATATTGAGAATAACTTTAAGTAAAATATGGCGTTTTCACCCAATCATTTTGTTTCTGAAAATTAAGTCGTCATGCAGATATTCGAAAAAAATAATCATATATTGGATACTTTTGAGTAAGTCAAGTACTTTTTGGAGAATAGAACATGTCTTGAGAATTTTATTCGAGACCAGACGAAATGTTGCATAACAAGAAAGGTAATGTATTTCCAAAAATCACAAAAACTCCCACATAAACCCTACACATACCACCAAACCTACCCTACCAAACTAAGACTTTCACCGGTAGAATTCAGCATTGGTCTTTTACCGGCAGGCCCTAAAGAACTGGAATGCATTATTTAGATTTCAATCTACTTTGCTGTAAACAATTCGCAAAACCCAGGCTACCTCCAGACATTAGGGAGAGAATTTTTCTCTTTAGCAATGAGTTGAGGAAAAAGTGGTGCCAAGAGGAACAAAGGCCACCATTTTGTGGGATTTCCAAAAGCGCAATGAAAAGATGAGCGAAAAGATATGAAAGATTTTAAGTTGCGAAAATTGGTCCCACAAAGGAAGATGTAGAGTAAGTAAAACCCAATCCCAATATAAACATACCGAGCTAATGAGGGAGGGGGCTATTAGGCTCAAAGCTGAACGATCCATTAGAGTTGGGAGTTATTTCAACATAGGATTGAGGAGGAGTTGATCCACATCTTGGATAAAACCTTTCTTGACGATCTGACTTTAAATAGTCATTAGAATTGTATACAAAATAAATAAAAATAATAATAACGAAACTGCTATTTCACCACACTTCAGACGAAGAATGGTGCAAAGACAATGAGAAGAAGAAAAATATTGAAAAGAAGCTCGATTAGTCGTACCCTCTCAAATACCTTTACCAAAATACTAGACAAATCAATCAGCCACATACCAAAACCTTTAGAAATATAATGTCTTCTGATGCATGCGGTGCTTCACAAGGTGGGTGGAAAATTGATTTCTCGACAAACATAGTTTCTGTAAATCGTATATTGTCTAAGAGTGTTTATACAAACAACCTTACGTGTATGTCCAGATATAAAACGGAGTGTGTGTGAACATTGCGAGCAAGTGACGTTTTGCATTAGATGAAGCTCATAAAAGAAAACCATAGTTTTACAAATAATATACTTACACATTTTACTCTTACGCATTACCGTTTTATGGATTACCGGGTCTTTCTGAAATTTCTCGGGATGTTTAGCTTTGGTTGACGTGCTTTTTCGAAGAGTTTGTTCAAAGCTTGCTTAAGGAAAGGCAAGGTTCAAGTGTAGGAAGATTTGATGTATTATATTTTATACATCTTTTCAGTACCAAAATAGATCCAAACAAACTATATTAGAATAAATAACCACTATTGTTTATAATTTCTATATACAGGTAAATATAGCCTTAAGGAATAAAACAAACTGAAATACGAAGAAAAACGAAGATAAACAATGAAAACTAACAAGACACACCCCAAGGTGAATCAAGAGATGGCTATGTTAACCAAGACATACCCCATGTTATCAAATGCAATAAGAAAAGACAAAACAGAAGGTTCTGAAGCAAAACACGGCCATGCCTTCCCAAAACACGTCCATAGCCTTTAGAACAAGAGAAAAAGGCAAAACATAAAGAATTTGAACTGTTGTGGAACTCAACACGGTCATGTCTTTCTTAGCATGACCGTGTTACCCATGAGTTGTACGATCTGACAAGAGAAATTAATGCAGCAGGATAAAAATGGCGACACGGCTGTGCCTTGAGGGTCTAATCAGCCTAAAAATTTAATAATTTAATGCTCTTTTCCTTTATTTAATGGACTTAAACACCCATTGGAGGAACATTCAATCTCCAACCACTTCCGTTCACCACCATTAATAAGGGGCTCAATCCCATCCATCCAACCCTTGAAGATTAAGCTTTTGGGAAAAGTCATTAGCATCAAAGATTAGTTATCCAAATTGGTTAGATTGTTTCAGTTTGATCATGTTTGTATCTATTACTTTGAAAACTATTATTATGTCTATTAGTGGCTAAACTTTCATAGTATCATTTTGGTTTATAATGAATCTTAATTAAAGTTTTATAATGTTAATAAAACATGTGATCATTTTTTTTAACTAATGGTTGTGTTGCAATTATCACTTGATAAGAAATGTTAAAATACTCCTAAAAGATACCCCAAGTGCTATGCTTGGCGATAAGCTAAGAAATTGCTAGCCTTGTCGAACCTTAAAATAGACACCAAGACCCTGAACTTGATGATAAGTCAAGAAATCGCTATTCTTGTGAGGACTTAGTTGATAAATTAAGAATCCTTAAAATTAACCCCCAAACTCCGAGCTTGATGATAAGCCGTGGAACTGCACTCTTGTGAGGGAATAACTTAAGAAACTTTTAAAGATCCACCAAGATTATGAGGTTGATGATAAGTCGAGAAATCTCCATTCTTGTAAGGGATTTGTTGAAGAAAAAACATGAATATAATTATTAACATGGAGTAAATGGAATATTAACATTGATTGACCATTTTAGAATGAGAATTATCAACAATGTTGTGGAGACGAATTGTTGGTGTTCATCCACTAGGATCGATTAATTACTTGTTAAGTGAGTGTGCAACATAACCAATTTAAAGCAACTCTTGTGTGGTTATTACATGATTTCTATAATTGTTCAAGGGTTGTTGTAAGGCCCTGTTACCGGTGCCCTACTTTGGACGTTGTATTTACTCATAAACGCAGTTCTTAATATCATAGTTAATTAAAATTTTACGCGGAATACAAAACTTCAACCATAATATCTTACATAACCTCCAAATCTTGTCTTATAAAACATTCATAGTCACTTAAAACAAAACATAGTCTTTAAAACATCACAACATTTCTTCGAGATGCCAGTATCTTCGATTCCATGCCATGTGCCCTCGCTCAAGCCAACTGCCTCAACCTATTTGCCTGCGCGCATACTAAGCTGAGTGAGTTATAGTTAATCATACAACACACAATACGTTCATGATTACGTAGTTTCATACATACTTTATATTCTCGTACTTCGCTCATAATATACCTACTTACTTCCATACTATATTCTAAATTCTACTTTACTTTATTCTATTCTGCCTCGGATATTATTAGGGTCCGGTCCCTTTTTTTGCCTTGAGTATTATTAGGGCTCAGTCCCTTTCTGCCTTGAGTATTATTAGGGCTCAGTCCTTGTCTGCCTTGAGTATTATTAAGGCTCAGTCCCTGTCTTCCTTGAGTATTATTAGGGCTCAGTCCCTGTCTGCCTTAAGTATTATTAGGGATCAGTCCCTTTATCCTATACCTAGCCATTATTTATTCATACCATACATACATATCATTCATACATTATACATAGCATTCATATATGCAATTACAACCTGACAGTACGTGCAATATCCGAAGATCGTTCACGTGCCGACAAGCAATCATCTATAAATTTCACATAAACACATATGGCATACGCTTATCACTTAGGATAAGTGTATTAACAATTCCCATAGAGTATGCACACAGCCCCGAAAACATAACAAGGAATGGGGCTAGAAACTCACCTGAATGCGGTTACGTTCACCGTTAATAGTTATTCCCTTCTTGAGCTGTGCACGGCTAACCGTATAATATTTACATGTATCAATTAGTTACTACTACTCATATCACATTTCTATCTTTATATAACCCACAACGAACGGGCTTCCGGGGGCAGCGCCCTTGGCAGCGGGGTTCTAGGGGCGGCAGCCCCTAGCAGGGTCCAATGGGCAGAGTCCCTGGCTGGGGTCGAGCTGCCAGGTCAGCTTGGAAAAATATTATTTCCACTAACTGTATTAAAACATTTTTCATTAGGATTTAAATTTTTATTTTCTAATTCGTTAATTCATTCTCTATAAGGAATTAAGTCTAATTCGTTACTTTTCATCCTGATTCGTTATCCTTGTTCGTCTTTGATAAATCCCCATTCATTAACCTGATTCGTCATTGTATCACCATCTGATTTGTTAGATTAGTTCGTTACCTTTCCTGGCCTGATTCGCTAGCTGATTTGTTACTCTAGTTCGTTATCTTTGACGTAGCCTGATTCGTCATCTTAATATAACGAATGGCAGCTAACGAATTAAAGGTCCATTCGTTATCAATTCACACGAATGAGTCACATTCGTTATGCACGCGTAACGAATTGATCCACCATAACGAACAATCAACAGTTCTTATCCAAATCTTTGACTCTAGGGTCAAAGTCAAAATTGATAAGAACAAGAACAGTCAACTTCATCAGATCTGCGATTAAACCTTCGATTCTCAACGAAACAACATGAAATTGGTATCAATGGATTCGTATTCATCTCGTCTACAAACCCTAGGTGTCCAATTGGCCAAACATAGGCGTTTAAATGGTGCGATTTGAGCATATATACATACTGGTTATTTTATCAATCGATTAACCCATCAATTCTTAACCAATTTCAGTGAGGTTTGTTGCTTTTGATTCGTTTCTACCATATACACCTAGATCTATGATTTCTAGACGAAATCCGAACCTAAACGAACAAGTTCAAGTTATAAACGTACCTTAAATGAGTCGGTATACGAACACGAGCTGGTCTTTGATGTTGTTTTGGTCCGTCACGACGTTCCAACACAAGCAAGCTCGGGTTTTCACCTTCGGATCTTGATTCGGGTTTGTGTGTTTTTTCCAAGGTGTAGGCTATGGTGTAGAGAATGGATAAAAATGGAAACGTTTAGGGTTTAAGGGTGTTTATACTCCCTTAAGCCCATGGACCTAAGGCCTATTCCATTCCTTATTCCATCTTTTAAGGTCCAAGCCCACCTTCTATTAGTTTATTTATTTAAACCAGTAAACGGCACACTATAAAATAAACGAAATTTATTTTATTAATATAATCAAAAGTAGGATGTTGCAAGTCTTCCCTCCTTAAAGAGGTTTCGTCCCCGAAACCTAACTATTATATAAACAAATTCGGGTAAAACTTGCGCATCTCATCCTCAGCTTCCAAGTAGCATCTGAACCCTTGCGATGCTTCCATATCACTTTCACTAAAGGTATAACCTTGTGACAGAGTTGCTTTTCCTTGCGGTCAACTATCTCAATCGGTTGCTCGATGTAATTCAATTGTTCATCAACCTCAATATCCATTAATGGCACGTGAGACGTGTCATCAGCCAGACATTTTCTCTGATAAGAACCATGGAAGTTTGAATGAATTCCTTCTAATTTGATATACATGTATTTATACATCTCGAATCCCTTGTAAAGTTATATTTACTTAATGTTTTAAGTTCGAGTTTTGTTTATCTTTTATTAATTTAGGTTTTGAGTCAAGTTTTATATATTTAGCGTGTTTTAACTCTTTTGGTGTCTTGCATGTTTTACTTAATTCTTTCTATATTTTCATGCGAAGTTTAAGTACGTTTTGTTCGTTAATGACTACATGATTATTCCACTTAGTGTTTCGATTTGTTTTCATGTAGATGGTGGTTTGAAAGTAAAGGAAAACAAGTTCTAGAAGATTCCCAATGTTACTTGGAGTTTAAGAAGAGATTAATCAAGATTTAATAAAGAATAATCAAGAAAAAACAACAAAAATCTGATTTTCCCTTTAGAGGCGCCGCCGCCCGCGAAGGCTAGAGGCCATTCCCTTCGCGGGGCGCACAGGCCTTCTGGTCAGCAAAAAAGGGCGCCGCCGCACGCGAAGGAAGGGGCCGCGGGGCGCCTAGGGCTCACTTTTCACATGTTTTTGCAAGCCCAAGCCCGATACTTGTTTATATAAACATCTCTTGCAAAACCCAGCCGAGTTAGACATAATTGGAGCCGATTTTCCAAGGGTTTGTGAAGGTTTTGAAGCTAGTAATCAAGGAAGATCATCAATCTTTCATCCAAGTGTTCAAGGGTCGATTAAGACGGGTTCTCTCGTTCTTTATCTTTGTTCTTGTTCATTATATTTCATGATGTTTTTCTTTGTTCTTGGTTTTAGTTATTTAGTTCTTTGATTATAACTATGCTAGGCTAGTCTTAATGTCTACCTAGGTTTGATGAACATGTTTGAGACTTGATTCTTGCTTTGGACGTATGTTTTGATTATGGATTTCGTTAATTTAATAGTAAAAGACTTGATTTTGTTTTCATGATGCGTATAAGTATTTGTTATCTTGATTGATTGTTAACTATTGCTTCATATAGATCTTTTATCTCTTGATTGTGTTCTTTAGATTTAGGGTTTATGTTTAATCAATTACTTGGTGTTTTGATTATTATGGTTGAATAGGCCTATTAGATCATAGAAGCTTGTTGATAGTTGGTTAGGGTTTTAAATGTTTTGCTAAATTCCAATAGCTGTAAGCTGAGGAGTTGTTCATGTGTCTTGGTCAATTGCATGCTAGGATAGTAGTGACAATATTCTTGCTTATTGTGTTGATCCATGTTCATGATGTCATGTTTAATTTATCAAGTTATCTAAGGTTTAGTGTTTTGTAAGATTGCTTGCTTTAGATACTATTAATTAACCATAATTGATGACTTTGCGGAAATCAATAATATTGATTGCTTAATAATCTAATAATTGTTCTTTGGGATTTCATTTGATTCAGTCAAGGGTCCTTAGGGTTTTGTTAGATGAATATGTATAGAAATCAGTTTCCATAATCATGTTATTTGTCCATTGCTTGATGATTGTTGAAGCATGGGATTCTTACCTAGGTAGATTCCTTCTCTATTTGGTTCCGATCTTGTGTTTGGTTGCTTGTTTCTCGTTTACTTGCTTATTTGTTTTCTTAGTTTAATATTAGTTTTAAAAACCCCCTTAAAACATTAATAATAAATAGTCGTGTCGTAAGTCGAGTATAAGTAGTTAATTAACGTAATTTATAGAGTCCCGTGGGTTCAATATTCCAGACTTACTTAGCTTTAGTATAATTGACCAGTTCACTTGCCGGTGTTTTGTTTAGTTGAGTCTTAGGTCTAGTTTTTATTACTTGTTTAATTTAGTTAATATTTAATTGACTGTTTTCACCACATCATAACTCTTATAGCAAATCCAGCTTATATGCCACTTCACCCACACGATTTAAAATCTTAAACGGTCCAATGTACCTCGGACTCAACTTTCCCCTTTTCCTAAAACGGATAATCCCCTTCCAAGGAGAGACCTTAAGCATCACGTTGTCACCAACGTTAAACTCAATCGGTCGTCGCCACTTATCGGCATACGACTTCTGCCTGTCTTGAGCGGCTTTCATTCTTGCTTTGATCTGATCAAACTTTGATGAGGTTTCTTGCACAACCTCTAGGCTTCCCATCTCTTTCTGACCAATCTCTCCCCAACATACCAAGGTTCTACATCGTCTACCGTAAAGCATCTTAAACGGTGGCTTACCAATACTTGAATGGTAGCTGTTGTTGTAAGAGAACTCTGCTAGGTGCAGATGATCATCCCAACTTCCACCAAAATCTAGAACACAAGCACGTAGCATATCCTCAAGGGTTTGGATCGTCCTTTCAAACTGTCCATCAGTTTGAGGATGATACGCCGTACTGATATTCAATCTGGTTCGCATAGCTTCATGGAACTTCTTCCAGAACCTCGAAGTAAACCGAGTATCTCTATCAGACACGATCGATAGCGGTACTCCATGTTTAGATACAACCTCTTTGATGAACAAACTTGCTAACGTTTCTGACGAGATGGCCTCTCGTATAGGCAGAAAGTGAGCACTTTTGGTCAAACGGTCCACTATCACCCAAATGGTATCATGATGCTTACTGTACGAGGTAGCTTAGTTATGAAATCCATAGTGATGTGTTCCCACTTCCATTCAGGTATCTCAAGCGGTTGCATCTTCCCATAAGGCTTCTGGTGCTCTGCCTTGACTTGTAAACAAGTTAAGCACTTACTTACATAACCTACTACATCATTCTTCATTCCCGGCCACCAATAGTCTCTTTTCAAATCTTGATACATCTTAGTAGCTCCTAGATGAATCGAATACCTTGACTTATGAGCTTCATCTAATATTTGACCTCTGAGATCTCCATGGCGTGGAATCCACATACGGTAAATCCTAGTCTTAACACCATGAGTGTTTTCCATCAAATCGTCTTTCTGACCGAAAATCCTTTCTTTCTTCACTAGCCCTTCATCTATCAGCACTTCTGACTGTACTTTGATGATTCCTTCAAACAGACTTGAATTCATAATCAATTGGTATGACTTCACTGTTGCAAGGACTTCCTCATTCTTACGGCTCAACGCGTCGGCTACTAAATTAGCTTTACCAGGATAGTACTTAATGACGCAGTCGTAATATTTAATCAACTCCAACCATCTCCTCTATCTCATGTTCAATTCCTTCTATTCGAAGAAGTACTTTAAACTCTTGCGATCTGTGTAAATGGTACACTTAGTACCATACAGATAATGTCTCCATATCTTGAGAGCATGCACTACTGCTGCTAGCTCTTAATCATGCGTCAGATAAGTACTCTCATGGACTTTAAACTGTCTAGACGCGTAATCAATCACTTCTCCTCGTTGCATTAACACGCAATCTAACCCACGATGGGAAGCATCAGTACAAACAACCTAATCCTCGTCACCATCGGGTAAGGCAAGGATTGGAGCTTGTGTGAGTCTCTCGTCTAACTCCTCAGAATCCTCTTCTTGAAACTTACCCAAACTGTATACTACCAACTTTCGGTTCATACCGGTCAACGGTGTGGCTATCTTGGATAAACCGTCGATGAATCTCCTATAGTAGCCAGCTAAGCCTATGAAGCTTCTTATTTCAGTCGGATTCTGCGGAGTTTTCCAATTCGTCATCGCCTCAATCTTAGCTGGGTCCACGGTAATCCCTTCAAGGTTAATCACGTGACAAAGAAATTGCACTTTATTGAATCGTCTTTACTTTCTGGGATACCCTTCCTACCCCTGACTTGCAATCACCGAGTGGTGTTCGTGTATTTTAGCTATTAAGGTAGCTTGTCCATGAGACCCTCGATGTACCGAGTCTCATTTCGTCTTTCGTTGTTTCGCACTATTTCGCTATATTGTCTAACATGACATTTTATTCTAACATAACAATCATTCATAACCTAAATCAATTCATGACATTTTCTTATCATAATTAATTCAGACAGCTCCAGTCCAAACTTTAAAATATATACATAAAAACACGCGTTAAGTCATTAATAATTCAAACATAGCTTAAAACTTATGGCTGGTAGCTAGCCTTCTTAAATGGTTCTTTCTAAGTAAACGGAAAAACTGTTAAACCTCAAGCATTCTTCTCTGCTTCACGTCCTTCCTTCGGCTTCCTGCAGTCCCTTGCTAGGTGCCCACGTCCTCCACAGTTGTGACACCTATGGTAATCCTTACACTCCCAAGAGGAATGTCCTGCTTTCCCACATCCGAAGCACACACCTAATCCCATTCTGCACTCTCCCGAGTGTTTCTTCCCACATTTTCCACATATCGAGAACTCATCCCTCCTTTTTCCTTCCACCGCTATGGCTTTCCCACACTCTCTAGCTAAGTGACCCGACTTACCACACGTGTAACATTTCGGGTCCTCGGTGCATTCACGAGATATGTGTCCCTTCTCCCCGCATCGGTAGCACTGGTTTGAACCAGCCTTGCACTCTCCCAGGTGCATCTTCCTGCACACTTTGCATGTTTCCTTATCCGCAATCTTTGGTGTATTTTTCCCCGCATACTCCACGACATCTGCAGATCTTTTGGTTCCTTTCGCTCCTCCCTTATTATCTTCACCCTTCTTACCGTTTTTCCCTGCCTTCTCAGTGGCCCTTGCATGGCTTTCAGCAGACTTTCCAGGATGAAATTTCTTCTCTGCAGCAGCTACAGCGTAAGAATTGGCAAATTGAACAACAGGATCTAGCTGATACCTTTCATCGCTTCTTGGTCCTTGCAGAGTTTCACTTTTCTCCTTTCTTGTGGTAGTAACTGGTTCTTCAGAAGGTTTTCCGACAACGCGTAGTCCACAAGGACGTCCAGTTTGACCTCCCTTACCAACAAACCTTCTTGCTCCAACCATTATATTCTAAAGGGAAAACACAAACGTCATCACTCAATGAACTATTTAGTATAAGGATAGTAAGGCTAACAGGTAATAACAGTGGCCAGTTGTGATTAGCTTATCACGTTACTTTCCGTGTCCTATACACTTCCCCTTATGAGTCTATATGTGCCGGTTCTACCTTAAACAGTTAATCAATCAAGCAGTCAATTAATCTTATCCCTAACATTCATGTATCCTTTATTTAGCAATTAAGCTAACATTAACATACATATTTAACCATACACTTTACCTGTACTGGGCTTGATTGAGTGACACATGGCTATCTTGAACTGACATCTTCTCTCTTTCCTTACTTTAATCTCATTCTCTGTTCGAGTCTAAGCATGTAGGATGCTTAAATCTCTCGAACTTTGCTCTACTTTGGACGTTGGATTTACTCATAAACGCAGTTCTTAATATCAGAGTTAATTAAAACTTTACGCGGAATATAAATCTTCAACCATAATATCTTACATAACCTCCAAATCTTGTCTTATAAAACATTCATAGTCATTTAAAACAAAACATAGTCTTTAAAACATCACAACATTTCTTCGAGATGCCAGTATCTTAGATTCCATGCCATGTGCCCTCGCTCAAGCTAGCTGCCTCAACCTATTTGCCTGCACGCATACTAAAAGTCAGCTACGCTGAGTGAGTTTTAGTTAATCGTACAACACACAATACGTTCATGATTATGTACTTTCATACATACTTTATATTCTCGTACTTCACTCATAATATACCTACTTACTTCCATACTATATTCTAAATTCTACTTTACTTTATTCTATTCTACCTCGAATATTATTAGGGTCCGGTCCCTTTTTCTGTCTTGACTATTATTAGGGCTCAGTCCCTTTTTGCCTTGAGTATTATTAGGGCTCAGTCCCTTTCTGCCTTGAGTATTATTAGGGCTCAGTCCCTGTCTTCATACCTAGCCATTATTTATTCATACCATACATACATACGTATCATTCATACATTATACATAACATTCATATCTGCAATTACAACCTAACAGTACGTGCAATATCCGAAGATCGTTCACGTGCCGACAATCAATCATCTACAAATTTCACATAAACACATATGGCATACGCTTATCACTTAGGATAAGTGTATTAACAATTCCCATAGAGTATGCACACAACCCCGAAAACATAACAAGGAATGGGGCTAGAAACTCACCTGAATGCGGTTACGTTCACCGCTAATAGTTATTCCCTTCTTGAGCTGTGCACGGCTAAGTGTATAATATTTACATGTATCAATTAACTATTACTACTCATATCGCATTGATCCACCATAACGAACTATCAACAGTTCTTATCCAAATCTTTGACTCTAGGGTCAAAGTCAAAATTGATAAGAACAAGAACAGTCAACTTCATCAGATCTACGATTAAACCTTCGATTCTCAACGAAACAACATGAAATTGGTATCAATGGATTCGTAGTTATCTCGCCTAAAAACCCTAGGTGTCCAATCGGCCAAACTTAGGCGTTTAAATGGTGCGATTTGAGCATATATACATGCGGGTTCTTTTATCAATCGATTAACCCATCAATTCTTAACCAATTTCAGTGAGGTTTGTTGCTTTGGATTCGTTTCTACCATATACACCTAGATCTATGATTTCTAGACGAAATCCGAACCTAAACGAACAAGTTCAAGTTATAAACGTACCTTAAATGAGTCGGTATACGAACACGAGCTGGTTTTTGATGTTGTTTTGGTCCGTCACGACGTTCCAGCACAAGCAAGCTCGGGTTTTCACCTTCGGATCTTGGTTCGGGTTTGTGTGTGTTTTCCAATGTGTAGGCTATGGTGTAGAGAATGGATAAAAATGGAAAGGTTTAGGGTTTAAGGGTGTTTATACTCCCTTAAGCCCATGGACCTAAGGCCCATTCCATTTCTTATTCCATCTTTTAAGGTCCAAGCCCACATTCTATTAGTTTATTTATTTAAACCAGTAAACGACACACTATAAAATAAACGAAATTTATTTTATTAATATAACCAAAAGTAGGATGTTACAGTTGTGTTGGTTAGGATTTGATAATTCAACGTTAATCCTTTAAGACTCAACTAATCATAATTGGTATTTTATGCATAATACAAGGGTTATTTTACTAAAATATCAAGGACAATTCACTTAGTTATTGAAAGGAGTATTTCATCTTTAAAGTGAGTTAACTTATCTTTATTAGAAATTACTTGCTTACATAAAATGATGTTTTAGTAAAAGGGGTCAAGAGTTATCTCTTTCTTTAATTATCATGGAATAACATGAATAACTATGTTATTCTCACATTTAATCGCCATAGCAAGCTTAAGATCACAAGTTTACTAATAAACTATTAAACTTAGTTAAGAGGAGTTTTAACCAAGATAATACCCTTTTATCTTTGATTTTCTTTCCATCTTAATTTATAAAAACCCAAAAATATTGTCTTTTAATTTATTTCACCTAGACCTTATTTACTAAAAACCAAAACAAAAATGATCCTTGCATCTGGTTAAATAAATACAACGATTTAGTAGTAGAACTCTATAAGTGTGTTTGTGGTTCGATACTTGGTTCTTACATATACTTACTACATATATGATAGGTACACTTTCCTATTTGTGTGTGGTTTAGTTAAGATAATAATTATTTTTATTAATTTAAAACTCAACATTGTGTGGAAAGACCTTTGAAAAACTAAAAACTTTTTCTACTACACCCATCACGCATCATAAGTTCTCCCATTTATAAGCAACTCAAAGTTTATCATTCTACCAATGTGGGACGAACCAATTTTCAAAGTTTATCATTCTACCAATCTGGGACAACCCAATTTTTCTGTTTCACCAATGTCAAGTTCTTTGCTATACATTTTGAATAATCGATATCGTATTCATGTCTACTCTGTGTACTCGTTAATAATAAGTTTATTAGTAACGTATACTAATAATTGTTACTACTCCTAAATTTCCACCCGTTATCATCATCATTACCACCACCCACCACCACCATCAACATCAGCATCATAACCATCATGATAGTCTTAGCCGCCATCGTTAGTGTCGCCGTTGTCATCATCGGCGTTGTCATCGCCATCATCATCATCATCATCATCTCTATTAAACAATTGTAATCATTGTAGTTGACACCTACTAATTATTTCTTATGGATTGTTAATCAACTGCAATCAACTACCAAAAATGTATATATATATATTCATATTGCTTAAACAATATCGTGTTAGGCACCAAGTTATTTGAAATCAGTATCGGTTTAACCTTTGATTATTGTTTCTTCTTTTATCTTCAATCTTGTGTCTCTGTTATTTGATATATAACAGGATCCACGGTCAGGCAATCCGGCCAAAGCTAGTGTACATTGATGATATAAATAAAGTTAACGATAGCAAGTAGTACAAAATATAATTATTCAAACCTAGTATACATTGATCGAGTTTATAAAATATATAGTTCTAGTAGCAACTAGTTCACATCAACGTTTTTCTAAGTTGATATTTAACTTAATTTAGTTTATTCATCTTCTTTTGTTCAGTCGGACCTTGAGACCATGTTTCATCATAAGTGCCGTAGAATCCGCTGGGAGCATATGGTGACCTTCCACCCGTTGAGTGTGATAATGGTAAATTATCATGGTCGCCACTATCTTTAGCTCACACAAAGCCATGCTCTTACCTAAACAAGCTCTTGGTCCAATGTTAAATGTCGGCCACTTGTAAGACGGCTCGTGTTTGATTCCTCCTTTGTTAGAAATCCATCTTTCAGGCTTAAAGTCCATGCAATCATCCCCCCATATTGATTTCATCCTTCCCATACTATAGAAACATAGGATAATGTTGGTATTTTGATCAACTTTTATGCCACTTGGGAGGATTTCTGGTACTAACGGAGATTTGTTGTTGAAGGGGACCGGAGGATATAACCTTAATGATTCACATAAAGCTGCATGAAGGAAAACCATTTTCTCCAACTCTTTCATATTCCATCTTTGGCGTGCATTAACCTCCAAATGTGTGTGAATCTCTTCAAGAATCTTGTCTTGGACAGTTGGGTTTTCGCAAGTAGATAAAAGAACCAAGATAGAGCGACGCCGATAGTATCTTTTCCAGCATTCATCAAATTTAATATGGTGTCTCTTAAAAATTTTGTAGGATCCATAGAGTTGTCAGTACGATCTTCAAGCTCTCTCATGATCTCTATTAAAAATATGAACTTTTTCGTGTCATGATTCATGTTATTATACTCCTTTTGTGTTTTAGCCAACTATTTGTATATGAATTCATCAAGAACTCCCCATGCATCGCTCAATTTCTTCTCCTTCCCCACTCTAAGAGTTTGTTGCAATTTCCAAAGCCATGGTGGCGTAATATGTCTAAGCAAAAGAGCTTCGTCAGCATCTTCGAAGGCTTTCACACACGGGTTGTATGGAAAATCAAGAGATAAGCTTTCTGGGTCATTTTCAAAGAGTTTTTTGCATACGTTATCAAAAGTAAATCTTTGAAATATATCCTGCAAATCAATCTCAGTGCCACGTTCACAAACAGATTCAGGTATAGGCAGAAGCCCGTTTTCCAATTTGTCTCATACTGTTGTTTCCATCATGCTCTGAAATCCTTCATGCTTTAGTATAGAAAAAATAACTTTACGACTGATCTCCCATATCTTACCATCAGAACCGAGTATTCCATCTCCAAGGATCTCAAAGATTTTACGAAATTTGTCACCTTTTGGATAGTTTCTAAAGTGTTTGCTTAGAATATGATGGACGTCAAAAGGATTAGTGGTAAGTATTAAGTCCATGTTGCCTAACCAAGGTCCTTTCAACATGAATGTACCATGACTTTGTATCAGAAGTTCTGTGATGTAATCATTGATTCGATGAGTGTTTACAAGAACCCCCGGCATCATACCAAGAATTGGCCAATTTGTGGGGAGAACAACTCTCTTTTTTTATGTGTGTATATGACCATTGCAATCAGAATAAGAACAAAATATATAAAGAAAATGACAAAGTCTACAAGGAAAGCCATGGATAAAAGTTTATGCATAAAATTGATGGGATTGTGATGCTTTCTTATATAGTCCTTTAAGTGAGCCACAATATTTTCTACAACAATGCTAGCTACAAGTGTCATTGAGTGGTTTGCATATTCATTTAATAGACGAGGGCCAACTACAAGCTACATATGAGCATTCACCATGCCTAAAACAATCCCCTTAAAATTTGGTAAAGCTATTGAGGTTTCCTAATTCTCGGGGTGTTATTTCTAATTCTTTTGATTTTTTGGGTTCATATTTTTGTTGACTAGATTTTAATTGCATTTATGACTTGCATGTGAGTCAATATCATCTACATAGTATATTTAATTTAGTTCGTTTTAGATGAGGTGAATAAATGTCTGGAAATTGTGTCAAACGTTAAGGTGGCCCGGAGCACGTACGTTTGGTGATGGAAAGCAAGTGAAATTTTTGTTGGTAATTTTATGGTAAAAAGTTTAAGGTGGGAGCTCGATAATCTGAATTATCCTACCATGGATAGCAACGTATGGTTGAATTTGTTCCAATAAAGGTAAACTGAATTGTGTGGAAATTGTTACTAAACCACGGTGCAACGAAATCAGCCCTTCTAATGAGAGGAGTTAACATGGGAGATGTAACTTGTAACTTGTGTGCACTAGGATTTGTTCTCGGAGTAATTGGATCATCTGATGTTCATTGTCAGCTGGTGAAATGGATTTGGGAGATCATCCAGTGTTGGGTAAAACTCTCAACTTCGAAAGGTTTTAAATCGATTAATGAGCACAAGAGAAACAAAGAGGAGTGTTTGATAATACAATCAATAGTGTTCGTTATTTGTTGATTGATGACAAAACTTTAAGAACGTGCTGACATCCAAAGATAGAATTGTTTTCAAAAATAGTGCTTTTGGAAAAGTTGTTTCCATATATATATATATATATATATATATATATATATATATATATATATATATATATATATATATATATATATATATATATATATATGATGAGTATCATTACAGAACTGCTAAATTATTTAAGAACTTGAAGGAACCCTTGAAAATTAACGTTTTTTTACAAAAACTTTTGTATGTTAATATTATTTGAGTGTAGCTTTATCATTTTTTATATCTATACTTACGAGTTCAGTTTTGAAAATTAGTTTTTATACATATCTTGTAAGGCCCCGAACCCGGTGACCCTACTTTAGCGTCGAATTTACTCATAAACACAGTTCTTCAAATCAGAGTTTATTAAAACTTTTCGCGGAATATAAAACATCAATCATTTGTTACAAAACATTAAATCTTTTCCTTGATACCATAACACAAAACTTTATATTTAAAACATCTTTACTTCTTTCTTCAGATGCCAGCCGTTCAATCCATGCCGTGTGTCATTCTCATGCTAACTCTATAATCAGCTCACCTGCGTGCATACTAAAAGTCAGCTACGCTGAGTGAGTTCTAGTTAATCGAACGCCATACAATACATACACATACATACATATCTATAGATACATATCCATACTTCACTAGTTACCCTTCTGTTCTACATACATACTTGCTACCATACATACATACATATCTACAATCACTAACCTCAGGAAACCGAGAGTACGTTCATAGTCCACCGTCTATACCTGTACTCAAGGTCGTGAACACGTACAAGTTCGCAGTCCTTACCTATGTTCACCATTTATGGTACGTACAAGGATCGCGGTCCTTCCCTATACCATAGTACATCCACAACACGTACAAGGTTCGCAGTCCTTCCCTATGTTGCAACCTAATTCATAGCACGTATGAGGTTCGCAGTCCTCCCCGATGCTACAACCTAATTCATAGCACGTACGAGGTTCGCAGTCCTCCCCTATGCTACAAAATCAGCACGTATAAGGTTCACAGTCCTTTCCTATGCTGAAATACATCCACAACACGTACAAGGTTCGCAGTCCTTCCCTATGTTGCAACCTAATTTATAGCACGTACGAGGTTCGCAGTCCTTCCCTATGCTACAAATACAGCACGTATAAGGTTCACAGTCCTTTCCTATGCTGGAATACATCCACAACACGTACAAGGTTCGCAGTCCTTCCCTATGTTGCAACCTAATTCATAGCACGTACGAGGTTCGCAGTCCTCCCCTATGCTACAAATACAGCACGTATAAGGTTCACAGTCCTTTCCTATGCTGACGCCTATCTACATTACGTATAAGGTTCGCAGTCCTTATCTACGTTTACATATATCATCTACTTCACGTATAAGGCTCGCAGTCCTTAACTACGCCATTACCAGCCGAGTCTATGTCCGACAGAAGCTAGAGGGATTTGCCATCCTAACTTACTATGTCGAACGTAGAACTCACATGCCATTCGTGTACCTATATACACATACTTACATTATAACATAAGAACACTCTAGGCATTCTTTACCTCATTCATTTAACAACCATACCCCTTGTCGATACGTGCAATATCCTAAGATCGTTCACGCCCCGACAAGTATTCATTTGAAATATTCATACATCTTCGATATATAATATTCGTACCTTTATTTTTAACCTGACAGTACGCGCAATATCCGAAGATCGTTCGCGTACCGACAAACAATCATTCATATCTATCACACATATCACATATGACATACACTTATCACTTAGGATAAATGTATTAACAACACATCGAGTATGCACACAGCCCCGAAAACATAACAAGGAATGGGGCTAGAAACTCACCTGAACACGGTTACGTTCACCGTTAATCGTAATCCCTTTCTTCAGCTGTGCACGGCTGACTGTATAACAAGTACACGTATCAAACAACTATCACTACTCATATCATCTTTCCAGTCTTAACTACTACCCACAACGAACGGGGGTCCGGGGGCAGCGCCCCTGGCAGCGGGGTCTAGGGGCGGCAGCCCCTAGCAGGGTCCAATGGGCAGAGCCCCTGGCTGGGGTCGAGCTGCCAGGTCAGCTTGGAAAAATTTTATTTACATTAACTGTCTTAACACATTTTTCATTAGGTTTTTAATTTATTTTCTAATCGAACTTGACTTTAGGCGAAGTTAACCTTAGGCGAACTTAGCTTTAGGCGAAGTTACCAGCTAGGCGAACTTAGCTTTAGGCGAAGTTAAACCTCAGGCGAACTTAGCTTCAGGCAAAGTTAAACCTTAGGCGAACTTGGCTTCAGGCGAAGTTATCATCAGGCGAACTTAACTTTACAGCGAAGTTGCCATCAGGCGAACTTAGCTTGCAGGCGAAGTTCATCAGGCGAACTTAGCTTGCAGGCGAAGTTCGTCGCGTTGAAGGCGAAGTTGCCCAGATGAAGGCGAAGTTGCCCAGACAGCCGCTGTTCGGTTTCTTTCCAGCATTTCGAGCGATTTTAACACCCTTGCTATGGTTCAATATCACCCACTACGCTTCCCGACCATTTCCGGTCACTTAAACACTAAAAAGCTTGGATCTTTAAACTTCAAAGATCAAGAATCATACCTTTGAGCTTGTTGGATCTCGTTAACCTGCTAGCACACTAATCTTTTTCTCTTGGACCTGCCCGATTCTTCCCTTGGCTCGGCCCGGTTCCGGCGAAGTTAGTGTGTGGTGTGTGTGTTAGGGAGTTTGGTGAAAAATGAAAGATATTTTGGGTTTAGGGGATATTTATATCCCTGAAATCCCATGGACCTAAGGCCCATTCTCATTTAACCCATCTCTATTAATCCAAGTCCATAACCCACATCCATTACCCGACACTAGCCCGACCCATACCAACT
Organism: Bidens hawaiensis; assembly: GCF_021521415.1. NCBI lineage: Eukaryota > Viridiplantae > Streptophyta > Magnoliopsida > Asterales > Asteraceae > Bidens > Bidens hawaiensis. Next base: position 375,090 of record NW_027492739.1, on the reverse strand, counting down.
CCTATTCTTTTATTTATTTCCTGATAACCCGAGTAAACTTTCCCTCTATTATTAAGTAATATAATTAGTATTATCTTGAAATTTCGGGATGTTACATATCTATGTTTTGTTTTACACTTATGTAAATTTCTTAGTACATAAATTTTACACATATGTAAACTTGTGATTAATTTATGTAATCAAAATTTTTTATATGAAATATGATAAAACTACTCTTATATAATGTTAAAAAAAATGTTTGGTTGTATAGAGTTCCTAATAGTACTTAACTTCTTTAGAGTTCTTAAATGATACTAACCATATATATATATATATAGGGGATGGATCATGCGAGAAGTGATATTATAGCGAGAAGTGCGAGAAGTCAATCTCAACCATTGATTATCTTGAACTTGATGGTGCTTGAGGGATTGCAGTTGTCTTGAAGGCAGAATTAGCAGTATTGATGTGTGTCTAATGATGCTCTTTCTAAGCAACTCACAACTAAGTTTTAAATTTATTAAACAAGAATCCTAAGAAACAACACAAAACCGGCAAGTGTACCGATCACTAATAGTATAGAACTAAGGAAGTCCGAGTATCGAACACAAGGACACGTAAAAACGTTTTTAATACTTAACCCTAACCAAGACTCACCTAAGAATATTTAAATGATCTTTTATAATTAATTACTTGACCTAACTTACTTTAACTAAATTAATTAACTAAACTTAAAAAGACTTTGTGAAACTATGATAAAACTTAGAGACTTAACTGCAATCAGAGAAAACGTCTACCTAGGTAAGAATCATATTGAAGGTATAATTAGCTAATGGATTGAATAATCTCACAACACCGGTATCTAAGGATGACACAACTAAGGTTCACTCAAAAAAGCTAGATCACCTCTCGATCTCACTGACAAACCCTAACTTACACTTTGTTGATTTTAAGAACAAACCGGGAAACGAATTGCTAATGTGTTCTAATGTCAACTCACTTCTCGGTCTCACCGATACACGAACCTAATGGAAACGAATACTACGCAACCAAGGATAGAGGAACCATTTGGTTTAACTTAAACTAGACCAACTAATCGCTCACAAACCCAAACCCGACAAGAACCGAACCCGCTCTCGCGCAATCCTAATCCTAACAAGTAAAAGCTATGAGACGACTTTACTTCCTATCACTTCTAGGTCTCTACGAAGGTGCCTAACCGCTGAATTCAATCAATTAACACACCCACTTAAACCCTACGGTTGTACACCCGCAAACAATCTCTAAACACAAAGTAAAGAGTCAAACAAGCAATAATCAATCAAAAATAATTCAATCAATCAAAGCAAGAGGTATATGAGTGTAATTAACAAATTCATAGCCACTAAACACAACCTAATTCAATGTTAAACCAAACTATTCATTAACAAATCAAGTCATGATGATCAACAATCCATATTACTCACTAAAACCTAACAATAATCATCTAACCTAGGTAGAACTAACAAGTTTAGCCAATCATAATCATAATGAACAGTAGATAAAATAGATATAAATGATAAACATGTTCATTAGAATCTGATTACAAAAGGTTTGAATGTCTAAAAACCAAAAACGAACTCACAAACGTTAAAATAGTCAAAACCGACAACCGAAGGATAAAAGATAGAACCGTAAGCTTGTCCTCCTTGGTTTCTCCTCTAGAGCAGGTGTGGTGGCTGGAAACTTCAAATAAAAATCGTTCATAGGGTTTAGGGGGTTTATATATATATATATATATATATATATATATATATATATATATATATATATATATGTTTAAACACCTCCTTCCTAATACAAAATAAGTTAAAACAAGCCCACTAGGCCCACTATAAGACAAAATATTCCTGAACATTCTTGGCAGCCTTCGGGACATGTGAGACTTCACGTAGCATGGCCATGGATGCCTGACCTAGTCGCGTAGCGCGGCCAGGTCCTGGGTGCTCGTTTCTTCGTTTTCTGACTCGTTTATCTTCAAATGCGCATACCGGCTTCATCTGAATCCCGTTTGAGCTGATTCTTTCTTTATTAAACTCGTTTTTTCTCTCTCTTCAACATGGGATCTATCATATACACAAAAATTTAATTTCATGCTAGAAAACGTTATATTCGTTAACGGTTTACGCATAAAACAACACAAAAACGGGATAAAACGCTATGTGTTTTGCAACACATCAAATATCCCCACACTTGAACCTTTTTCGTCCCTGAAAAAGAAATCTACACAGGATCATAACCAAGTGAAAAAACAAACTCCCAGATTATTTAAAATTACTAAAGCATAAGAAACGGCTCGACATATTAACCGCGATTGCCGATATTGTTGTCCACTTAAACCCAGCCACCAGCCAATCAAGCCCCCCTTTTGCATTAAACGTTTTAAGTCCAAAAATTAAGGTGTAACATCCGCTAAAATTTGGTGACAAAAATATTAACTTTTAAAAGTTGAAGGTGTAACATCCTAAAATTTATAAAGTTGAATAAATAAAGTTACGTTTTGTGATTTCGCGTTATTAATTAATTAATATCGAGTAAAGAACGGATCATGGACTTAGATTAATTGAGATGGGTTAAATGAGAATGGGCCTTAGGTCCATGGGCTTTAAGGGATATAAACATCCCCTAAACCCTAAACCATCATTCATTTCCATCTTATTCTCTAACACACTCCAAAACACACACGACCCGAACCAAGATCCAAAGGCGAGGACCCGAGCTTGTTGGTGCTAGATGTCGCGACTAACCAAAGCAACAAGACCAGCTCGTGTTCGTAGTTCGACTCATTTACGGTACGTTTATATCGAGAACTTGTTCGTTTAGGTTTGGATTAGTATAGAAATGATAGATCTGTGTTTGTATGGTAAAAATGAATCCAACAAGGCTAAACTTACTGAAAATGGTTATGATTTGATGGGTTAATCGATTGATAAAAGAACCCGTAACCCTTTAAACATCGATGTTAGGTCGATTTGATGGTTGGGGTTTGTAGGCGCTGGTCAGACGATTCCGTGGATACCTAAACCGAGTTATTTGGTTAAGAAACGAAGATGATTAAGGGATTAAGAACGAGCAGTACCGCAGCTGGACAACTTCGCCTGCAAGCTAAGTTCGCCTGATGAACTTCGCCTGATGAACTTCGCCTGCAAAGCTAAGTTCGCCTAATGAAAACTTCGCCTAATGCTAAGTTCGCCTAAGGTTAACTTCGCCTAAAGCTAAGTTCGCCTGATAACAACTTCGCCTAAAGCTAAGTTCGCCTAAGGTTAACTTCGCCTAAAGCTAAGATCGCCTGATGACAACTTCGCCTAAAGCTAACTTCGCCTAAGGTTTAACTTCGCCTAAAGCTAAGTTCGCCTAAGGTTTAACTTCGCCTAAAGTCAAGTTCGATTAGAAAATAAATTAAAAACCAAATGAAAAATGTGTTAAGACAGTTAATGTAAATAAAATTTTTCCAAGCTGACCTGGCAGCTCGACCCCAACCAGGGGCTCTGCCCCTTGGACCCTGCTAGGGGTTGCCGCCCATAGACCCCGCTGCCAGGGGCGCTGCCCCCGGACCCCCGTTCGTTGTGGGTCATATAAAGATAGAAATACAAAATGAGTAGTGATAGTTAATTGATATGTATACTTGTTATACAGTCAGTCGTGCACAACTGAAGAAAGGGATTACGATTAACGGTGAACGTAACCGTGTTCAGGTGAGTTCCTAGCCCCACTTCCTTGTTATGTTTTCGGGGCTGTGTGCATACTCGATGTGATAGTTAATACACTTATTTTAAGTGATAAGTGTATGCCTTGTATGATTTATGTATGATGATTGCTTGACGGTGCGTGAACGATCTTCGGATATTGCATGAACCGTCAGGTGGTAGTTAAGATATGATTGATAAGTATGATGAGAGATATGATGTATGTATGAATATATGATGTATGCTTAATGTATGTATGTTATGATGATGGTACGTGAACGCTCTTCGGAGATTGCACGTATTGTCAAGGAAAGTATGTATGAACAGGTATGGTACGGTTACACGAAACAAAGGGACCAGACCCTTATAATATCTGTGATGTTAGGGACCAGAGCCTTATAATACCTGTGATGTTAGGGACCAGACCCTTATAATATCTGTGATATTAGGGACCAGACCCTTATAATATCTGTGATGTTAGGGACCAGACCCTTATAATATCTGTGAGGTTATAGGGCGAAAGGCTTTTTAAAACGTATGATTATGTATGTAAAGAAAGTATGAAGGTAAGAATGAAAGTATATGCACTTATGTGTGTATGAAAGAAAGTTAAGAGGTTAAGTATGAAATGTAAGAAGGTATTGTATGATTATGTGATTAACTAGAACTCACTCAGCATAGCTGACTTTTAGTATGCACGTAGGTGAGTAGGATGAGGCAGCTCGCTTGAGGAGACAAAATGATGTTTTAAGACAAGATGTGTTTTGTTATGAAATGTTTTATGAAAGCTTTTATATTCCGCGAATGTTTTAATTAACTCTGATATTTAGAACTGCGTTTATGAGTAAATCCAACACGAAAGTAGGGCTACCGGGTTCGGGGCCTTACAAGTTGGTATCAGAGCAAAGTTCGAGAGATTTAAGCATCCTACATGCTTAGACTCGAACAGAGAATGGGGTTTAAGTAAGAAAAGAAAGAAGATGCCAGTTCAAGAATGCCATGTGTCGCTCAAGCAAGATCAGTAAAGGTAAAGTGTATGATTAAATGATATATGTTAATGAGAAAGAAAAGATATGTGAACGGCAGGGATAGGAATAATTGATTGTTTGATGTGACTAACTGCTTTAGTAGAACCAGCACAAATAGACTCATAAAGGGAAGTGTATAGGACACGGAAAGTAACGTGATCAGCTAATCACAGCTGGCCACTGTTATTACCTGTTAGCCTTACTATCATTGTACTAAATAGTTCCTTGAGTGATGATGTTTGTGTTTTCCCTTTTAGAATACGATGGCTGGAGCTGGAGACATTGTTGGAGCTGGAGGTCACACTGGACGACGCGGCAGGCCTCGTCGTGTCCAGCAACCTTCGGTTGAGACAGCTTCCAACACCGAAGCTGAAGGAAGCGCAGCTGGAAGAAACCCGGAAAACAATGAGGGAGTTCAACTGGATCCCGCAATTCAAGCAGCTATTGTTCAAGCTTTAGCCACTGCTGTGAAGAATATTACTCCGGGAGGGTCTGCTGGAAGCCGTGAAAGGACTGTTGAAGGGGCAGGTGGTAATGGTAGGAAAGATGATGAGGGGGAAAAGGGTGATTCAAGTGAGGTAAGGTCTGTGAAAGTTGATGATAGGAAGAGGGGCCGAGGCGGTTGCAACTATAAGTCCTTCAAAGGTTGTGATAAGAATTGTAGTGTGTGTGTATATATTATCAATTGCTAGATGACATATTATCAATTGATGATATAAATTACTTTCAAACAAATATAATTTGAAAGGAGTAATTGTACATGATAAGAATTGTAGTGTGTGTGTATATATACAATATATGTATAACTATATCAAAACCAAAAAATAAAAATCGTTATAGTGAATAAATGTTTTTAAGAGAAGTGATAAGTTTTAATGTCAAACTTGGTCAATAAATTTGTATTAAAGGCCACGTAGTACAAAAGTTTAGAATGCATGCCACGAATTCATTGTTAACCCCTATGTTTAGCACGTGTCATCCCATCTTATTAATATATATATACATCTACATCTTAAAATGAAGAAAATGCAGATCATATAATTACACTTTCCGCCACCATCTCTTGAAAACGATTTCAAATTCAGACTACCCACAAATACATATCCTATCAGTTTGTTTTCATAATAAACCAAAAGAAAGAAACATGAGTGCTAGTGAAATGAACCAAGAATTGATCAATGATACATTTTAACACAACAGTAAAGAGTAGTGGCGCTCTTCTACGATAGTAATGGTTAGTTAGCAGTAGCTGCGACGGTGAGCAGTGGCGGTAGTAAGCACGGGTTTTGTATAATCGAGTCAAGTTACCAACGACAGATTGAAGATACATGGTTGTGTCCGTCGACAAAATAAAATCACGACGAGCCATTGTTGCATATCGAAATCTGTGCCAAATACCCGATGATTCCTCAAAGAACGTGCCAACCCGAGACTACCCGACGAGAAGTGCGTGCCGACGGGACTTGAAGACCGGCGTGCCTCGATTTGCGTGCCAAGGAGGTGTTGATCAAGATTCTCGATATACGTGCAAGCGTCGAAGTGCTGCCCGAGAGTCTAGAAATTAATAAGCCAAACAAGGTAGGCATAATGCCCGAATAAAATATTAATAAAATAATAAATGCTTAGACCCTAGTCAAGGTATAATCAATACCTCGAAAATAAAGAAAAAGAAAATAAAGCAAAGAAAGTACAAAGATAAAGATAATATATGATTGTTATAATAAAAAGAGAAATAATGAAGAAACAAATAAAATAATATAATTTTTATTAGATAAAGATAAAGATATTATTTAAAGATATATTAAATAAATGAAAATATATATATCGTTTATAGGGGAATGTGAATATGGGGCTGTTAGGCATCTAAGATTAGATGTGAAACCCCCCAAAACTACGTAGTTTTTATTCAAATCGATTAAAATTGATTTATCTTGGTTTCTTCCTATCAATTCCTTCTCCAATTTGTCACATATGCACACCTTGCTGCCATTTTTATTCATAAATCATAAATAAACCGTCCTTGAGAATTTCGATCTATTGCAATCCAATAATGAGGTTGTAGATCATCCCATAATCTCGATTCTTATATCTATTTTTTTCTTATTTTATGCACAAACATTATTCCAGTAACAATGAGAATCGAACCATTCTTTTATTTATTCCCATAAGCAATTAATTGTTAATGATGAAGTTTGAAGCAACTATTTATATTCAAAGATAAAAGTATTATTTTTTTAGGTTAACTTTAAACTGAGAAACGTCAATAAAAATTTTAGGTTAGAAATTGATGAAAAGAAAACAAGAATATAATAACATTCTTTGGATGCATCAATCTGGAGGAGTTGGGCCATGCATCAATTTGATAACGAAAGAATTAGTTATTTTTTTGTTCAATTGGGATGTATAATGGATGAAGAGGATTGCTTCCAAGTCTAGTATGTGATTGATAGTAAGGAAGCAGACTAAGAAATTGATGGAAAGAAATCAATTTTTAATTGATTTGAACCAAAACTATGTAGGTTTGGGGGTTTCATATCTAAGCTTAGATGTCTAACAACCCCCCATATTCACTTTCCCCATATATATATACATATATATATATATAGTTTTTATTTATAGTTTACGACATTTTGTATTAATGTAAGATGATTTATCTATATCTACATCTATATCTATATTATCTATAAAACATATAAGAAGGATAAAATGGTAATTGTTTATTTCCGGCGAGACACCGCTATATTAATTAATTGCTTATTAATGTAAGAATAATATATAACAATATATATTTATATATGGCCATTATAATTATTTATATTATAATAGATCAAAATATTAAATATACCTTATTATATATTAGTTTGGTAATTGTTGATGGCCATATTACCTATAATTAACTAATAAAGGGTTTCCCCTTAGGTGTATATATAAAGAGAATAAATTAACATCGTAGCCTAATCACACACACATAACCATTTTATGTGCCTCATCTCTCATAAAACCGGGTTCCTCTCAAGAACCCTAACACCATCCTTAAGTATACATCCTAAAGGGGAACTCGACCAAGATGACAAACATGTCAACTATCTCATACTCTGTTGCGATTATTATTCTCAATGCTGTAACAGGTTCATAGGTTTAATATTTATCATGTTTTATATTACTTACATGAAGAACTAATCAACATGTGGTATCAGAGTGATGTTGATTAATCAGTTTTTCATGTTTTCCCTAAATTTGGAATTGAATCAGAAGACATGGACTAAAACTTGATAAACCCTAATTTTTTTGGTTTCTTTTTTCATGTTCTATTACGAAAAAAATATATGAAACTGTTTAAAATCGCTAAAATTCATATTTAATAAACCCTAATATTTTCGAAATCTGTTAAAATCATGTTTAAAGATTTCGATTCCATTTTTTGTATATGTTTAATAATTAAAATTTTCAACGATGTTATTCGTGTTCATCATAATTTTTTGAAGATTATAACATATTTTGTTTCAAATCTGGATTAAAATCTGTTAAAGTTAATTTAGGGATATAATTTTTCAAATCTTGAATTAATTAAAAGTTTTGGTATTTTCTTAAAAGATTTGAATACCATTAAAATAGGAAATAGATATTATTGTTAATTCTTAAAAGATTTGAACCAAATCTTATTATTATCCTCTAAGTTTTCGAAATCTGTTTAAGGATCAACTAGTTTGCGAAATTATTTGTATGGGTTTTTTTTTTGTGTTTTCAGTTTAGTTAGGATAATATTAATTTTTGAATTTTAGAGTTCTCGGATTTTAAATTATATCGCCTTATACGGGTTTTTTTGGAATGGTTTTCCAATCTTCTTCTCGCAAACACGCTAATTTTCCGAAAACTCATTACTTTACCCAAAAACCCATAATACTCGAAAACATATTAACCAAGAACCCATGTCATCCGAAAACTATAATTTACCCGAAAATATTATTTCTCGAAATCCTTAATTTTACCGAGAAAGTTTTTACTATTAACTCATTAAAATGTTTTGTAGATACTTAAATATTATAAAATTTTACAAAACATAAAGGCTTAACTTGAATGACTTTTGATGTATCACTTCTGTCCAAAGGTGATGAGTTACATTTACCATATCATTCAAGTCTAACTGAAAGCTTTTGTTAGTTTTTGCCTAACATAATATAAATATCTCACTTCTGCCCAAAGGTGATGTGTTACATATTTATTCAGCAAAACTAGCATGTGCATAATTAAAATAATTGTCTCACTTCTGTCCAAAGGTGATGTGTTATAATTATTTTGCACACATACTTAAATAAAATTTAATTCTGCCCAAAGTAGATTTATTTTTTGTTTAAGTAGAACTTTTTATTATAGTATATTAGTTTGATGTTAATAATAGACATATCACATCTTCAATAAAATATAATGATCCTCACATTAATGATCCTTCATTAATCTAATGATCATAAATTTTAATATATATTATATTAATATCGCATAACATTACTCACTATAATCTTCTTCTATAAATAGCTTTCTCATCCAAATCATCCACTCTAATCTCAAAATACAATTGCATTTTGTCTCATAAAGAGTTTTAATAACATTTAGCTCTTCTCAATTTTAATTATCCATTAAGACATGATACGACTATGCTACTGCTCTTTCTAATAACAATTATTCCATTGAAAAGTAGAGCTAACAAATGGAATGAGTCAATCATAATGTCTATTACGATAATGATAATCAAGAACTTATATAAATAAATGTTATCACTAGAGTTATTATAAATTTAGTTTTTCCTAAGACTAATCAAATAACTCCCAAGATTCATGCACTCCTTAAGAATTCTAACTATAAGTTTAGATAGTATTATTGAATATATCATAATGTACAATCATGATCCATAAAATTAAGGGCTCACACATGATATTAAGTACAATATTCTAGTACATTGCATACTCAAATTTTCAATAGTACAATTTGATGCCTTAAAAATCAACTATAATACTCAAAAGTACCAAAGGAAAATGAGCGTGTTGATCAGCAACATATGTACAAGAAAAGAAGCATCCGGTACTGGAAAATAAGATGTTATTCAACTCACTACCACTAAAACCTAAAAGATGATTATTCTAAGGTTCATAGACAAAATGCAAGTATTACTTCCAGCTTTAAGTTATCTAAGGAGAAGTCTCATTGCAAAATTATGCCATTAGATTAGGCATAGGAATTACAAGATTATCCGTAATTCAAAACAACAACTGGCTAAAATTGATAGATTGAGTCTAGTTCTATATTAATGATATTTAAGTCTGCTAACCTAATATTCTCATTAACGCATGAATGGTTGAGTCTAGTTCTATATGTTTACCCAAAAATCAACAAATAACTAACATGAGGGTTAGTGACAATTTTAAATGTTAAGGTTATTAAAACCATGATAAACTGTCTTTAAATTACGCTTTATGATACCTTAAATATTCTGGAGATTAATCAGAATTTAGTATCAATACTTAAGCTACATTATGATAGTTATAAGGTTTGCACAGCCAACATAAAGTCACTATTACCTTAAACTCTCATATGATTTGTTATCAATATTTGGATTAAAACATTTATAAACTACAACTAGATGATACTTTATATTTTCAGAACTTTGTTATCATGCAAATAAAAATGTAACAAAAGACAAATGAGACATATAAAATTCATTCATTAAAACCAAATTTCATGAGAAATCATAACATGGTTAATAAGGGATATTTTTCATATAATCCCATTCTTAGTGATTTTAAATCATGTGTTAGATGCCCTAGACGTTGTTTGGCTTAAGAAATATGTATGGGTCCACCAGAAGTTATATTTCACTTACATTAGTGGAACTTATTCATACAGAATATTCAGACATAATTATTTTATCATTTAAAAAGCTATTTACTTGTATCTAGTCTGTCTTCTATCATTCATGGTCTTAAAGAGATCCATTCATATATAGTTAATATGATTTCTTCTAAATATGTCCCTAAGTTTCTTATGACACATAAAGGAAATCAAATTAAGTCTAACGTATGTATGACAAATTCCCACATCACGTACATCATTGAAACTTCTCATGTAGTTTTTCCTAGAGACATCGAATATTAGTGGGAGCCTTAAGTGTCTCAATCATAACTTACAAGATTTGCAAGAGGTGGGGGAGTGAAAACTTGATATTATCTCAATTGAACCTCTTGTACAAGACATTGTTCCATCACAAAACTATTTTATCAAAACTTATCTCTTTAGAATTTACTACTACTACTCTTACAAAAGTTTCATTGTTGCTTAAAAGTGGGCATATTCAGATTTCTTAATAAACTAATCCTCACCAAAAGAAACTACAATTTATATTGTTAACTTGTTTCTCTATTAGAATCTATTGGTCTTTAAATATTTACCATAAGCATGTAAATTTCCTAAAGGTTTCTAAGGTCAGTGGGAGCAGTAGAAGTACAAGAGCTGGGGGAAGAGAGTTATAAAATTTTACTCCAAATTTAGCTCCAATTACACCTCTTGTACACCATACTGCACCAACTCTTACACACTTAGAATCCTGAAAATGATAGCAACCTAACCAAGAGCTAATCCATAAAACCGAGACTTTTAAAATTACCCAATAATCAACTCAAGAGGCCATCTAGGTTTTAAAACCTACTAACACTGATGATTATGTAACCTCCCTAACTAAAGTTGAAATGGATGTTGGAAAGTTTAATGATCCTACCCCTTATAAACCATTAGCATCAATCATAATTGACTCCATAAATCAGGCTAACTTTTTGAGGTTGAATCACCTAAGAGTGTTCATAACTAAACTAAATTCCAGTACGAAACGTTAAGACAGTAAGAAGCACGATTGATTATTAAAGGTTATATTTAAGGATAAACCAATTATCAAAGAATTTTCTTACCTATATTATAAAAGATTTCTTTAAGGATCATTATTGTTCTAGTAGCTTACAATAGTTAAGAGCTACATTAGATGAACATTAAAACAACTTTTCCTAACAATCGACTTACATATTTATATGTTCATAAAACAGCCTAAAAGTTATAAACTGAAGGTCAAAGAACATTTAGTTTATAACTCAATAAAATCCATATATGGGTTAATGCAAACATCAAACATGATGAGATATTTATACAATTATTTTCATCAAAACAAGTGGATTAATGTACCTATCTCAAGATGAGTGGGAGCAACTAAAAACATACTTGTCCTTATATAGATGACATTCTTCTAACAAGTATATGTTACATGAGTCAAAGCATTTTCACACATACTTTGATATTATAGATCTCAGAGATATTCCTTACACATGTAATAAACAGTATTGCTCTACTTTAGAGGATAACGGGAACACATAGATTATTTCCTTATGCTTCATTAAGTAGAAGCCTTATATAAGTTCAAGTCTATACCCGTTTAGATATTACTCAAAATTGCAACACACTAGATATGTCTAGATTAATGTGAAGCATCTAAAAGAGTACTAAGATATCTTTAAAAGAAACGAAAGACTTAATTTAAAAGAAGAAGTGATAATTCAAACCGGTAGATTACTTTAAACTTTGTCATATTCAAAGATAAGAAAATGTAATTTTCTGGATATATTCTTATGTCAGTAGACAAATCTATCTCATGGAGGAGTCATAATGAACCGATAGCAACAACCTAAGTCATAACGACATAATATGTTGATTAATTACAACGTTGTTGTCAATAAATGTTGTTGAACATTTATTAGTGGACTCATAAGTTTTTATTAAACTCCATATAAATTATATATTGAAGACTTATTGTGATAAAGTCAGCTACCATGTTTTCTCAAACAGTAACAGTTTGAGAGGTGCTACATTAAATTTTGATATGAAATTAATTATTCGTTTATGAACGAATTGAGGAATCTAAATTTTCGTATCGAATGCATTCATGATATGCTTAAGGATCCGATAAATAAAAGTCTCACCCATAAATATTATGAAAGCGCTTATAATAATGACGGGTTATTGATGACTATGCACAACGTACTGCATATCATACTATGAATGATTAACTATTAAATTTCCTCATCAGTTTTGATTTGTATGTCTCTTAATATGTTCTGCATGCATAATGACATATAAACGAATTATTATACAAATCAAACGTTCTAAAGGGCTTACTTGAAAATTTTGATCATAACTACTTAGGTTTTAAATAAGGGCTGAAGTATGATTAATGAGAGTCTTGAGCTGATGTTCAATTCAATGACTGTATTTCTCTGCTCCAGTTTAAGTTTAAAGCTAAAATGAGTGTTAACTCCTGATCATGCTTATCTAATACTCATAATAAATGATTACTCGGCCAGTGGGAGAATGTAAGAATAACATATAATAATATATATTTAAATATGACCATTATACTCATTTATATTATAATAGATCAAAATGTTAAATATACCTTATATATTAGTTTGGTAATTGTTGATGTGCCATATTACCTATAATTAACTAATAAAGGGTTTCCCCTTGGGTGTATATATAGAGAGAATAAATTAACATCATAACCTAATCACACACACATAACAATTTTGTGTGCCTCCTCTCTCATAAAACCGGGTTCCTCTCAAGAACCTAGGGGTGTTCAAAAAGCTCGTGGCTCGCTCGAAAAAGCTCGGCTCGAAAAAGCTCGATTCTAAATGAGCTCGGCTCGACTCGGCTTGATTTCTGAACGAGCCGAGCTCGAGCCAGGGTCAGCTCGGCTCATGGCTCGGTTTTGGCTCGACTCGTGAGCTCGGCTCGTTGGCTCGTTTAGATTAAACCCTAAATTAATATCTATATATAGTAATATCATACTTATGCGTATATTATGTCACTCGATACCTAAAACCTTATAAAAGAATAACGAAAATAAAACATATAAAGTTCTAATTATTAATTTTTTATAATATGTATGTTAAAATTATATTTTTTTAATCTTTTATATATCCAAATTTGTAAAATAAGAAATTAAAAATTCAAAAATAAAAAAATTCAAAAAAATTAAAGAAGACCGGCTCGACGAGCTCGAGCTCGGCTTGAGCTTTAAACGAGCCGAGCTCGAGCTCGATTTTCAGCTCGATAAAGAAAACGAGCCGAGCTCGAGCCAGCTCGATTAAGTTCGAGCTCGAGCTCGAGCACACTCTGGCTCGGCTTGACTCGGCTCGTTTACAGCCCTACAAGAACCCTAACACCATCCTTATGTATACATCCTAAAGGGAAACTCGACCAAGAAGACAAACATGTCAACTATCTCATACTCTGCTGTGATTATTATTCTCCATGCTGTAACAGGTTAATAAGTTTAATATTTTTCATGTTTTATATTTACTTATATGAAGAAGTGACCAACAATTAAAACTCAGACCAACTCTCCGACCAATCTCCGATCTCCGGAGCATTCAAGGCATGTCGGTTACAAACGTGCATTCAAAGGCGACCTCAAGTTATGCCCACGTAACCGTTACAATCTTCAGTTGCTCCCTTCAATTTCAATTGTTCTCAGCTTCAGTTCTCGCGTCTCCTCTTCCTAAAAAACCTAAAGTTGTTTGCCTACTCAACGTCCCAACCTATAGACATACTTATCCTCTTCTTCGTTTGGCTGTTCCCTTGGGCATCATCAATCTCTCTCATCCTCTGGCAATTCTTTTTATTTTTACTTCCCCAAGTTTCTAGGTTTCTGTTTGTTCAATTGTAAATCCTTTCAATTCAAGTTCAATGATAGGTTTCAGTGAACCCCCTAATCATCAATTTTGCCTGCACAAATTTGTAATGATTTTGCCTGCACAAACCCTTATTCAAGTTTTGTTGTTGTTTATGTTAAAGTGATTTTTAAATATTTGTGGAACTGATGTTGATTTTTACATTTTTTAGACATGCAAACACCTTTTATTATCTTCCGTGTCACCTGAAGTAAGTATTTTTTTTACGAAATTTGTTGAATTTGCAGCTGTAAATTAGCGTTTTCGTGGATTACATTTGGAAGGTGGGGATTTAGGGGTTAATTGGATTGTTGTTTTGTAAATTATGTATTCTGAAAATGCAGGTTTTGATTCCGATCCTTTCGTGGTGGTGAAGTCGTTGTGGCATTTGTCTTTTGTCGGTTTGGTTGTGAGCCTGCAATGATGATGAGGATCGTTTATCGTTGTCGGGTTTCGACTTTGAATCTTGGGAGCAGTGGAGTCGTCGTGGCAGTTGGCTTTGTGATTGCCGACTGTGGTGGTGGCCCTCGGCTGTTGTGGTCGCTGATTGTGACATACCGTTGAGTGGGTTGTGATTGTGACTCGGTGTTGCTGTAGGCTTTGTTGTTACCGGCTATGATGCTCATGCATGTGACCCTACGATGATGATCGTCTATCGTTGTTGGGTTCCGATACGTTGCTTCCAAGGCGGCGTTGATGATGGTATGTTTCATATGTTTAACGCTATGATGATAGTTTATTATACGAGCCTCATTAATGTTGGCTTTATTATATGTACTTATTTTTTTTCTGTTGTTGGTTCAGTAACGATGCCCGTATGCTCAGTCGAGAGATTCTTATTAGTTCACTTTTGGTCGATTAGTTTTCCCTACGAGCTGGCTTTTTGTTCAGTTTAGAGAACTTTTGTTTGGACTTTGTTTGAATAAGTCGACTAAGACTCTTTTTAGTCACCATTGCCACTAACTGTATAATTAATTAATAGGTACTATCCTTAGAGTAACTTGGCTATTGAATATCCAAATTAGAAGTATTAGCCTTAAGTTAACTAGGGTATACGTTATACTTTGCTCGTAGCCAGTATTACAAATTTCAAAAAAATTTACATGAAAGTTATGTGCATGTTATCTTCATGTTGGATGGGGTTTAGGGGTTGGTTTTAAATTGCATTTTATTTGACCTGCTAATTTTTTGTTGACATGCTAATATAATTTCAGAAAGTGTACCGAAGTTGCTGCATTCAAATATTCACAACAATAGCTGGACCGTTGAACGGGTCGCATTCGTGTGTTAGCGAGATGTATATATTGAACCTATTAATAGTAGCAGCGTGTATCAAGGTCAAATGACCCGCACGAGCTCAGGTAATATGTTATATGATTACTAAATATTTATACCGTAGTACCGTGACATCCGATTCTATAAAGTCTAATTATTCATCATGGTGATCCTGCGCTCTTACTTGTATGGGTCTCTGTTTGCAAATATAATATGTTCCATCTTATCAAAGACTTAGATAAAACATGTGGAAGACAAGTTTCATAAGCTCATGAAACAAAGTAGAAAGTCACCACCAGACGAAACTGAAACCGCTGGAATCCCCAACACCCTCTTAGATCTCGAGCTTGCGGATCATGTTATAGCTATACAGAACCAGCTTTCTTAAGCTTGCACCTTCCTAATGATTATCCCCTCTTTGTACAACTCATGTATCATGTTGCAAAAGTATATTTGCATAACAGAATGCTATTGATATAAAACCTGTACAAATTTGTGTAGTGGTTACAGCTTCAACGAATTGCTAGTTTTTACGTCTTTAATGTTTCAACGCAAGGGAGTTCTGTTTCAGTGTTGGAGATTTGTTTACATCATAATTAGCCGTAATAAGAATTTAAATTTGTACATCATATAATCATGTTTAGAAAATGTGATCTTCTGTCAATATATTTTATACATCTTCGTCATTAAAACTTATAATTAATTCTTACTTATAGGGTGTACTCTTCAGTAACGCTCTTGTCTCTCCCGCTATTTAAGTCTGTTACTTGTCATTTTGTAATGCCTCAAATAAAAACTTTTTGTTTCTGCAGGTTAAGTACCAATCAATTTATAGACCATTTATCCAATATATATGCATACGTCAATACATGTGCACAATCAAATCATGTGTGCCAACCACGTTTCCTTTTTACAGTTTGTTGACTGACAACTTTGTGGCTTTAGTTTGAGCATTTGTTTCATCTTAAACTTCAACTCTAACTACTCACCAATTAACACACATTTAATCATTTATATTGATTAAAATCACATAACCCATAAATCTACTTTATTAACAAATATTTCACAAAACATGATGAGTGGTGCGCACCCCACATAAAAAAAAACCATCAATCCAACAAATCATATGCATATGAGGCAACGTGCTTGCACTGATAACCCATGACACACCACACCAAACTCTACAAATCAATACGAGGGGATATTTGCGTAAACCCGCAGCAACGCGCAGACACTTATGCTAGTATATATAATTTGGATATGAGGCTGCTGGTTGTTGCAGTGTGTTGGTTACTACAAATATTAATTTTATTTAAAAAAATGAAAACCAAATATGTGGAAGCTTTGTTTTTTGAATAATCAAAGAACTGTTGTTTTTTAAAAAATTTACAACAATCTTTTCTATATTTTTATAACAAATAAGCATTGCTTTATGCACCATTATAAACCAGTTTTTGAAGAAGTGTTGCTTTTGGGTATCATTTTACACCGGATTTTTAAACTGTTTTAAATATCTATTGCAACGCAAGGTTTAATACAGTTTTGAAACCGTTATGAATTAAAACACTATTTAACCATTTAAAATTAACTTTTTCTGTACTAATGTGCACACACACAACAGAAGGGTAGTAATATTAAAACCGAGGGAGTTGTGATCAATGTTTTATAAACCGACATACTTGATTAGGGTTAAAAAAATAATATAACCAGTTGGATTGAATAGTTCAACATGTAATTTTATATAAAAATTAAAACGTAAGTTTTTGATTTAAAGGAAAACTATAAAATGGAAAAAAAAATGTTACAAACGTCTAACAAATATTATTAAAAGAACTCAATGTAGGGAAGGGTTAGAAGAGGGTGGTAGGTTTAATCTAACCCATATTAAAGGTGATGAATTATGAAGAAAACAATAGGTCTGCCTAATATTAGGGGGGTTCTTCCACCAACCGTGAATGCGTCTATTAAATAAACATACAAGCCAATACTGACCGAAATAGATACATGCATTAATATTTAGTCACAAATACTATATAAAATAGTATTATTTTAAGGGTTATTGGGTCTTTTCATCACTCGGACAGGTCGTGGAATTTAATTCCTGTTAGGCAATCGTGTCAGGTTCATGGAGGAATACACAAATAATGTTCAGTTGTATAAAGTTTGCTACTGGTAACGGCACGAATTTCATGTTTTGGCTCGATTTATGGATTGTTGGGGAGCCGTTAAAAAATCGGTTTCGTATTCTTTTTTCTCTCAAGATCGACATAAAATGTGTTTTGTGGCGTATGTAATGAGAGATGTGTGCGGGGTGTGAAGCTAGGTAAGATAGTTGGCTGTGGTGGAAGCGTTCAACGAGCTTAAACAACTGTTGATTTTGTGTGAGCCGATTATACTTTGGGTTTGGATTGTTTATGCGACGGTTTAACAGTTCAGATGTCTACTCGGATAAAAGCTTGAAGAACATTTTGGCTGAACATTCCAATTCGATCACTGAATACTCATTCGTTTGGAATGGTTGGGTCCAGAAAATAGTTTGTATTTTAGCTTGGAAGGCGCCATTAGAATTAGAACGGTTGCCGCCCTTGTTGGGTAAAACAAACATTAATATTCATTTGGAGTGGTGTCCAGTATGTGATGATGGGACACCCAAATCACTATGAAGGCCAAATTGTCGTGTAGACAACCAAGTTGAAATTGTTAGGATGGTTTGCGCATTAACACCCCAGTGGTATAAATTGTTCGTTGTTAGTGTGACTTAAACCAATGGTTGTGAATATTAAGTCATTGCACAAATTATATAAAACGTTATACAAAGTCTTGAATCAAATTATATAGAGTTAAGTGCAAAAATCACCCCGGCGGTGGGAGACCTTTTGCAAGAATCAACTTCGTGGTGGTCGAAACGCAGGTATTTTTTGTTATTTTGGTAAACAAATCATAACGTAAAGATTGCATGACATTAACTTGGCATGAAGCCTTTAAATACAAATCAGAAACTAACTAAAAACCACAATAAACGGAATACTAACGTAAACAAATAAACAAAGTTAAAACAAAAGACTTGGTAAAACTAAGACTTTATCCTCCCACAATAAGTGCCAGCTCCACCTTATTCTCCAACTACTTGAAACAAACTCAACGGTCAAGAACATGCAACTAGACCCACGTGCAACTAAGCCCATGACTTATTCCATCAAACCCTCCGTCAAACTTGACATATCATCCATGTGAAGTTTGCGACCATGAGGCTTGACACCCAACAACTTTCTCAAGTTAATAAAACAATTCCGATGAACCGCCTTGGTTAGAATATCTGCAACCTGATCATGAGTATTATAGTACCTTAATTTAATGCTTCCATCATTCACCAATTCTCGAAGAAAATGAAATCGAACCCCAATGTGCTTGCATTTTCCATAAAACACCGGATTTTTAGACAACTTTATAGTAGATGTGTTATCACATTTTATCACTATACCGGATTCCACTTCAACCCCAAGATCTTTCAGAACACCTTGTATCCACATCACTTGAGACGCACATGCTGAGACCGCAATATACTCAGCCTCCGTAGATGATAAAGCAACCACACTTTGTTTCTTGGACGCCCAGCTAACGGCAGCACCATTCCAGAGAACCACATACCCCGATGTACTTTTCCAATCGTCTTGATCTCCAGAAAAGTCACCACCGGTGTAAACACTTAACTCACCTT
This sequence comes from Bidens hawaiensis, assembly GCF_021521415.1. Classification (NCBI taxonomy): domain Eukaryota; kingdom Viridiplantae; phylum Streptophyta; class Magnoliopsida; order Asterales; family Asteraceae; genus Bidens; species Bidens hawaiensis. Next base: position 355,601 of record NW_027492739.1, on the reverse strand, counting down.
TTCCTCCTCTTTAATACCACAACCCATAATCCACAGTACCCTTTATGTACCTTAAACTTTTCTTGGCAGCCGCAGCATGAACAGATGTTGGACTTGACTTAAACCGGCTGATTAGACTCACAGCGAATTGAATATCGGGCCTAGTGTGGGTAAGATACATTAAGCAACCAGCCATTTGCTTAAAAGTAATCTCTTCCACCTTTTCGCCATCATTCTTCTTTAATTTATTCCCTGGAACTATCGGATTAACAACATCATTGCAATCTAACATTTTAAACCGTGACAATACCTCCATGGCGTACTTTCTTTGAGACACGTGAATACCAACCGGAGACTGCATAACCTCAATACCGAGAAAGTATCTCATCTTTCCCAAATCTGTCATTTCAAACTCTCTCTTCATTGAGTCCTTAAATGAATTTATTAAACTTTCATCATCACCCGTAAAAATCAAGTCATCAACATAAAAGTTTACAAGAAGTCGACCACCCCCTTGTCCATCTTTTGTAAATAAAATGTGTTCAAATTTGCTTCTTCTAAAGCCCTCAGTAATGAAATACGACTCAATACGATTGAACCAAGCTCGGGGAGCTTTCTTTAACACATATAAAGCCTTATTTAGCTTATAAACCTTGAGTTCATTATTCTTGACCACATAACCTTGAGGTTGCTAAACATACACATCTTCTTGTAAGACACCGTGTAAGAATGCAGACTTAACATCCAGTTGATGAATATCCCAACCATGTTGAACGGCCATGGCTATCATCAAACGAATAGTGTCCATTATAGCCACCGGTGCATACACTTCGGAATAGACGACCCCGTATTTCTGCCCATAACCACGAGCGACTAATCGTGCCTTTTACTTTTCTACCTCTCCTTTCTCGTTAACCTTTGTTTTAAACAACCATTTGACACAATGCATTTGACCCCTTTCGGCAGGTCAACCAAGCTCCAAGTCCCGTTTCTCTCTATGGAATCGATCTCCATATCCATGGCTTTTCTCCACTTCTCATACTTAACGGCTTCTTCAAACCGTATTGGGCCTTGATCTTGTATCACCACATTCAATTCTTCCTCAGCCTCGATCTGTAAATTCATCTCAGTCACATAATCTTGAAGATAAGCTGGAGGTCTACGAACCCTTACCCTCCCTCGCTCTAGTGCTGCTAGGACCTGGATCAACAGTTCCAACAACCTCATTTCAAAAGTTTCAACTCGTTGATAATCTTCCTGCTCATCAATATTATAATTTCCCCAAGTCAATGGACCCTCTTCCTTTTCCTTTCCTTTCACCGAACTCCAATCCCCCGATTTATCTTCCTCAAAAACAACGTCACGACTGATAACGACCTTCATGGTTTTAGAATCGATCAAACGATAAGACTTGGATTCTTCACTTACACCCGTCAACACACGGCTGACTTCGGTCATCTAACTTCTTTCTTTTCTCTTTAGGAATGTGAACATGTGCTAAGGAACCCCAGATCTTGAAATGATCAACAGTCGATTTCAAACCACACCATGCTTCTTCTGGAGTCATTATGGAGTTTTCCTTGGAAGGGGTTCTATTCAATACATAAAAACACCAAACAACTGCCTCGGCCCAAAATACCTTAGGCATACCTTTAGAGACTAACAAGGCAAGAACCATTCCAATAACGGTTCGATTCTTACGCTCGCCAACACCGTTTTGTTGCGGTGTAAATGGAGTTGTAAGTTGCCTTTTAATTCCTCTTTCTTTGCAAAACTCAATAAACTCTTTAGACAAATATTCCCCTCCCCGATCGGATCGTAAACACTTAATCGTCTTTCCCGTTTCATTTTCAACTTTCATTTTAAACTCCTTAAACTTATCAAATGCTTGTGATTTTTTTGATAGTATGTAAACCCAACCCTTACGACTATAATCATCGATAAAACTTAGAAAATAACGGCTACCGGTGTTGGACATGGGAGAGATAGGACCACAAATGTCCGAATGAACCAGTTGAAGCACATCATCAGCACGCCAATTTGCCTTCTTTGGTATCGCCTCACGTGTTTGCTTCCCAACTAAGTAAGATTCACAGACAACTCCGCTTACTTCTAATGGAGGTAGATCACGAACCATACCCTTTCTTATCATCTCTTCCGGATACGTTTTGCTAATGTGTCCGAGACGCTCATGCCACAATCTCTCATCACTATCGGTGCATGAATAATTACAACCCTCTGATTGTTGCTCGGACTCCCTAACATCTTCAGTTAGAGGATATAGGCGGTTGGTACTCATCACACTTTGAAACACCAATCCTCTTACCGGATGATAAGCCTTACAGTAGTTGGATTGAAACAGGAACGCCAACCCGTTTTGTTGGAGTTGTTCGATACTCAACAAACAGTTTTTCAACTCCGGGATGTACTCATCACACTACGAATTTGGTTCCGTTTAGACTTAGCTTCACATTCCCTTTCCCTTTTACATTCATTCTTGTATTATTCCCAAGCTTAACCGAGGTATTAAAAAACTGATCAAAGTTTATAAACTTATCTTTGTTACCGCATATATGATTTGAGCAACCGGAGTCGAGGAACCAAATAGCATTCTTATTGTCTTCACCATCTCTAGCCATAAGAACGTGTTCATCTACTCTTTCCATTAACATCACTTCTTCATTCTCGTCAAAACTGGCAAAGTTTGCTTCCTTTGCTTGGTCATATTCATAGGCGAAATGACATAATCGGTGACATTTATAACATTCGATCGTTTCTTTGTTGAACGAGGATCGACCCCGTCCACGTCCTCTACCCCTAGGACTACCACGGCCCCTTCCCCGACCACGGCTACCGGATCCTTCTTCCATCTTCAAAGCTTGCTCATCTTCATTGTCTCCACGTTTAAACTTCTGCTCATGAACGACGAGGGAGCTTTGTAATTGATCCACAGTCATGGCCTCAATATCATTCGATTCTTATATAGAGACCACGACATAAACATATTTCTCGGTCAACGTTCTAAGTATCTTCTCAACAATCTTCCCATCGGTCATCACTTCTCCATTACTTCTCATTTGGTTTGCAACTGCTAAAACACTCTACCGAAATATTCCGGTATTGATTCACCATTCTTCATCTCCAATATTTCAAAATCCCGTCTTAATTTCTACAGCATGGATTTCTTGACCCGTTCATTTCCTGCAAACCTTCGCTTCATTGAATCCCACACAGCCATAGAGGTTCTTCTATACAAGATCTGCTCGAAGGTAGTTCTGTCAATCGCCTGATACAGGTAGTGTTTTACCTGCAGATCCTTCGCTCTCAAATCTTCCAATATCTTTCGTTGTCCCTCTGTCTGAGCAACCCCTACAGCCGGCTCAATGATTCCCGGATCAATGAGAGCCCACAGTTGTTTTGCGCGCAACAGGTTTTCCATCATTTCACTCCAATTGTCGTAATGGCCATCGAAGATGGGAACCTTCAATTTTTCGTTGCTCATGGTACCTGTGTGAAAATGAATATGGAGGTGGTTATTGCTCTGATACCAAATGTTATTTTGGTAAACAAATCAGAGCGTAAAGATTGCATGACATTAACTTGGCATGAAGCCTTTAAATATAAATTAGAAACTAACTAAAAACCACATTAAACGGAATACTAACGTAAACAAATAAACAAAGTTAAAACAAAAGACTTGGTAAAAATAAGACTTTATCCTCCCACAATAAGTGCCGGCTCCACCTTATTCTCCAACTAATTGAAACACACTCAACGGTTAAGAACATGCAACTAGACCCATGTACAACTAAACCCATGACTTATTCCATCATTTTTATGCAATTCAAACCCCGTCTTGAACCCAAAGTTAGTTTTCTTGTGAAAAGACCTTATATCTTGCAATTTGTGAAACTGATAAATTCATTCAAAGTCACATAATCCACAATATGGAGCCCCAATTAAATTGCATAACCAACTTCTATTCATCAAAGTTGAGGCATACAATTACTGACTTCGTAATCTAGATGCTCATATCATCAAAGTTCCTTCAAGATATTTTTGCATACTTATACATATATAATTAGTCAATTATTATTATTATAAGGTATGAGGGTGGGTTTTGTTGTTAAATCTTACAAATTGATGAGTTGCATCAGTTGGTTTTAATAGTTAAAATCCAAAGCTTCATGGGGCAAATTGTCGGAAACCAGAAAGCAATTCTTCTTTTTACTGGTTTGTGGATTGCACGAAACAAAAACCAAAATTTACAAACCCCAAAATACCGAATCTTAAAATGATGTCGAATTACCGAAAACGTAGAGCTAGCAAGAGGGGAACTGCCCGGGCGGTTGTAGACTTGTAGTAGGTTGCACGTGGTGGTGCGGCGGTGTAAAGGAAGGGTGGCGAGTTGGAAAGGACGGATCTAAGGCTTAAGTACCCCGCCGATTAAAGCGGGTTTGGGGCATTTTTTGCACTAAACTCAATTTTATATATGGACTTAGATTGAAGGGAAAACCTGTCTTTTTACGCTTAAACATAATAATTAAAATGCCCATCACATGGTGATATCTGCGTTTATGCCACCACAAACATCGATTCCTGCAAAAACGACTTCCACCACACCCGTGATTTTTGCACTAAACTCAACTATATATATGGACTTAGATTGTATTATGGGCCAAGATTGAAATAGTAACCGAAGTTGTCAAAGTGATATTTTATGAGGGTGTTTGGCTAAGCTTTTGGAATTTGCTTATTTACTTATTTGTTTTATGAAAAACAGAGGAACAGTTTATCTACATCTTACCCTCTTTAAATTATGCTAATAGCTATAATATTGGTGGAGTTTTCTTACTTTGTATGATTAATTGATTGATATGTTGAAACTTGTACATCACCGGTAGGCGGCGGGAGATCTAGCATATGTTGAGGAGTAGCAAGCACACCATCCTTCAACTTTCTTGGCAAAGTACATTTTTAGTGAAAAATTTTAATATTATGTTGAGGGGTTCCTAAACAATTTTTTTTTTTTGGCTTGCATTGCTTCTGCATTTTTTCGATAGATACGCCACCGAATTCATTAGTGAATATACATTAATGAATTAACAGGTTTTCGATGAGCCAATACAATAGGTTTAAAATCAACGTGATACAAGTCATAAATAAAATTTAAATTCAGTCAACACATATATTTGAAACAAAAATAAAAAGAAACATAAAATATCAACGTGACTCGGTCGTATGAACATGAAGGGCTCGGAGAATTCTTAAAATATCAATAGGCGTGCCTAATTTTGGGGGCTTAATTGTTTTAGGCATAGTGAATGCTAGTATATTGCATGTGGTTGGTCCCGTGCCAATGCTTGAGTGTACTCCGAATTACATTTGTAGCTTTTTTTTAGGAAAATTTGTGGCTTACTTAAAGGCTGAAAATAAGAACACATCACCATCCCATCCATTATAAACATAAACAAATACCCATGGCTTTACTTGTATACTTTGTCATTTTCTTTATATGTTTCATTCTTGTTTCGACTTTAATGATCATATATACACATAAAACAAAGAGAACTGTCATTCCTACAAATTGGCCTATTCTTGGTATGATGCCAGGGATTCTTATAAACGCTCATCGATTCAATGATTATGTTACAGAAGTTATGATACAAAGCCGTGGTACATTCATGTTCAAAGGCCCTTGGTTAAGCAAGATGGACTTAATGCTTACCACTGATCCTTTAGACGTCCATCACATTCTAAGCAAACACTTCAGCAACTATCCCAAAGGTGAGAAATTTCGTAAGATCTTTTATATCCTAGGCGATGGAATCCTGAATTCTGATGGTAAGACATGGGAGATCCACCACAAAGTCATTTTTTACGTACTTAAGAACGCAAGATTTCAGAGTATGATGGAAACAATAACGTGGGACAAAGTGCTAAATGGGCTTCTGCCTATACTTGAATCTATTTGTGAACGTGGCACTGAGATCGATTTGCAGGATATATTTCAAAGGTTTACTTTTGACAACGTATGCAAACTACTATTTGATGGTGACCCAGAAAGCTTATCTCTTGATTTTCCTTACAATCCGTGTTTGAAAGCCTTAATGGATGCTGAAGAAGCTATTCTGCTTAGACATGTTACGCCCCCATGGCTTTGGAAATTGCAACAAGCTCTTAGAGTGGGGAAGGAGAAGAAGTTGAGCGATGCATGGAGAAACCTTGATGAATTCATATACAAGAACATGGCTAATAAACAAAAGGAGTACAATAACATGAACCATGACGGAAACATTCGTATTTTCCATAGCGATTGTGAGAGAGCTTAAAGATCAAATCGGCGCCTCTACGGAACACACAAAATTTCTAAGAGACATCTTTTTTAATCTGATGGCTGCAGGAAAAGATACCATTGGTAGTGCTCTATCTTGGTTCTTTTATCTGCTTGCGAGAAACCCAATCGTCCAAGATAAAATTCTAGAAGAGATCTATATACATTTGGATGTTAATGCAGGTAAAAGATGGAACATGAAAGAGTTAGACAAAATGGTTTACATGCATGGAGCTTTATGTGAATCCTTAAGGTTATATCCTCCAATCCCTTTAAACAACAAATCTCCAATACAACCAGAAATCCTTCCAAGTGGCAACAAAGTTGATCAAAACACGAACATTATTCTCTGTTTCTATTCTATGGGAAAGATGAAGTCGATATGGGGGGAAGATTGTATGGACTTTAAGCCTGAAAGGTGGATTTCTAACACCGGAGGAGTCAAACATGAGCCATCATACAAGTTCCCTACGTTTAACGCAGGACCAAGAGCTTGTTTAGGTAAGAATATAGCGTTGTGCGAGATGAAGATAGTGGCAACCACAATAATTTACCATTACCACACTCAGTTAGTGGAAGGTCATCATGTAGTTCCAGCAGATTCAATGGTACTTATGATGAAGCATGGTCTTAAGGTCCGATTAAGTAAAAGAAGTGATTAAACTAAACTGAGTTAAATACCGGCTCGGAATAATTTTATTGTATACTGCTTGCTATTTGAACTAAATATTTTATAACCACGATGCATACTAAGGTTCGTATAATTATATTGTTTACTACTTGCTATTGTATTTATATCATTAATGCATATTTATATCAATGCAATCCAGGTTTTTAAGTGAGAACAATAAGGTGTTCTTATAATTAAAGAAAAAAATTATGATTATAGATATCTATGTATACTTAACTAGTTTTAGGCTCGTGTATTACACGGGTAATTGATAAAAATTTTAAACTTTAACCATTAAATGAAATACAGTCAAGAAAAATGATCATGCATACTAGGTTCGTATAATTATATTGGGTACTACTTGCTATCATCAATGCAATCCAGGTGTTGAAGTGAGAACAATAAGGTGTTATTGTAATTAAAAAAGAATATGAATGAATATATGTATGTATACTAAACTTGGCGGTAACATATGGTAAAGTTTTAAGACACTGATTATATGTTATCTATATGTACATTAATACCATTCTTTATGGGTAAAGGGGAACAATGCCCCTTCTTACTTTAAGCCATTTGTTCCAATTCCGAGTGTACTAATTTGCGTTGTTCCGCTAGTTTCTCATTAGTCTTTATATTCTCCTTATCCACTTTTTAACCCGTCCTTTAAGCTATTTAAGCTTTGTAGCCAGATCCGAATCGGCTACAAATTAGCAACCATTACGAATAAGCATTTAGCACAATAAATTCTCAATGGACTCTTTCTGACTGGTCCCTTATTAAGGATCATTATAATAATATAAAATAACAAATTTAAAATTCAAATTTATATTTAGATAGGATCAAGTTTGTTATTGACCATAGTGATTGTGGATAATTTCATTTCTAATTATCTAATTTCTCATCTTATTTATCCTAACAACTCATGGGTCATGGGTCAAGATAATTTTGACAAATGAGTTATAATTTCGTTTCTAATTATCTAATTTCTCATCTTATTTATCCTAACAATCCATGGGTCATGAGTCAAGATAATTTTGACAAATGGGTTATAATTTCATTTCTAATTATCTAATTTCTCATCTTATTTATCCTAACAATCCATGGATCATGGGTCAAGATAATTTTGACAAATGGGCTATAATTTCATTTCTAATTATCTAATTTCTCATCGTATTTATCCTAACAATCCATGGGTCATGGGACAAAACAATTTTGAGAAATAGGTTATAATTTTCATTCTAATTTTATAATCTCTCATCTCATTCATCATATTGATTCACGGGTAATTGGTCAAAACAATTTATGCAAATATTGTATATAAAAAAATCGATTTTGTAAATTTGAGATTTTAGACTTCTTATTGTTTGTACTATATATTTTATTTTTACATTTAATTTTGTTCATTTCTTTCAAATAATGGATCTTTTTATTTTTATTATATGACAAATCCCGTGTAATACATGGGTTCAAAAGCTAGTAATCAATATAGACAAACCAGATGAAACATATGTGTATTTAATAACCGGGCAATATGCGTAATTTTAAGAGGCAAAATTTATTATACATATTTTTTTAAACACATTTATGTGCAGAGATGGTGGTTACATGTAGGAAATGGTGGCCGGAGTTGCAGAAATGGAGGTTTGAGAAAGAGGATGTTAAAATAATGCTTTTACAATTTTCTTTTAATGAGTTATTTATTTACTTTATATTTTAAGGGCTATTTAATTCGTTTTTGACTTTTTATAAACAAAAATGTAAAAGGACATTATTGCCCATGACTTAAGTTTAAAAAACAAACGGAGTTATCAAATTGGATGAAATTGGCAAGACTTGTTAAACGTGAATGGTCGAGTTGCAAAAAACAAATATTTTGAACTAAATTCGTATAATTGACCAAACCCTAAGGACGTTTTCGGCACTTTACTCTTTAAAAAAATAGGTATGAATATTAATCATCTTAAATATATTGGAATCAACGTTTTTTTATACATAATCTATTTAAACAACTAGGCCAAAACTAATTTAAAATTTTTTTAAAAAATACTTAAAATTAACTTATTTATTTTGTTATAGTTTCCGGATCTTTTATTTTAATTCGGCTAAGTTATTTAAATCCTGGTGGGGCCAACCATATAAGGCTTTGATAAAGAGGGAGGGTAGAACCGGAAATCAAATTTATGTCAGTCCATAATTGTATATTTAGGTGGTAGGAACTAGGAAGGTTTGCTTGCCAAATATGCGAGTGACATCATATATCGCCAATGGGTCTGGTCTCTTTCCAAGAATGCAACTTTGTGTAGGTTGTAACTAAAAAGTCAAGTGTCCTGTAGGCGTTATTTACATCAGTTTTTTTCTAGTAAAGTTAATTGACTGTGTGTTTTTCGATAACGGTATTCTAGTTTCTTTCGTAATTCAAGTATAAAACAAATAGTAATTAATTGCAAGGTGTCCAATTATGAAAACAATCAACAAACAATTTATTTCAGCTATATATGAAATTCCCTAGCAGTTTCCTTCCAGATATTTTAATATTTATTGGTGTCCAATTATGATTTTTCTCTGTTAATTTTTTCTATTTTTTCTATTTTAGTATTATGAAAAAAAAATGTTCGTCGAAAACAAATTAAATGAAACGCAGTGATTACATCGAAATAGAAGGCAATAGGCCAACAAGTTTCGCCACTACCTCTTTATCAATTGCAAAACTCAGTATTTTAAAAACTAAATTAGCTGATCTTGGAGTCATAAAGTTTTATGCATGACCCGTTAAACTCGGCTAAGTAACTCTACAGCTTTAGGCACGAGGAAACCAAAAGGAATAAATACATGTTTGTTGTCACGCGTCTTCTTACGTTTAGTCACCTTACATGAAGTAGCTTTTAAAGCAACTTGACCGACTGTGAAACCACCACTCCCTAGACGACCCACCTAAAGGGAAACCCCTATTACTCTGTTAGATCCACACACGTGTGTTTTCATCCTATCCATCCAAACACCAAAATATCATTTTGAAGACCTAGGCTAACTAAATAATAATTACAAACTTTTTTCGTTTATAAATCAGACGCATTTCTTCTCACATAGCTATTATTACATTGTGCGTCAACTTTACCTAATAAACCAGCTATCAAGTTTAATAAGTTAGCTAATAGAATCTAATACAAACTAAAAGAATTTGCATGAGCTTAAACATAACACACAACTGGCCAAATAGTATCGAACTCGGCTTTTTTTGGCTAAACATATTTACTAGCTACTTCGATGAGAAACTGACAAAAATCTGTCTAGACTAAACCAAAATTTGCAAGTTTAAAGTTGGATTCAGTTTGTGTTTTCGTGTTTTCAATTCATGAAATAAAAAGTCACACCACCAAACTTCTATAAATTTAAAGGATCTTTGAACTAATTTGTACATTTATAATTATGACTTTCATTATTTTTATATCAGTGATTTTAGTGTTATCAAAACATTTTAGTTAATTGGGATTTGCTTTGGCCCCACTGTGGTGACTTCGAACATTGTTAATTAACCAGTGGTATTAATAGTGTTTCATTTAGATTTTTCCATTGATGTAACTAAATAACTGATAGAGGCTAACCATCAACTGACATACTTTTTAATTTTTAACGAAGATGTGTATCAATCGATAACATAATTGACTAGTTTTCTACTATATTATATAAATATACAATTTCTAGAAATTAAATATTAAGACCAACTAAAACTCAAATAAAAAAGAAAGATAAAATGATCAGACCTATGCGTCATTGATACTTCCTAACCAAATGATCATGTTATTAAAACACAAACAAGACTTGTGCATTACTCTAGAAAGGTTGACTAGTAATACTATAACTATTAAGTTTTATAAATAATATAAACGATATAGATATTTGAAGGGGTATGCACCCGCCTTAACATCGAGCGGGGCGGGTCAACCCACAAGATATAGACAAGAGGCTTGAAATCAGGATGTCATGAAGACACAAAGCCAAAACCTATGCGCGTGGCGCATATCACATATGCTCACGCATATCACATATGCTCACGCATATCACATCTGCGCGTGGCGCATATCACATATGTTCACGCATCACATATACTCACGCATATCACATCTGCGCGTGGCGCATATCACATATGCTCACGCATATCACATCTGCGCGTGGCGCATCTGCGCGTGGCACATATCACATCTGCGCGTGAGAATAAAGAGAAGACCTTGCGCATCCCCGGGATAGGCGCATAAAGGCCGCACGTAAGCGACACACAACAAATGAGACAATAGTCTAATCCAAATTAGGATAAGGACAACCATGATTGTACTCATCAGACAACCTTCCAGAAAGTATCTTTTAAGGAATAAAGAATGTACTGATGTTGACAGCTGCCAATGAAGGGTGGACAACTCAGCAAAGCCCATGTGCCACCACATGGGTCAGGTGAAATACCTTGGTCAGAGAATAATCAATGAAAAAGCATCAGGTGTCCTAAGTACACGTGGCACGAAGCAATAGGAGGAGGCCAAAAAGGCCCTAATTGGGTCTGAGCCCAACCATTGGAAACCCTAATACTATAAATACCACACCACCTTCACAGTTGGAGGCAGGCAAGAAAATATATTCCAAGTCTTTACTCATTTTCACATTCTTATCTTCTCCTACAATATCTTATTCTCACGCCGGAGGGTTACCCCAAAGAGGACCCCTCTGTCCCTTTCTGAGGGGTAAGCTCACGGTGCTGTTCGTTTTGTAGGTGGAAGAACTCGTATCTCGGAAAACCATCGGTGATATAGCACACTCGTACCCGAGGAACGTTGATCGTATACAAGTAAGTCGATCCACGCTTCTTCATTGGCGCCATCACCTGTTACAACGGCAACAAAACCACTATTTCACCAATTTTCTCTCTGAAAATCTTCACCATGGTTTCCGGTGTTCGAAACAACGATCAAGTTCTGGAGGATAATGAGCTTGAGGATGTTAACGAGGGACATCAGGTTCTGGGGCGCCGCGTGACATTGCACGCACCACCAGTAACCATCCCTTCAACACAACACCTCATGGTCAAACTGAAACTCCCCCAGACGATCTCACGTTCCAAAATCTGACTGGTACAAAACAAAAAGGACCAATGGGCCCGGAAGTTGAAACCAATGACCCTAAAGAATGGCTCATAAACGAACAACGGCGTCTAATGGACAAATACAATGAGTTGGTAAAACACAAAAAGTTAGCCGATTTAACACACAGGCTCGCATTTGATAAACAAACCATTCAGGGAACAACAAAAAAGACGCGCGCGCCGGAAGACGGTCATTCTGTTCACACCGAACAAGCTGATATTAGTGATGAGGAAGAGGTGCACAGCATGAGGAAGACGCGAGATACTCATGCAGGAGGTTCACAGCTTCGCGCACACATGCACATAGCACCTGGAGCCAAAGCTGATATGGATTTATACACACCATACAACCCACAAGCGAAAGGGCAAGTGGACGTAACCACACCATATAGGCCAACCATCTTGGTAAAACATTCAAAATTCGCTGAGCGCATTGCGAAGGCTCCCATTCAAAACAAAACCAAGATGCCAAGTGGTTTAGGCAAGTACGATGGTACAACAGATCCAGATGATTTCTTACAAGGTTTTTATAACACTGGAAACTTAGAAAGCTGGACGATGCCAACATGGTGTCACATGTTTGCTCGCTGCCTCACGGGTGCAGCGCGTGTCTGGTTCGAAAGCTTGCCGACAGGACAAATCGATGGGTTCGAAGAGCTATTGGAAAAGTTCCAAGCTCACTTTGTACAGCAGCGCAGACACACGCGCGACCCCGATGACATCATGCACTGCGTACGCAGGAATGATGAAACCATTGAAGACTACATAACTCGTTTCAATCAGGAATCTCTTGCAATTGGAGGCATCACTGAACAACTCTTGCGCGTGGCCTATATACAAGGTGCGCGCAGCGATCAACTCCGCAGAGCTCTCGTGAGCAGAGAAGGCATGCCAACCACTTGGGCTAAGCTTATGGAAGCATCGTGAGTCTTCGCGCGAAATGAAAAACAAATTGCCCAAGACAGAGCAAGAGATAAAGGGCATCAAACAGAAGCACCACGCAAAAATGAAAGGAGGGGCAAACAAAACTCCGTATGGTCCAGGTTGCAACAAACCAATTATTCTCCCGCAGAAAAGCAAGCGCAACAAAGTTCACCCCAACCCCAAAAAGACATTCTTAATCGAACGGAAGGTGATAAGAAGGAAGGCGGCAGAGAGCCAAACAGACCTCTGCCAAGAATATGGACTCCCCTCACCAAAACGCCTTCGCAAGTGTTAAGCACAGAGAATTTCCAGTTTAAAAACCCCAGGCCATTACTCCATAAGGGACCACCGAACAGTGGCAAATATTGTGAATTTCACAAATCCACAGGGCACAACACCGATGCATGCCATCATTTGAAGGATGCGATCGAAAAAGATGTGAAATCAGGCAAGTTGGCTCACCTGGTAAAAAATCCAAGACCAGAGAATGAACAACCAGACGGAGCCTCAGCCAGTAAAAAATTCAAAAGAATCTGTGTAGCTGAAGGAAGAAGGCAAGGGCAGAGATCGAGGAAGAGAAGCGCAAATCCAAGGGGATTGGCGCGAGCAACAAGTAATCTTTCCAAGAATCAGAGGAGGCCCGTCTATCAGCAGCCCTCTAGTCATCACTGCACACATCGCTCATTATGAGGTGTCAAGAGTCCTGGTGGACACCGGTAGTGAGTCAGACATCATGTATGAGCAATGTTTCAGGAAGTTGGATCCAGCAGACCAAGCAAGGCTCGAAGTTGTGAGTGCACCAATCTCGGGTGTCTCAAACGAGATTATTCACCCCCTAGGTCAGATACAATTTGAACTAACTATGGGGGATGAGAAGCGCAAGCGAGCTGAAATTGTCAACTTCCTGGTCTTGCCCACCACTTCATGCCACAGTATGATCTTGGGTAGAGGAACGATTGCCCAATTCAACGCCATACCGTCACCAGCGCATGGCGCGTTGGGGTTACCAACACCAACATGAGTAACATTTGTGTACCGAGATCATTTATGCGTAGTAACAAGTATACCTCGAGAAGGGAGAATGAAGCTTCCAGTGGCAAACAACGCGCCAGAGGAATGGATTCTCAACCCAAAATTCCCAGAACACAATCACAATCGGAGCTACGATATCAGATGACACAAGAGTGAGAATGAAAAGATTGCTCACAACGTATATGTCAGTCTTCGCGTGGCAACATTCTGATATGACTGGGGTTCCGTGAGACTGGCGCAGCACTCTCTCAACACATTCAAGTCTGTAGAGCCAATTGCTCAAAAGAAAAGAGTCATGGGAGACGAGAAGGCAAAGGCCATGAATGAGCAAGTAGAAGATCTACTGCGCGTGAATATCATTCGCCCAATACGATACCAAACATGGGTAGCCAATCCTGTGATGGTAAAAAAGAGCAATGGGTCATGGAGAATGTGCACTGATTTCAAGGACCTCAACAAAGCGTGTCCAAAAGATTGTTACCCCCTCCAAAACATTGACGTGAAGGTGGACTCTGTGGCGCCATTTAAGCTCAAATGTTTCCTGGATGCCTATAAGGGCTATCACCAAATTCAAATGGCACCACAGGATGAAGACAAGACTGCTTTCAGAACTGACAAGGGTGTTTTCTGTTACACAAAAATGCCCTTTGGTTTGAAAAATGTAGGAGCCACTTACCAATGACTCATGGATGCAGTTTTCAACGAGCAGATTGGAAAAAACTTAGAAGTCTACGTGGATGATTTGGTGATTAAAAGCAGGGAGGAAAAACAAATGCTCAAAGACATCGAAGAAACCTTTCGGCGCCTAAAGGAAGTAAACATGAAGCTCAACCCGAGCAAATGCACATTCGGCGTGGAAGAAGGGAAATTTCTCGGCGTAATGGTCACCAAGGATGGTTTCAAGGTGAACCCAGAGAAGGTGGAGGCTATCCTCGACATGCCCTCACCATCCACCATGAAGGAAGTTCAAAGGCTGAATGGTAGATTGGTATCAATTAACAGGTTCCTATCAAACCATGCAAGCAAATCTACCCCATTCATTAACACATTGAGAAATTTCTTAAAGAAAAGCCAATTCAAGTGGACGCCTGAGGCCGAGCAAGCTTTCAGTGAGATAAAGGAATGTCTGATAAATCTGCCTGCGCTCACAGCTCCACTACCTGGTGAAACTTTAACGTTGTACCTGTCAACAGGAGAGCGCGCCATTGGCGCAGTATTATTGGTGGATCGCAAGGGAATCCAAACACCAATTTATTATGTAAGTCGGGTGCTGACAGATCCTGAGACGCGCTACACCATCATAGAAAAGTTAGTTTTATCACTAACGCATGCGTCGCGCAAGCTTCACAGATATTTCAATGGTCATCCTATTGAAGTCCTGACTGATTACAACATCCAGCAAGTCTTGCGATGTCCCGCGCTCTCAGGAAGGCTGACAAAATGGGCGCTGAAATTAGGGGAACACACGATCACCTATAAGACTCGTCCAGCAATCAAGGGACAAGTCTTAGCTGATTTCATCGCAGAAATCCCTGAAGGAAAAGTCGAAGAGGCTCAGCGCGAAGTAGACCCTCCGCAAGCCAATAATGAAGAAAACGTTTGGAGATTATTCACTGATGGAGCTTCAAACGACGAAGGATCCGGCACAGGCCTCAAACTGGTGGATCTAGAAAATCATGAGTATACTTACGCAATCAGGTTGGATTTCAAGAGCACCAACAATGAAGCTGAGTATGAAGCCCTGCTGGCTGGTTTGCGCATCGCGCATAAGTTCGGAGTTAAAAAGCTAGAGGCTCATGTAGATTCATACCTGGTAGCAGCACAAGTCAATGGCCTTTATGATGCCAAGGAGAACACAATGCCTCTGTATCTAGAGCAGGCGAAGAAACTCACCGAACAATTTGACTTTTTCAGAATCATACACATTCCGCGCAGTGAAAATAAGTCTGCCGAAGCGCTAAGCAAGATGGCATCAACCAGCTTTGATCATTTTGGCAAAGATGTCAGGGTGGAAGTAATGAGCAACCCGTCAGTGGGAGCGAAGTCTGTTCTTGTAATTCATACAACACCTTCATCATGGATAACTCCAATAATGGAATTCTTGAAGAAGGGAAAGGTACCAGACGATCGCGCACAGGAGACGTGAAAGGCAACTGTAGCACCTCGAGCACACGAAAGGTCTGACACATAACGCCTCCATCTCTGATGCATGTCAACACCAACCAACCACGTGCATTGACGATTCGTTTTAACCAAAGGGATGGAATTTCGCGCAACGCGCGTACAAGAAAAGAAAAAGAAAAGACAAGCCATATTAAAAAAGCAAACTATTAAGTCTAATATCTATCTTACCTCGCTCGCGCGAGACAAGACACACATTAGACTGGGGGCTTGAAGGGGTATGCACCCGCCTTAACATCGAGCAGGGCGGGTCAACCCATAAGATATAGACAAGAGGCTTGAAATCAGGATGTCATGAAGATACAAAGCCAAAACCTATGCGCGTGGCGCATATCACATATGCTCACGCATCACATATGCTCACGCATATCACATCTGCGCGTGGCGCATATCACATATGCTCACGCATATCACATCTGCTCGTGGCGCATATCACATATGCTCACGCATATCACATATGCTCACGCATATCACATCTGCGCATGAAACATCTGCGCGTGGCGCATATCACATCTGCGCGTGAGAATAAAGAGAAGACCTTGCGCATCCCCGGGATAGGCGCATAAAGGCCGCACGTAAGCGACACACAACAAATGAGACAATAGTCTAATCCAAATCAGGATAAGGACAACCATGATTGTACTCATCAGACAACCTTCCAGAAGGTATCTTTTAAAGAATAAAGAATGTGCTGATGTTGACAGCTGCCAATGAAGGGTGGACAACTCAGCAAGGCCCATGTGCCACCACGTGATGGCACATGAGTCAGGTGAAATACCTTGGTCAGAGAATAATCAATGAAAAAGCACCAGGTGTCCTAAGTACACGTGGCGCGAAGCAATAGGAGGAGGCCAAAAAGGCCCTAATTGGATCTGAGCCCAACCATTGGAAACCCTAATACTATAAATACCACACCACCTCCACAGTTGGAGGCAGACAAGAAAATATATTCCAAGTCTTTACTCATTTTCACATTCTTATCTTCTCCTACAATATCTTATTCTCACGCCGGAGGGTTACCCCAAAGAGGACCCCTCTGTCCCTTTCTGAGGGGTAAGCTCACGGTGCTGTTCGTTTTGTAGATGGAAGAACTCGTATCTCGGAAAACCATCGGTGATATAGCACACTCGTACCCGAGGAACGTTGATCGTATACAAGTAAGTCGATCCACTCTTCTTCAATATTAAAACTAAATAAAATATGCCAGTGAGCAACACGTTATTATTGTATCTTCTTTGTCAGAACCTTAAATTCATTTGTTATATTATTCAACCAAATGGCACCACATGAATCACACACAAACAAACAAGAAACCTATTAACTAATGACTTGAAAGATATTGTTTATCTCAAAAGTCTTCGGAAGAATATGCTAAAAATTATAACTTGGAAACTCCCAGGCAGTTTCCAATCATTTATTTTTTTTTACTATTTATATTTCTTATAAAGTCTTCTGTTTGAACCTCCATAAACTAATCCGAAAAATGGCGCTCAAGGTTTTATCAGCTCTTGATGTTGCCAAGACACAATATTACCATTTTAAAGCGATCATAATCGCGGGTATGGGTTTGTTTACTGATAGTTACGATTTGTTTTGTATCCCTCTTATCATGAGAATGATAGGAAGGATATATTATCCTGAGATACATAAGAAGAAATGGTTTGAGGTTCCAACAGCCATTACCTCGACGATGATAGGGGTCGCGTTAATGGGGGCCGTGATTGGTCAACTTGTTTTTGGTCGGCTAGGTGATCTTGTGGGACGCCGTCGTGTGTATGGTATATCTCTGGTGATGATGGTGGTGGGGTCTATTGGATGTGGATTATCACTATCTAAATTGACATCAATGGTGTTTGTTAGCCTTGGGTTCTTTAGGTTCTTGCTTGGGATTGGAATAGGTGGGGATTACCCGTTATCGGCTACTATTATGGCGGAGTTCGCTAACAAGAGGACTCGTGGAGCGTTTATTGCGGGTGTGTTCTCAATGCAAGGGTTTGGGATACTTTTGAGTTCGCTTGTTTCCATGATAGTGTGCTCCATTTTTGAAGCTAGTGCCCATGAGAGCGGGCTAAAGAGGCCGTCCGACCTTGCACCATCAGAAGTCAATGCTCCGGCCCGCCTGAGTCGGACTTGGCATGACGGCTCATTCTCATGTTTGGTGCAATTCCAGCATCTATTACTTACTATTGGCGGATGAAGATGCCTGAAACCGCACGGTAAGAACAACTCCTTAATTCATTCTATCTAGAAACTTTAACCACTAGTATGTTTGGATGGTTTTTGGAAAGATTTATAAAACTAGATAATTCTTTTGTGGTACAAGTGTATCATGAAACAACAAACACACATTCAAGATTTTATTAGGGTGGACAATGAATTACTTGGAGGTCAAGATCATAATTTCTTAACAGTTCATTTAATATATAGTTTAGATTGTTTGAAACTTTGAATAAGTTGTTACTTAAAATCATTTCAGTAATCTACTTATCTAAGTACAAAATTTTTATTTTAATTTTCCTTTGTCTTTATTTACTATGATTGTTGAAAACACAAACGTTACAAAATAATATATCTTACTGAAATACAAAAAGGAATTACCTAGTTCTACATCTTGTAATAATCAACCAAAACTTAACACTTTAAAAATTACAGATTCACGGCCTTGGTCGAGAAAAACACATTACAAGCAGCAAAAGATATAGGGAAAGTGATGGATGTACCACTCAGTACAATCCAAGAAGATGTCGAGATGATGGAGACTCCAAATACTCACGCTGCTTTGTCAAATACCTACCCTTTCTTCTCTAGGGAGTTTTTCCGAAGACATGGTCGTGATCTTATCGCGGCATCCATCAATTGGTTCCTAATCGATATTGTCTTCTACAGCCTCAACATATTCCAATATCATGCATTTAGCGGCTATATGAAACGGAAAGAAAACATTAATCTATACAAAGATGCAATGCAGCTCGCAAAATTCCAAGCATTCATTGCTATATGTGCAACGATCCCTGGATATGTTGTAACAGCTAACTTGATTGATTACATCGGGCGAGTCAAGATTCAGGCCGCCGGGTTCTTTTTCATGGCGGTAAGCTTGTTCTCAATCGCAAAAGTTAACAAGGGCGATTGGGGTTCCAAACAAGATTGTGGTTTCATTATTCTCTATGGACTTACTTTCTTTTTCTCAAATTTTGGGCCAAACACCACTACGTTCATAGTTCCAGCGGAGTTGTTCCCGGCTAGGTTTCGTGCAACTTGCCATGGGATTTCGGGTGCGATTGGAAAAGTAGGGGCTATAATCGGGTCAATTGGGTTTTTGTGGGCTTCTCGTGATCATCATGCGGCGTCGCATACGTTAGCGTTCATGGGCGTAGTTTGTGTTTTAGGGTTTTTCGTGACGTATTTTTTTACAAGAGAGACAATGGGTCGGTCATTGGAAGAGAATGAGAATGTTGATGAGTTAACCGGTGTTTGGTTCGTGAGATTTTGGCCTCATAAGGCTTGGGCTGAAAGAAATGATATTAACACTGGTGAAACGACGTCTCGTTATCATATGTAGATATTCTTATTGTTTAGATTACAACTTGTTTAGATTACAACCATAAATACTTTATAGGCATTAGAGGTGATGACTAGAGATAGATTGTTAGATGAAAGTTTAAGAAAAACAACCACGCGTGTATATTATATTTTATTCTATAGTTCGATATATTTAAAGCTAGAGATTGGTGTGTTCGTTATTGTAATGATTTCATTGAAACTAGCTAATGACTCAAGATAGAACACAAAAATCATTTCAAGCAATCAAGATCTAACCGCGGTAAACTATGAAACATGTTTTTCAAATCACATTTGGGGTTATTCATATTCTTGTATTTGCAAATAAGGCCAAATTTTAGTTGTGTAAGAGATAGAATAAGAGAATATAAGATTGGTTATCAATCAAAAACACCTTAATCATATATGATATTAGAAATAAGTATGATTTGGCAAAAGCTCAAGTAACCAAAACTTATTGGCCATTCGTACTGCGGCTGATCTTAATCATGATTTGGCAAGAATCTCTCTTCTAGCATGTCACACAGCCTTTTCTTATTCCATTTTGTATTGGAGGTTAATATGAAGTTAATCGAAGATGGTATTGACGAATAAGCCTAGTCTACAACCTCACTGTTTATTGTCGTTTTGTATTGGTAAATAAGACTTTATTCCCCACTAGTATTGAAAACTAAGACCATGTGTAGTGGTAAAACTCCACTCTAGCCGTTATTCAACACGTGGCGTCCAAGTCAGCAATGAAGCTTTATACAAAATATGGTGTTGTTGTATAAAGTCCTAAAGTATTACTTAATTATTTTTTTCTATTTTTTTATTAACAAATTCGCAACTAAAAATGACAGCTATCTCATTTATAAGAAAAACAAATTCATCAACATTAATCACCTTATAATTTCTTCTAACTGTTTCAATATTATTGTTTCTGACCGTGTTAAAAAATTGGCATTATGTTTCAGTTTCAGTCCTTTAGCAAATAATTTGTTGTTCTTATCAAATAATCATATCATACAACCCGTTATGCTTTTAATCAACCAGAGAATTTGAAAGATGATTGTGTACTTTGGTTGATAAGGGGTGACCAGGAATAGCAGGTCTTACGAATTCGTGAAAATCCAATCTCTGATAACGTCATGCATTTTATACGTGCGGCTAGTTTCAATGGCGTCATTCAATGTGAGAACCCGAGGCTCTAATAAATGCCTTAAGATCTGGCAATTTTATTTGGTTTACCGATTGATGGTATTGTATTGTGTGGCATTGAACGTATATGGTCAAACGAGGAAATTTTATCAAGTTTTTATGAATTGACCAGTGATGAAATGAGATCGAAAAGAATAAACTCGACTTTTATTCTAAACGCCACTAAGGCAACTTAACTTCTTGACATTCCTACCGATGCATGCACGAGCAAGAGCAATACTTTTAGTTGTAATAGGTGGAAGACTATTTTCCGAATCCGCCAACAATTGGAGCAGTGTTGTTCTTCCTATTTTGTACTGAATTCTTTGTAATGCCGTTGATATTAAGTTGATTGAGATTGGCGGTGTTATATTACAGTTGCAGCTTTTGGCTTGGGAAAGATTCCCCTCAATAAATAGTTGCATACTGAATTTAACGAACGGGCTTCTTGATTATCCGGGCTAGATGGGTCTGGGAAAATGGATTGGCTCGTACGTGGTTGTTGCGTTGAGGGCCCGGGTCGTATGGTTGGGCTATTTCAATTACATATATTTACATCTTGGTTCAGCTATTTTTAATAGCACATCTTTAGATCTTGAAATGTCATGACATATTTGTTTCCTTTAGCATTTTCTTATAATTACTTCAAGACGTAACTAGACTCGTATTTATCAAACCCCAAAAAGTTTGCAACCTGTATTCTCATCATCTCATGTTAAATTTAATAAGTCATTAGGATTGTAAGCAGTTTTTTTAGAATCACATAACAAACCAGTCATCTTACTGGTTCATCAATTAAACTAGCTAGTTAGCCCGGTTGGATTAGATTTAGAAACAATCAGATGATGTTGTAAATAATATAAAATTAATACCGTTTATATATCTAGTTAAAAAAAATATGAAAATACTTTCTGTTTAGGTATGACTTTTTAAGTTTATTAAAACATATATAAGATATGGAATATGAACCATCAAATGAGTTTTTGAAGGAACGGAAATGAAAAATGAATACTGAAAATCTTGTCCGCCCAATAACCGATCGATAGGTTCAACAGGGAACGATTCAATAGGCTTAACCAGGCTGGTTCGCGGTCCAACCGTTTTGAAACTTATTCCATGATCGTATGCAAATAATAGTTTGAAGACTGTTTTAGTTGTTTAAAAAAATGTTAAGACATGCAATAAGTTACTAATTAGCTGGTCTAGGTTTCTAGATACATAAACCTCAAATGACTTTGTGGAGGATTGTAGGAAGGTTGGACTGTCAAGTATCGCCAAAAGGGATCTTTCTAAGAAAGAAAATTCGTGTGGTTTATAAGTCAAGGGTCCCAGTGACGTTACATCAGTCCTTTTCTACGAAGTTGACTTTGAATTTTGTATCCTGGATACTTATGAGGACCAAGATGCAGCTATTATGATACAGACAAAAACAATAAATAATAATTTTCCAATTATATATATATATGAAGTTCTTTAGCAATTTCCTTCCCCATCTATAATCTATAATATATATAAACGAAAACATAAAATCCTATGTGTCGTGATGTGGTCGCTCCCCTATTTTTTGAAGTCACCAGATTTGCTTGATTTTTAAATGGAGATTTTTCATGCATTTGACTTGAATTAATGTGTATGAGTCTTACCAAACCCAAATATTCCTTAAACGGGTTATAACATCTCATTAAATTAAAAATTATTCTCATCAAATTATTTATGTAAAAATCCTATAAAATAGGATATATACTAAAAATTAATATCTTATTTATTTTTAAAAAGATATATATTATTTAAATTAAAAACCAAATGTTATAGTAAAAAAAATAAACGGGTCTTGGACTCATCAAACCATAAGTATATTATTAACTTTAATAAATATTATTTATAATTAAAAAACCAATTTTATGGTAAAAGAAATAAACGGGTCTTGGGTCTCATCAAAACCATATAGCTTTTAAACCGGGTTATAACATTTCATTTATTTGTAAAACAATTTATCATTAAACCATATAAGTATACTATTAATTTTCATACAATAAAAAATATAAATTCAAAAAATAAATAAATATTAAAACAAATAATATAAAACGGGGGATAAAAACTAGTGATATTATATTTGCCTAAATAATAAGTATTTTGTCATTTTAATATTATATATTTTTCTCATAACAAGTAAGCAAGATGTTGATACGATTATATGAATATTGGATATATATAACAATAACGAAACTATAATTTCATTTGTTTATTTAAGTAAAACAATTGAAAGCGCATGCATCACATACATACAAAAACAGATATCGAAGGGCATGTGGCCTAGCTAGTTGTATGAAGGTATTAGAGGCGTTGTTAGCGTTCTTGGGGCCTAAGAGAAATACCTACTCGGGTCATAGTATAAAAAATCTATTGTTATGATCATAATTAGTAAGATTGAACTCGTGTGTTGTGGTGAGACACGATCGGCATTAGCTTGCTTCGTTTCGCTTTGAAGACTAGATATATCAACCAAAGAGAAAAACGAAAAATAAATTCGTGATATGTCTATAAGGATAGTGACAGGTGTTTTAAATTGATAGAAAATCATACAAACGAATATAAGTGCTGGTTCTAAAATTACGAATGTTCTTCGGTCGTAATGGGCCCAACTATTTATAGCCCCATGACCTCTACATGTATCGTACCATTTGTTATCATACAATCAAAGGCAATTTCGCATCTCCCTTGTATAACTATTTTGAAAATTGGATTTTTATAATCTCGTCTTTTTTAATTAATAATCTTACCTAAGAATATTCTTACAACTAGTTCAACCTTTTACAATATTATTTTCTTATTGGGGCTCCATTAAAAATAAGTTAACTCCATTAAGTTTTGTCAGAATTTCAAACTGATGTATTAAGACTTTTGATCGGAAAAACGAATACGTTTAGATTGATGTAAAACTTACCTCGAAATGATGATCGCAACAAATGGGGTGTTGATTTAGAATTAATGGGTGTCAAAACAAACGATAAACCCTGACATTGACATATTGAGGGTCTGTTTGGTATGGGGTAATGGAATAGACGACAGAATGGAATGGACGTGGTAATGGAATGGGTTATTACCATTCCAATTAAATGTTTGGTTACCACATGGGAATGTAATGAATCATCACTTTCTATTGTTGGTAGGTATGAAAAAAATATAAAAATAAAATTAAAATGGTAGTGAGTGGTGGTGGTGGCGGTGGGAGTGGTGGCGATAACGGTGGAGGTGGTGGTGGCGGGTAACAGTGGAGGAGGTGGTGGGCAGCGGTGAAAGTTGGCGGCGTGTGTGATGTTGGGGCGATGATTGATGGATGCGGCGGCGGCTGGAGGTGGTGGGTGGCTGGCACTGATGGCGATGGTTTGTGGAGGTGGGTGGTGGCGGCGGTGGACGCCGATGGTGGTGATTGGTGGCAGTGGCGGCGGTGGTGGGCAGCGGTGACGGTGGGCGGCATGTGTGATGGTGGGGCGATGGTTGATATATATGCAGCGGGTGGCTGGCGGTGCTTGGTGGCTGGCACCGATGGCGATGGTTGGTGGAGGTGGTTGGTGGCGGCGATGGGCGGCAGTGGACGACGATGGTGGTGGCCGGTGGCAGTGTCAGCGGCGGTTGGTGGTGGTGGTGGGTGCTGATGTTGGGTAGTGGTGGTGTTGGGAGTAGAGATGGTCAAAAAAACCGGTTGGGAACCGGTTTGCCGGTTTAAACCAGAAACCGGTTTTTACGAAAACCGGTTTTTTAAAAACCGGTTTGACCGGTTTACAAACCACCGGTTCGTATTTCGGTTACAAGTTTTAGAGCCAAAACCGGTTAACAAACCGGTTAATGAAAAAACCGGTTTTTTTTAATAACCGGTTATGGAAAAACCGGTTAACCGGTTTTTTTATAAACCGGTTTTTGACCGTTATGGAAAAACCGGTTAACCGGTTTCTCCATAACCGGTTAAAAACCGGTTTTTGACCGTTGTATAACGGCTATATGGCCGTTTTTTTTTGACCGTTTTTTTTTTTTTTTACCATTTTACCCCACAAACATCTATATATAGTTTAGGTTGGGTATTGGTTAGATCACACTCGATTATACAACT
This sequence comes from Bidens hawaiensis, assembly GCF_021521415.1. Taxonomy (NCBI): domain Eukaryota; kingdom Viridiplantae; phylum Streptophyta; class Magnoliopsida; order Asterales; family Asteraceae; genus Bidens; species Bidens hawaiensis. The sequence continues at coordinate 330,505 of NW_027492739.1, read as the reverse complement.
CCAAACGCTCTAAACGTTTATTTCATACGCGATTATTTTGTTATCTCACGCTCAATTATACCACATTACCACTCCATACGCTCTTATTTCGTAGTCGATTATCATGGCCTCCCAAAGTGCTGCTTCATCCGTCAACATGGGTGCCTCGAACACGGGAGAAACGGTCGTTCGGGTCATCCCCACGAAACGAAACCAAGATGTTTGGCAACATTTCGATCTATGCGAAATTTCTAACGGTAGCAAAAAAGCTCGATGCAAACATTGTTTGAAGTTTTATGGCAAAGATGCAAACTCCACTTTAAAAGCGCATGTACAAAGGCCCTTTTGCAAGGCCTTGAAGGACGAATCGGGAAGTAGTTCGCAGCCGGAGATGACGAATCAAGGAGCGGTGTTTACGTACGACCTTGAAGCGGTACGTCAAAAGTTTTCAAACTTTGTGATTCAACAAACACTTCCTTTCAACCACTTCGACAACCCTCAATTCACGGAGATGATGCAAAAGTATGTTCAACCACGCTACCAACACGTAAGTCGTTCGACCCTTAGAAGAGATTGTCTTAAAGCATGGAAAAACGCTAAATCCGAACTAATTTCATACTTTTCAAACTTACAAACTGGTGTAAACTTAACAACGGATGTGTGGTCGGTACCTCATGGTTCGCCCGACTCATACATTTGTGTGACGGCTCATTGGGTTGACCCCGAGTCGTGGCAAATGATGAAACGAACCGTTGCGTTTCAATTGTTTGATTACCCGCACACGGGTAGAAATATTTTTAAACTCTTGGATAAAGTCATTCGACAATACAAGATTGAACATAAAATCTTTTCAATTTCGTTTGATAACGCGTCCAACAATACGGCCGCGGTTGGCCATTTAAAATTAAAGTATAAACCTATTTGTGATGGAGCGTTTTTTCATAGCCGATGCATTGCACATATTATCAACTTGGCCGTGCAAGATGGGTTAAACGTGATCGAAACGCAAAGAAACAATTTTAAAAGAATGTTACGAGATGTTTTTAGCAACAATAAAACATTTTCAAGATACAAAAAATTTTGTGTAGAAGCTAATTGTCAATGGTTGGGGCCAAATTGGGATTGTCCAACAAGATGGAACTCGACTTGTGATATGTTTGAGAAAGCCATCCAACAAAAAGAATCATTAATTGCGTTTCATCAAATTTTGTCAAGTAGGGGTAAATGTGCACCGTACGATCCTAGAAAATGGTTATTGATTGAGATCGTTACGGAGGTCCTTCAAATTTTTAAATCTTGCACAACTAGTTTATCCGGGGTTTACTATCCAACAAGCCCCATTGCTTTACCAAAAATTGCTGTCATGTGCACAAAGTTGAGTGAACTTCATTGTAGGGGTGCACCTTATTTTGATATTGGTGTAAAAATGAAAGAAAAATTTAGAAAATATTTTCAAGAACTACCCGCTGTTTTGACATGTGCTGCTGCGTTAAACCCTTGCATCAATGTTGGTGGTGTTGAAGCTTTAATAGAAAAAATTTGTGATGAGCTAGAGTTAAACGACGATCAAAACCCCTATTATAGCCAAACTTTAAAGAATGCTTTCAACACCACCTTGTCAAACATGTATGATGTTTACCTTACAAAATACGGGTCGTCTTCCCAAATTCATGACTCGTTAAGAGCTGTTGCCCAATCCCAATCCCAAACCGACCTTGAAATGGGGATGTACTACATGATTTGGGAAGACGCCGGTAAACGTCAAAAGGTAAACACCCCAAGCAGTGAACTTGGAAGGTATGGTGGTACCAACTTTGTGAAACACATGACTCCGGATGAATTTAGAAGTCTTGATTTGCTGGCTTGGTGGAGAGGTAAGGAGAGGAGGATGAGTTTCCGATCCTCGCCGCCATGGCCAAAGATTTACTAACGGTCCAAGCTTCCACGGTAGCTTCGGAGTCTGCTTTTTCTGTTTCTGGCATGGTTATATCGATTAGGAGGACTCGACTCACTCCACCAGCTATAGAGATGTCGATTTGCTACAAGGATTACTTGGACTCTTTAGATAGGGCACAACATCAACGCTCACTCGAGGGGGAAATGGAGTATGAGGCGGGCTTGTATGAAGACGAGGTCAATCAAGGACACACTCAACCAATGACCGATGAAGAAGCCGCGTACGACGATTACCTAAGGAATAGCTTGGGATCGGGTAGCGAAGAAAATTAGTTAAAGAAACAGCAAACATGGAGGCAAATAATGAGTAAGAAACAGCAAGTTGTTCATGTAATCGTGTCTAAGCATTCTTTAATGTTTGTATTTTTGAGTTACGAATATGCGATAACGATTTAATGTTTGTATTTTTAATGTAAAAACTATAAATGAAAGTTATGTGTTTTTAATCTTCCAAGCAAAGAACCCTAACAACGAAAGCAAAGAATGGCTTCGGTCAGTCCGTTTTGCCTTGTAGTTACCGGTTTGCCTTGTAGTTACCGGTTTGTTTATACTGTGAAAAAATAATGGTTATTTAAAAAAAAAAAAAAAAAAACCGGTTATTAAAAAACCGGTTAATAAAAAAACCGGTTTATTAACCGGTTCTAACCGGTTTCTAAACCGGTCCTAACCGGTTAGACCGGTTAGGGTTTTGACATACAAAAACCGGTTATTAACCGGTCCGGTTATTAACCGAACCGGTTTTTTTCCGGGCCAAAAAACCGGTCCGGTTAATAACCGAACCGGTTTTTTTAAAAAAACCGATTTGTGCACCTCTAGTTGGGAGGGTGGTGGAGGTGATGTAGGGTGAAGGGTGGAATGGAATGAAAAAAACATGGGGTACGGATGAAATAAAATTGAGGTATTTTAGAGGGAATGGAATGGACTAAGTAATGGGTCATTCCATTCCTTTAGTCAACCAAACACACTATTTTCCATTCCCTCACAATGGATCATTCCATTCCGTCCTCCATTCCTACATACCAAACGTTACCTCAAAGATCTTGACATCATCAAACGTCTTATTGGCTTACCTAGCATCGGCTCAAGATTTTGACTAGGAAACTCCCAGGCAGTTTCCATTGACATGTATATTATTTATATCAATATATGCTTGCTATCTTATGTTTACTATCTAGTCAAGAAATGACACTAAAATGGCACTGAAAGTTTTATCGGCTCTAGATGTTGCCAAGACACAATATTACCACTTTAAAGCGATAATAATCGCAGGTATGGGTTTATTTACAGACAGTTACGATTTATTTTGCATCCCTTTCGTCATGAGGATGATAGGAAGGATATATTATCCTGAGATACATAGAACCGGGGACCAGACAAAATGGTTTGAGGTTCCTACCGTCATTACCTCTACGATGATTGGTGTCGCGTTAATGGGGGCCGTGATTAGTCAACTGTGATCGTGTGGGCCGTCGTTGTGTGTATGGAGTTTCTCTAGTGATGATGGTGGTGAGGTCTATTGGATGCGGATTATCACTCTCTAAATTGTCATCAATGGTGTTTGTGAGTCTTGGGTTCTTTCGGTTCTTGCTTGGGATCGGAATTGGAGGCGATTACCCTTTATCAGCCACTATTATGGAGGAGTTTGCCAATAAGCAGACTCGAGGAGCGTTTATTGCTGGTGTGTTCTCCATGCAAGGGTTCGGGATACTTTTGAGTTCGCTCATATCCATGATTGTGTTCAGCGTTTTTGAAGCTAATGCTGACGAGCTCAAGCTAACGAGGCCATCCGAACTTGCACCATCAACAAACATTTCCCGGGTCCCACCAGAGGCGGACTTGGCGTGGCGACTCATTCTCATGATTGGTGCAGTTCCAGCATCTATGACTTACTATTGGCGGATGAAGATGCTTGAAACGGCACGGTAATTTTCTTTTGGTGCTGCTAAACGTATCTCTTTTTACAACTGCCTCACAAGAGTACTTTTTAGTCACAAGTATATAGATCATTTTTGACATGAAGGTTTCTTTGAATACTGCTTCTACAGGTACACGGCATTGGTAGAGAAAAACACATTACAAGCAGCAAAAGACATAGGGAAAGTGATGAATGTACCACTAAGTACAATCCAGGAAGATGTAGAGATGAACACACCCAACACTCGCACATCTTTCTCAAACACCTACCCTTTTTTCTCACGTGAATTTTTCAGACGACATGGTCGTGATCTCATCGCGGCATCCATAAATTGGTTTCTCATCGATATCGTCTTCTACAGTCTCAACATGTTCCAATATCATGTATTTGGAGGCCACATGACTCCGAAGAGCCACATGAATATATACAAAGATGCATTGCAAATAGCGAAATTCCAAGCACTCGTTGCAATATGTGCAACGATCCCTGGATTTCTTACAAAAGTTTCATTGTTGCTTAAAAGTGGGCTTATTCAGATTTCTTAATAAACTAATCCTCACCAAAAGAAACTACAATTTATATTGTTAACTTGTTTCTCTATTAGAATCTATTGGTCTTTAAATATTGACCATAAGCATGTAAATTTCCTAAAGGTTTCTAAGGTCAGTGGGAGCAGTAGAAGTACAAGAGCCGGGGGGAAGAGAGTTATAAAATTTTACTCCAAATTTAGCTCCAATTACACCTCTTGTACACCATATTGCACCAACTCTTACACACTTAGAATCCTGAAAATGATAGCAACCTAACCAAGAGCTAATCCATAAAACCGAGACTTTTAAAATTACCCAATAATCAACTCAAGAGGCCATCTAGGTTTTAAAACCTACTAACACTGATGATTATGTAACCTCCCTAACTAAAGTTGAAATGGATGTTGGAAAGTTTAATGATCCTACCCCTTATAAACCATTAGCATCAATCATAATTGACTCCATAAATCAGGCTAACATTTTGAGGTTGAATCACCTAAGAGTGTTCATAACTAAACTAAATTCCAGTACGAAACGTTAAGACAGTAAGAAGCACGATTGATTATTAAAGGTTATATTTAAGGATAAACCAATTATCAAAGAATTTTCTTACCTATATTACAAAAGATTTATTTAAGGATCATTATTGTTCTAGTAGCTTACAATAGTTAAGAGCTACATTAGATGAACATTAAAACAACTTTTCCTAACAATCGACTTACATATTTATATGTTCATAAAACAGCCTAAAAGTTATAAACTGAAGGTCAAAGAACATTTAGTTTATAAGTCAATAAAATCCATATATGGGTTAATGCAAACATCAAAATATGATGAAATATTTATACAATTATTTTCATCAAAAACAAGTGGATTAATGTACCTACCTCAAGATGAGTGGGAGCAACTAAAAACATACTTGTCCTTATATAGATGACATTCTTCTGACAAGTATGTGTTACATGAGTCAAAGCATTTTCACACATACTTTGATATTATAGATCTCAGAGATATTCCTTACACATGTAATAAACAGTATTGCTCTACTTTAGAGGATAATGGGAACACATAGATTATTTCCTTATGCTTCATTAAGTAGAAGCCTTATATAAGTTCAAGTCTATACCCGTTTAGATATTACTCAAAATTGCAACACGCTAGATATGTCTAGATTAATGTGAAGCATCTAAAAGAGTACTAAGATATCTTTAAAAGAAACGAAAGACTTAATTTAAAAGAAGAAGTGAGAATTCAAACCGGTAGATTACTTTAAACTTTGTCATATTCAAAGATAAGAAAATGTAATTTTCGGGATATATTCTTATGTCAGTAGACAAATCTATCTCATGGAGGAGTCATAATGAACCGATAACAACAACCTAATCATAACGACCTAATATGTTGATTAATTACAACGTTGTTGTCAATAAAAATTGTTGAACATTTATTAGTGGACTCATAAGTTTTTATTAAACTCCATATAAATTATATATTGAAGACTTATTGTGATAAAGTCAGCTACCATGTTTTCTCAAACAGTAACAGTTTGAGAGGTGCTACATTAAATTTTGATATGAAATTAATTATCCGTTTATGAACGAATTGAGGAATCTAAATTTTCGTATCGAATGCATTAATGATATACTTAAGGATCCGATAAATAAAAGTCTCACCCATAAATATTATGAAAGCGCTTATAATAATGACTGGTTATTGATGACTATGCACAACGTACTGCATATCATACTATGAATGATTAACTATTAAATTTCCTCATCAGTTTTGATTTGTATGTCTCTTAATATGTTCTGCATGCATAATGACATATAAACGAATTATTATACAAATCAAACGTTCTGAAGGGCTTACTTGAAAATTTTGATCATAACTACTTAGGTTTTAAATAAGGGCTGAAGTATGATTAATGAGGGTCTTGAGCTGATGTTCAATTCAATGACTGTATTTCTCTGCTCCAGTTTAAGTTTAAAGCTAAAATGAGTGTTAACTCCTGATCATGCTTATCTAATACTCATAATAAATGATTACTCGGCCAGTGGGAGAATGTAAGAATAACATATAATAATATATATTTAAATATGACCATTATAATCATTTATATTATAATAGATCAAAATATTAAATATACCTTATATATTAGTTTGGTAATTGTTGATGGCCATATTACCTATAATTAACTAATAAAGGGTTTCCCCTTGGGTGTATATATAGAGAGAATAAATTAACATCATAACCTAATCACACACACATAACAATTTTGTGTGCCTCCTCTCTCATAAAACCGGGTTCCTCTCAAGAACCTAGGGGTGTTCAAAAAGCTCGTGGCTCGCTCGAAAAAGCTCGGCTCGAAAAAGCTCGATTCTAAATGAGCTCGGCTTGACTCGGCTTGATTTCTGAATGAGCCGAGCTCGAGCCAGGGTCAGCTCGGCTCATGGCTCGGTTTTGGCTCGACTCGTGAGCTCGGCTCGTTGGCTCGTTTAGATTAAACCTTAAATTAATATCTATATATAGTAATATCATACTTATGCGTATATTATGTCACTCGATACCTAAAACCTTATAAAAGAATAACGAAAATAAAACATATAAAGTTCTAATTATTAATTTTTTATAATATGTATGTTAAAATTATATTTTTTTTATCTTTATATATCCAAATTTGTAAATAAGAAATTAAAAATTCAAAAATAAAAAAATTCAAAAAAATTAAAGAAGACCGCTCGACGAGCTCGAGCTCGGCTTGAGCTTTAAACGAGCCGAGCTCGAGCTCGATTTTCAGCTCGATAAAGAAAACGAGCTGAGCTCGAGCCAGCTCGATTAAGTTCGAGCTCGAGCTCGAGCACACTCTGGCTCGGCTTGACTCGGCTCGTTTACAGCCCTACAAGAACCCTAACACCATCCTTATGTATACATCCTAAAGGAAACTCGACCAAGATGACAAACATGTCAACTATCTCATACTCTGCTGTGATTATTATTCTCCATGCTGTAACAGGTTCATAAGTTTAATATTTTTCATGTTTTATATTACTTATATGAAGAACTGACCAACAATTAAAACTCAGACCAACTCTCCGACCAATCTCCGATCTCCGGAGCATTCAAGGCATGTCGGTTACAAACGTGCATTCAAAGGCGACCTCAAGTTATGCCCACGTAACCGTTACAATCTTCAGTTGCTCCCTTCAATTTCAATTGTTCTCAGCTTCAGTTCTCGCGTCTCCTCTTCCTAAAAAACCTAAAGTTGTTTGCCTACCCAACGTCCCAACCTACAGACGTACTTATCCTCTTCTTCGTTTGGCTGTTCCCTTGGGCATCATCAATCTCTCTCATCCTCTGGCAATTCTTTTTATTTTTACTTCCCCAAGTTTCTAGGTTTCTGTTTGTTCAATTGTAAATCCTTTCAATTCAAGTTCTATGATAGGTTTCAGTGAACCCCTAATCATCAATTTTGCCTGCACAAATTTGTAATGATTTTGCCTGCACAAATTTGTAATGATTTTGCCTGCACAAACCCTTATTCAAGTTTTGTTGTTGTTTATGTTAAAGTGATTTTTAAATATTTGTGGAACTGATGTTGATTTTTACATTTTTTAGACATGCAAACACCTTTTATTATCTTCCGTGTCACCTGAAGTAAGTATTTTTTTTACGAAATTTGTTGAATTTGCAGCTGTAAATTAGGGTTTTCGTGGATTACTTTTGGAAGGTGGGGATTTAGGGGTTAATTGGATTGTTGTTTGGTAAATTATGTTATTCTGAAAATGCAGGTTTTGATTCCGATCCTTTCGTGGTGGTGAATTGTTGTGGCATTTGTCTTTTGTCGGTTTGGTTGTGAGCCTGCAATGATGATGAGGATCGTTTATCGTTGTCGGGTTTCGACTTTGAATCTTGGGAGCAGTGGAGTCGTCGTGGCAGTTGGCTTTGTGATTGCCGACTGTGGTGGTGGCCCTCGGCTGTTGTGGTCGCTGATTGTGACATACCGTTGAGTGGGTTGTGATTGTGACTCGGTGTTGCTGTAGGCTTTGTTGTTACCGGCTATGATGCTCATGCATGTGACCCTACGATGATGATCGTCTATCGTTGTTGGGTTCCGATACGTTGCTTCCAAGGCGGCGTTGATGATGGTATGTTTCATATGTTTAACGCTATGATGATAGTTTATTATACGAGCCTCATTAATGTTGGCTTTATTATATGTACTTATTTTTTTTCTGTTGTTGGTTCGGTAACGATGCCCGTATGCTCAGTCGAGAGATTCTTATTAGTTCACATTTGGTCGATTAGTTTTCCCTACGAGCTGGCTTTTTGTTCAGTTTAGAGAACTTTTGTTTGGACTTTGTTTGAATAAGTCGACTAAGACTCTTTTTAGTCACCATTGCCACTAACTGTATAATTAATTAATAGGTACTATCCTTAGAGTAACTTGGCTATTGAATATCCAAATTAGAAGTATTAGCCTTAAGTTAACTAGGGTATACGTTATACTTTGCTCATAGCCAGTATTACAAATTTCAAAAAAATTTACATAAAAGTTATGTGCATATTATCTTCATGTTGGATGGGGTTTAGGGGTTGGTTTTAAATTGCATTTTATTTGACCTGCTAATTTTTTGTTGACATGCTAATATAATTTCAGAAAGTGTACCGAAGTTGCTGCATTCAAATATTCACAACAATAGCTGGACCATTGAACGGGTCGCATTCGTGTGTTAGCGAGATGTATATATTGAACCTATTAATAGTAGCAGCGTGTATCAAGGTCAAATGATCCGCACGAGCTCAGGTAATATGTTATATGATTACTAAATATTTATACCGTAGTACCGTGACATCCGATTCTATAAAGTCTAATTATTCATCATGGTGATCATGCGCTCTTACTTGTATGGGTCTCTGTTTGCAAATATAATATGTTCCATCTTATCAAAGACTTAGATAAAACATGTGGAAGACAAGTTTCATAAGCTCATGAAACAAAGTAGAAAGTCGCCACCAGACGAAACTGAAACCGTTGGAATCCCCAACACCCTCTTAGATCTCGAGCTTGCGGATCATGTTATAGCTATACAGAACCAGCTTTCTTAAGCTTGCACCTTCCTAATGATTATCCCCTCTTTGTACAACTCATGTATCATGTTGCAAAAGTATATTTGCATAACAGAATGCTATTGATATAAAACCTGTACAAATTCTTGTAGTGGTTACAGCTTCAACGAATTGCTAGTTTTTACGTCTTTAATGTTTCAACGCAAGGGAGTTCTGTTTCAGTGTTGGAGATTTGTTTACATCATAATTAGCCGTAATAAGAATTTAAATTTGTACATCATATAATCATGTTTAGAAAATGTGATCTTCTGTCAATATATTTTATACATCTTCGTCATTAAAACTTATAATTAATTCTTACTTTATAGGGTGTACTCTTCAGTAACACTCTTGTCTCTCCCGCTATTTAAGTCTGTTACTTGTCATTTTGTAATGCCTCAAATAAAAACTTTTTGTTTCTGCAGGTTAAGTACCAATCAATTTATAGACCATTTATCCAATATATATGCATACGTCAATACATGTGCACAATCAAATCATGTGTGCCAACCATGTTTTCCTTTTTACAGTTTGTTGACTGACAACTTTGTGGCTTTAGTTTGAGCATTTGTTTCATCTTAAACTTCAAATCTAACTACTCACTAATTAACACACATTTAATCATTTATGTTGATTAAAATCACATAACCTATAAATGTACTTTATTAACAAATATTTCACAAAACACGATGAGTGGTGCGCACCCCCACATAAAAAAAACCATCAATCCAACAAATCATATGCATATGAGGCAACGTGCTTGCACTGATAACCCATGACACACCACACCAAACTCTACAAACCAATACGAGGGGATATTTGCGTAAACCCGCAGCAACGCGCAGACACTTATGCTAGTATATATAATTTGGATATGAGGCTGCTGGTTGTTGCAGTGTGTTGGTTACTACAAATATTATTTTTATTTAAAAAAATGAAAACCAAATATGTGGAAGGTTTGTTTTTTGAATAATCAAAGAACTGTTGTTTTTTAAAAAATTTACAACAATCTTTTCTATATTTTTATAACAAATAAGCATTGCTTTATGTACCATTATAAACCAGTTTTTGAAGAAGTGTTGCTTTTGGATATCATTTTACACCGGATTTTTAAACTGTTTTAAATATCTATTGCAACGCAAGGTTTAATACAGTTTTGAAACCGTTATGAATTAAAACACTATTTAACCATTTAAAATTAACTTTTTCTGTACTAATGTGTGTGTGCGTGCACACACACAACAGAAGGGTAGTAATATTAAAACCGAGGGAGTTGTGATCAATGTTTTATAAACTGACATACTTGATTAGGGTTAAAAAAATAATATAACCAGTTGGATTGAATAGTTCAACATGTAATTTTATATAAAAATTAAAACGTAAGTTTTTGATTTAAAGGAAAACTATAAAATGGAAAAAAAAAATGTTACAAACGTCTAACAAATATTATTAAAAGAACTCAATGTAGGGAAGGGTTAGAAGAGGGTGGTAGGTTTAATCTAACCCATATTAAAGGTGATGAATTATGAAGAAAACAATAGGTCTGCCTAATATTAGGGGGGTTCTTCCACCAACCGTGAATGCGTCTATTAAATAAACATACAAGCCAATACTGACCGAAATAGATACATGCATTAATATTTAGTCACAAATACTATATAAAATAGTATTATTTTAAGGGTTATTAGGTCTTTTCATCACTCGGACAGGTCGTGGAATTTAATTCCTGTTAGGCAATCGTGTCAGGTTCATGGAGGAATACACAAATAATGTTCAGTTGTATGAAGTTTGCTACTGGTAATGGCACGAATTTCATGTTTTGGCTCGATTTATGGATTGTTGGGGAGCCGTTAAAAAATCGGTTTCGTATTCTTTTTTCTCTCAAGATCGACATAAAATGTGTTTTGTGGCGTATGGAATGAGAGATGTGTGCGGGGTGTGAAGCTAGGTAAGATAGTCGGCTGTGGTGGAAGCGTTCAACGAGCTTAAACAACTGTTGATTTTGTGTGAGCCGATTATACTTTGGGTTTGGATTGTTTATGCGACGGTTTAACAGTTCAGATGTCTACTCGGATAAAAGCTTGAAGAACATTTTGGCTGAACATTCCAATTCGATCACTGAATACTCATTCGTTTGGAATGGTTGGGTCCAGAAAATAGTTTGTATTTTAGCTTGGAAGGCGCTATTAGAATTAGAACGGTTGCCGCCCTTGTTGGGTAAAACAAACATTAATATTCATTTGGAGTGGTGTCCAGTATGTGATGACGGGACACCCAAATCACTATGAAGGCCAAATTGTCGTGTAGACAACCAAGTTGAAATTGTTAGGATGGTTTGCGCATTAACACCCCAGTGGTATAAATTGTTCGTTGTTAGTGTGACTTAAACCAATGGTTGTGAATATTAAGTCATTGCACAAATTATATAAAACGTTATACAAAGTCTTGAATCAAATTATATAGAGTTAAGTGCAAAAATCACCCCGGCGGTGGGAGACCTTTTGCAAGAATCAACTTCGTGGTGGTCGAAACGCAGGTATTTTTTGTTATTTTGGTAAACAAATCATAACGTAAAGATTGCATGACATTAACTTGGCATGAAGCCTTTAAATACAAATCAGAAACTAACTAAAAACCACAATAAACGGAATATTCCTAACGTAAACAAATAAACAAAGTTAAAACAAAAGACTTGGTAAAACTAAGACTTTATCCTCCCACAATAAGTGCCAGCTCCACCTTATTCTCCAACTACTTGAAACAAACTCAACGGTCAAGAACATGCAACTAGACCCACGTGCAACTAAGCCAATGACTTATTCCATCAAACCCTCCCTCAAACTTGACATATCATCCATGTGAAGTTTGCGACCATGAGGCTTGACACCCAACAACTTTCTCAAGTTAATAAAACAATTCCGATGAACCGCCTTGGTTAGAATATCTGCAACTTGATCATGAGTATTATAGTACCTTAATTTAATGCTTCCATCATTCACCAATTCACGAAGAAAATGAAATCGAACCCCAATATCCTTGCATTTTCCATAAAACACCGGATTTTTAGACAACTTTATAGTAGATGTGTTATCACATTTTATCACTATACCGGATTCCACTTCAACCCCAAGATCTTTCAGAACACCTTGTATCCACATCACTTGACAGGCACATGCCGAGACCGCAATATACTCAGCCTCCGTAGATGATAAAGCAACCACACTTTGTTTCTTGGACGCCCAGCTAACGGCAGCACCATTCCAGAGAACCACATACCCCGATGTACTTTTCCGATCGTCTTGATCTCCAGAAAAGTCACCACCGGTGTAAACACTTAACTCACCTTTTCCTCCTCTTTAATACCACAACCCATAATCCACAGTACCCTTTATGTACCTTAAACTTTTCTTGGCAGCCGCAGCATGAACAGATGTTGGACTTGACTTAAACCGGCTGATTAGACTCACAGCGAATTGAATATCGGGCCTAGTGTGGGTAAGATACATTAAGCAACCAGCCATTTGCTTAAAAGTAATCTCTTCCACCTTTTCGCCATCATTCTTCTTTAATTTATTCCCTGGAACTATCGGATTAACAACATCATTGCAATCTAACATTTTAAACCGTGACAATACCTCCATGGCGTACTTTCTTTGAGACACGTGAATACCAACCGGAGACTGCATAACCTCAATACCGAGAAAGTATCTCATCTTTCCCAAATCTGTCATTTCAAACTCTCTCTTCATTGAGTCCTTAAATGAATTTATTAAACTTTCATCATCACCCGTAAAAATCAAGTCATCAACATAAAAGTTTACAAGAAGTCGACCACCCCCTTGTCCATCTTTTGTAAATAAAATGTGTTCAAATTTGCTTCTTCTAAAGCCCTCAGTAATGAAATACGACTCAATACGATTGAACCAAGCTCGGGGAGCTTTCTTTAACACATATAAAGCCTTATTTAGCTTATAAACCTTGAGTTCATTATTCTTGACCACATAACCTTGAGGTTGCTAAACATACACATCTTCTTGTAAGACACCGTGTAAGAATGCAGACTTAACATCCAGTTGATGAATATCCCAACCATGTTGAACGGCCATGGCTATCATCAAACGAATAGTGTCCATTATAGCCACCGGTGCATACACTTCGGAATAGACGACCCCGTATTTCTGCCCATAACCACGAGCGACTAATCGTGCCTTTTACTTTTCTACCTCTCCTTTCTCGTTAACCTTTGTTTTAAACAACCATTTGACACAATGCATTTGACCCCTTTCGGCAGGTCAACCAAGCTCCAAGTCCCGTTTCTCTCTATGGAATCGATCTCCATATCCATGGCTTTTCTCCACTTCTCATACTTAACGGCTTCTTCAAACCGTATTGGGCCTTGATCTTGTATCACCACATTCAATTCTTCCTCAGCCTCGATCTGTAAATTCATCTCAGTCACATAATCTTGAAGATAAGCTGGAGGTCTACGAACCCTTACCCTCCCTCGCTCTAGTGCTGCTAGTGTTAGAAAAAGAAAAAAAAGGAAAACTTTGATTGGAGAAATTAGTGGGATCAGCTTTGACATCATTTCCCATTTTAGAGACAATTACAACCGAACATTTCTAGCTAATTAACAGCCTGTTTTACAGCTTGATGCATTCCTTGTTTAGCATGGTCTCTTCATTATTTATTCACCTTTATTTTTCCATTGTATGAATCAAAAATATAACAATCAATCAATAGAATCCTTTTGTATTCTTGATATCACTGTGAAACATGGTATCAGAGCGGTGAATGATCCTAGGATCATCTCATTTGCTCATCATCAACATATCTCTCTTACCCTTTCCAAACAAACATGTCGACTGACGATACCCTTTCAACCCAACTTTCAAATTTCTTGAATGGCCTCAACCTTCAAAACCAGCCCCAAAAACAGAATATGTCAGATAGCCTCAAAATAAGTCTCAAACTTAATAGTCATAATTATGCTCTTTGGGCACGTATGATTCGTGTAGCAATTGGAGGAAAATCAAAGGCACTCCTGAGCCATATATCAGAAAAGCCAGAACTGCCAAACCCGACCGACGAGAAATATGAGCAGTGGGAGCAAGACGATCTTGTGGTTTTCTCGTGGCTCATACAAAATATCGAGCCATCTCTTGCTAGCAACCTAACCGAATTTCCCACAGCAAAATCGTTGTGGGACGCTTTGGTGGTTACATATAGCAGTGGGAAGAATTGCAAACCTTTGATTTACATGTCAAAGCTAACGAAATTAAACAGAATAATGCACCCCTTGAAGATTTTTGGATTGTAATGCAGGGTATATGGGGCGAAATCGAGCGAAGGGATCCAAATCCCATGGTATGTACAACAGATATTGCAACTTACAACAATATTAGGGCAGAACAGAAACTGTTTCAGTTTCTTAATGCTCTAGACAAAGAACATGACCAGATCAAAAGAGAAATTTTGAGGTGGGATCCTCTTCCCTCGGCTGAAGCTGCGTATGCGGCTGTTCGCAAAGAAGCGGCTCATCAAAACATCCTTGGTAATGTACCCCGTAATACAACACAACAACAAGGTGTAGCGGCAGGATTAGCAGCCACCGGGTATAATACAACCGAGGGAATAAGTCTCCTCTCGAAAGGACAGCGCCGGTCAGACCACAAGACAAACGGGTTATCATCCCGGGTTGACAAATCTCATCTGAAGTGCAGTCACTGTGGGTTAACAAAGCATACCAAAGATCAATGCTTTAAACTTGTCGGGTACCCGGAATGGTGGAACGATGGCCACAAGAAAGGGGTAAAAGATGGGGCAAAGGCGGCCACCGCCATGGGCAACTCGGAAGCTACCAGCAGTGGCGGCGGCGGCGGTAGCAAAAGAACTTGTAGCAGTGATCGAACCACATCCAGTCGTGAAGGGGGTTTTGCGGGAATGACGGCCGCTAATTTAGGCCTGGGTGACGACATAGGTAACGAAGGGGATGAGGATGTAACCTCAGACCTTTCAATTCTGAACCCTAAGTTTTTTCCCTTTGAAGTCCTTGAAATAATACAACACACCCCTCACGTCTCCTTTGAAAAAAATAAAGGGGATTCACATAATAAAAAGAAAATGTCAAAAAATAAAACCTTTGAGTCTCTTGGGAAAGCTAACATGGCACAAAGATATGGAAGTAATAATAAGTCATGGATATTTGATTGTGGCGCAACCGACACTATGACGTTTGAATTATCGGACATTGTGTCAATGACAAAACCTCGAAAAGATCATATTCAAGTTGCCAACGGGGGGATAGTTCCTGTTAAAGCAGGGGGAACCATCAAAATTTCACCAACTTTAAAGCTATCCAATTGTCTTTTTGTTCCATCTTTGTCACATAAACTGCTTTCAATCAGTCATGTGACAAAGGAACTAAATTGTACGGTTCTAATGCACCCAACGTTTTGCATCTTACAGGACATCAGGACGGGAGTGATTATTGGGCGTGGCACTGAAAGACAAGGATTGTACTATGTGGATGAAGTGACTCAACAAGGTACTGTGATGCTAGCTCATGGGACTATTGATAGGGAAGCTTGGTTATGGCACAGAAGGTTGGGGCACCCGTCTATTGGTTATTTACATTTATTATTTCCGAAACTTTTTCCTTCCAATAAAATGTTGAATTGTGAAGCATGTGTATCGGCCAAAAGCCACAGACATAGCTTTAAACCTAGTAACACAAGAGTCGATTTACCTTTTTCATTGATACATTCTTATGTGTGGGGCCCCGCAAAGGTCCTTGGAGGGCAAGGCTTTCGATTTTTCCTTCTCTTTGTTGATGATTGTACTCGAATGACATGGGTTTATTTTTTAAAACATAAATCTGAGGTCTTTGATAAATTCAAAGAGTTTTATGCAATGATCCAAACTCAATTCAAACAAAACATCCAGATTCTACGATCCGATAACGGCGGTGAATTTGTTAACACCTCCTTAAAACAATTTTGCCAGACAAAAGGAATAATTCACCAAACTTCCTGCTCACACACCCCCGAACAAAATGGTGTTGTCGAGAGAAAAAATCGAATCCTCCTTGAAATAACTCGTGCTATCCTATTCGAATCTCATGTTCCTAAGCCTTTTTGGCCTGAAGCTGTTGCGACAGCCACTTATCTGGTCAACCGACTGCCAACCAAAGCCATTAATATGAAAACTCCACTTCAAGCTTTATCAACTTTTACTAAAATCCCACCCGCTCTTACTCTAAAACCACGAGTCTTTGGTTGCTCTGTCTTTGTCCACATACCCAAAACTGATCGGGATAAACTCGATCCGTGTGCCGAGAAATGTGTATTTGTGGGGTATGGAGTCAATCAGCAAGGATACCGATGTTACAATCCAACGAAACGTCACACATACACTACCATGCATTGTGACTTCCTTGAAACAGAATTCTTTTACAACTCCCAACACCGTGGTCAGGGGGAGAAGGAGCATGATGACGCACTAAGTTGGCTAGAATGGATACCATCATCAGAAGAAGTAAATCACAGTTTCCAAGATGAGTCACCAAGTTCTCAAACACAACTCCCAATCAGTGCCACAGAACAAAATCCTTCCAACCTGGCGTCCACATATGGGGTAAGTAATTCTCAAACCCATGAATATAATACTGAATCTCACGAAAATGTTGATGATGAGACAGCAACCGAACATGTTGATGATGAGACAACAACCGAACCATTACAAGAAGAAGAAACAGAATATATTCCAGAGGCAGCTGAAAGATATGTTCTACCACCAAGGGTTAACAGAGGGGTTCCTCCAAAACGATATTCTCCAGAAAAACAGTCAAGAAGTTCTCAGTTTCCAATGGCGAACATAGCTAAAGGAAATTTAACTGATGAAGCTAAAGCCTTTAATTCATCTATGTACTCAGAAAGAATTCCAGTAACTGTTGAACAAGCCTTGGAATCCAAATATTGGAAAGATGCAATGGATGCAGAAATGGAAGCATTAATGAAAAATGACACATGGGAGAAGTGTATTCTTCCACCCGAAAAAAGGCCTGTGGGATGTCGTTGGGTCTTCACAATCAAGCATAAACCCGATGGAACCATTGAAAGATACAAGGCACGGCTAGTTGCTAAAGGATACACCCAGACATACGGAGTTGATTATTCCGAGACCTTTTCTCCGGTGGCAAAAATTGATACTATTAGGGTTCTTTTTTCAATAGCCGCTAATGAAGGATGGCCACTTCACCAATTCGATGTAAAAAATGCCTTTCTTCATGGAGAACTAAAGAAAGAAGTTTATATGGAAGCTCCACCCGGTTTCACAAACGACTTCAAAGCCAAGGAAGTATGCAAATTAAAACGATCTTTGTATGGGCGAAAGCAATCTCCTCGAGCTTGGTTTGGTAGATTTACCCTAGCAATGAAGAAATATGGGTTCCATCAAAGCAACTCTGATCATACTCTCTTTCTTAAACGAAGAGGTAAGCATGTGACCTGTTTGATTATATATGTTGATGACATGATCATTACAGGGAATGATGAGGAAGAAATGTCAAGCCTAAAGAAGAACTTGTTTAACGAATTTGAAATGAAGGACTTGGGAAGACTCAAGTACTTTCTTGGAATTGAGGTACTGAGATCTAAACAAGGAATCTTCATCAGTCAGAAAAAATATGTTCTGGATCTTCTAGCAGAAACAGGAATGATTGATTGCAAACCCTCAGATACTCCAATGATGGTAAATCATAGTCTTCATATGATTGAAGGAGCCGAATTAGCAGACAAAGAAACCTATCAACGGTTAGTGGGAAAATTAATATACCTCTCACACACCCGTCCGGATATAGCCTATGCAGTTGGGGTAGTTAGTCAGTTTATGCACCAACCACAAAAAACCCACATGGAAGCAGTATGGAGAATTATCAGATACCTTAAAGGAACTCCAGGCCATGGAGTCCTCTTTAAGTCAAACAAACATCTAAAGATCCAAGCATATACGGATGCAGACTGGGCAGGAGATAAAGGGGATCGGAGATCAACATCAGGCTATTTTACTCTAGTCGGTGGGAATCTTGTTACATGGAGAAGTAAGAAACAAAAGGTTGTAGCCCTTTCAAGTGCTGAAGCTGAATTTAGAGGGATAGCACGAAGCCTGGCAGAAGTGTTATGGATCCATAAGCTCTTAACTGAGATTGGTTTTCCTCCCACTGAGACTAGCAAGATCATGTGTGATAATAAAGCTTCAGTCCAAATCTCAGAGAACCCTGTCCAACATGATCGGACCAAGCATGTGGAAGTTGATAGACACTTTATTAAGGAAAAGCTTGAAGCAGGAATAGTAGAGTTGCCATTTGTTCGATCAGAAGACCAACTTGCAGATATATTAACAAAGGCAGTTAACGGGAGAACCTTCAACAATTGTCTAGTCAAGTTGAGTATCGGAGATCCCACTACTCAACTTGAGGGGGAGTGTTAGAAAAAGAAAAAAAAGGAAAACTTTGATTGGAGAAATTAGTGGGATCAGCTTTGACATCATTTCCCATTTTAGAGACAATTACAACCGAACATTTCTAGCTAATTAACAGCCTGTTTTACAGCTTGATGCATTCCTTGTTTAGCATGGTCTCTTCATTATTTATTCACCTTTATTTTTCCATTGTATGAATCAAAAATATAACAATCAATCAATAGAATCCTTTTGTATTCTTGATATCACTGTGAAACAGCTAGGACCTGGATCAACAGTTCCAACAACCTCATTTCAAAAGTTTCAACTCGTTGATAATCTTCCTGCTCATCAATATTATAATTTCCCCAAGTCAATGGACCCTCTTCCTTTTCCTTTCCTTTCACCGAACTCCAATCCCCCGATTTATCTTCCTCAAAAACAACGTCACGACTGATAACGACCTTCATGGTTTTAGAATCGATCAAACGATAAGACTTGGATTCTTCACTTACACCCGTCAACACACGGCTGACTTCGGTCATCTAACTTCTTTCTTTTCTCTTTAGGAATGTGAACATGTGCTAAGGAACCCCAGATCTTGAAATGATCAACAGTCGATTTCAAACCACACCATGCTTCTTCTGGAGTCATTATGGAGTTTTCCTTGGAAGGGGTTCTATTCAATACATAAAAACACCAAACAACTGCCTCGGCCCAAAATACCTTAGGCATACCTTTAGAGACTAACAAGGCAAGAACCATTCCAATAACGGTTCGATTCTTACGCTCGCCAACACCGTTTTGTTGCGGTGTAAATGGAGTTGTAAGTTGCCTTTTAATTCCTCTTTCTTTGCAAAACTCAATAAACTCTTTAGACAAATATTCCCCTCCCCGATCGGATCGTAAACACTTAATCGTCTTTCCCGTTTCATTTTCAACTTTCATTTTAAACTCCTTAAACTTATCAAATGCTTGTGATTTTTTTGATAGTATGTAAACCCAACCCTTACGACTATAATCATCGATAAAACTTAGAAAATAACGGCTACCGGTGTTGGACATGGGAGAGATAGGACCACAAATGTCCGAATGAACCAGTTGAAGCACATCATCAGCACGCCAATTTGCCTTCTTTGGTATCGCCTCACGTGTTTGCTTCCCAACTAAGTAAGATTCACAGACAACTCCGCTTACTTCTAATGGAGGTAGATCACGAACCATACCCTTTCTTATCATCTCTTCCGGATAAGTTTTGCTAATGTGTCCGAGACGCTCATGCCACAATCTCTCATCACTATCGGTGCATGAATAATTACAACCCTCTGATTGTTGCTCGGACTCCCTAACATCTTCAGTTAGAGGATATAGGCGGTTGGTACTCATCACACTTTGAAACACCAATCCTCTTACCGGATGATAAGCCTTACAGTAGTTGGATTGAAACAGGAACGCCAACCCGTTTTGTTGGAGTTGTTCGATACTCAACAAACAGTTTTTCAACTCCGGGATGTACTCATCACACTACGAATTTGGTTCCGTTTAGACTTAGCTTCACATTCCCTTTCCCTTTTACATTCATTCTTGTATTATTCCCAAGCTTAACCGAGGTATTAAAAAACTGATCAAAGTTTATAAACTTATCTTTGTTACCGCATATATGATTTGAGCAACCGGAGTCGAGGAACCAAATAGCATTCTTATTGTCTTCACCATCTCTAGCCATAAGAACGTGTTCATCTACTCTTTCCATTAACATCACTTCTTCATTCTCGTCAAAACTGGCAAAGTTTGCTTCCTTTGCTTGGTCATATTCATAGGCGAAATGACCTAATCGGTGACATTTATAACATTCGATCGTTTCTTTGTTGAACGAGGATCGACCCCGTCCACGTCCTCTACCCCTAGGACTACCACGGCCCCTTCCCCGACCACGGCTACCGGATCCTTCTTCCATCTTCAAAGCTTGCTCATCTTCATTGTCTCCACGTTTAAACTTCTGCTCATGAACGACGAGGGAGCTTTGTAATTGATCCACAGTCATGGCCTCAATATCATTCGATTCTTATATAGAGACCACGACATAAAACATATTTCTCGGTCAACGTTCTAAGTATCTTCTCAACAATCTTCCCATCGGTCATCACTTCTCCATTACTTCTCATTTGGTTTGCAACTGCTAAAACACTCTACCGAAATATTCCGGTATTGATTCGCCATTCTTCATCTCCAATATTTCAAAATCCCGTCTTAATTTCTACAGCATGGATTTCTTGACCCGTTCATTTCCTGCAAACCTTCGCTTCATTGAATCCCACACAGCCATAGAGGTTCTTCTATACAAGATCTGCTCGAAGGTAGTTCTGTCAATCGCCTGATACAGGTAGTGTTTTACCTGCAGATCCTTCGCTCTCAAATCTTCCAATATCTTTCGTTGTCCCTCTGTCTGAGCAACCCCTACAGCCGGCTCAATGATTCCCGGATCAATGAGAGCCCACAGTTGTTTTGCGCGCAACAGGTTTTCCATCATTTCACTCCAATTGTCGTAATGGCCATCGAAGATGGGAACCTTCAATTTTTCGTTGCTCATGGTACCTGTGTGAAAATGAATATGGAGGTGGTTATTGCTCTGATACCAAATGTTATTTTGGTAAACAAATCAGAGCGTAAAGATTGCATGACATTAACTTGGCATGAAGCCTTTAAATATAAATTAGAAACTAACTAAAAACCACATTAAACGGAATACTAACGTAAACAAATAAACAAAGTTAAAACAAAAGACTTGGTAAAAATAAGACTTTATCCTCCCACAATAAGTGCCGGCTCCACCTTATTCTCCAACTAATTGAAACACACTCAACGGTTAAGAACATGCAACTAGACCCATGTACAACTAAACCCATGACTTATTCCATCATTTTTATGCAATTCAAACCCCGTCTTGAACCCAAAGTTAGTTTTCTTGTGAAAAGACCTTATATCTTGCAATTTGTGAAACTGATAAATTCATTCAAAGTCACATAATCCACAATATGGAGCCCCAATTAAATTGCATAACCAACTTCTATTCATCAAAGTTGAGGCATACAATTACTGACTTCGTAATCTAGATGCTCATATCATCAAAGTTCCTTCAAGATATTTTTGCATACTTATACATATATAATTAGTCAATTATTATTATTATAAGGTATGAGGGTGGGTTTTGTTGTTAAATCTTACAAATTGATGAGTTGCATCAGTTGGTTTTAATAGTTAAAATCCAAAGCTTCATGGGGCAAATTGTCGGAAACCAGAAAGCAATTCTTCTTTTTACTGGTTTGTGGATTGCACGAAACAAAAACCAAAATTTACAAACCCCAAAATACCGAATCTTAAAATGATGTCGAATTACCGAAAACGTAGAGCTAGCAAGAGGGGAACTGCCCGGGCGGTTGTAGACTTGTAGTAGGTTGCACGTGGTGGTGCGGCGGTGTAAAGGAAGGGTGGCGAGTTGGAAAGGACGGATCTAAGGCTTAAGTACCCCGCCGATTAAAGCGGGTTTGGGGCATTTTTTGCACTAAACTCAATTTTATATATGGACTTAGATTGAAGGGAAAACCTGTCTTTTTACGCTTAAACATAATAATTAAAATGCCCATCACATGGTGATATCTGCGTTTATGCCACCACAAACATCGATTCCTGCAAAAACGACTTCCACCACACCCGTGATTTTGCACTAAACTCAACTATATATATGGACTTAGATTGTATTATGGGCCAAGATTGAAATAGTAACCGAAGTTGTCAAAGTGATATTTTATGAGGGTGTTTGGCTAAGCTTTTGGAATTTGCTTATTTACTTATTTGTTTTATGAAAAACAGAGGAACAGTTTATCTACATCTTACCCTCTTTAAATTATGCTAATAGCTATAATATTGGTGGAGTTTTCTTACTTTGTATGATTAATTGATTGATATGTTGAAACTTGTACATCACCGGTAGGCGGCGGGAGATCTAGCATATGTTGAGGAGTAGCACGCACACCATCCTTCAACTTTCTTGGCAAAGTACATTTTTAGTGAAAAATTTTAATATTATGTTGAGGGGTTCCTAAACAATTTTTTTTTTTGGCTTGCATTGCTTCTGCATTTTTTCGATAGATACGCCACCGAATTCATTAGTGAATATACATTAATGAATTAACAGGTTTTCGATGAGCCAATACAATAGGTTTAAAATCAACATGATACAAGTCATAAATAAAATTTAAATTCAGTCAACACATATATTTGAAACAAAAATAAAAAGAAACATAAAATATCAACGTGACTCGGTCGTATGAACATGAAGGGCTTGGAGAATTCTTAAAATATCAATAGGCGTGCCTAATTTTGGGGGCTTAATTGTTTTAGGCATAGTGAATGCTAGTATATTGCATGTGGTTGGTCCCGTGCCAATGCTTGAGTGTACTCCGAATTACATTTGTAGCTTTTTTTTAGGAAAATTTGTGGCTTACTTAAAGGCTGAAAATAAGAACACATCACCATCCCATCCATTATAAACATAAACAAATACCCATGGCTTTACTTGTATACTTTGTCATTTTCTTTATATGTTTCATTCTTGTTTCGACTTTAATGATCATATATACACATAAAACAAAGAGAACTGTCATTCCTACAAATTGGCCTATTCTTGGTATGATGCCAGGGATTCTTATAAACGCTCATCGATTCAATGATTATGTTACAGAAGTTATGATACAAAGCCGTGGTACATTCATGTTCAAAGGCCCTTGGTTAAGCAAGATGGACTTAATGCTTACCACTGATCCTTTAGACGTCCATCACATTCTAAGCAAACACTTCAGCAACTATCCCAAAGGTGAGAAATTTCGTAAGATCTTTTATATCCTAGGCGATGGAATCCTGAATTCTGATGGTAAGACATGGGAGATCCACCACAAAGTCATTTTTTACGTACTTAAGAACGCAAGATTTCAGAGTATGATGGAAACAATAACGTGGGACAAAGTGCTAAATGGGCTTCTGCCTATACTTGAATCTATTTGTGAACGTGGCACTGAGATCGATTTGCAGGATATATTTCAAAGGTTTACTTTTGACAACGTATGCAAACTACTATTTGATAGTGACCCAGAAAGCTTATCTCTTGATTTTCCTTACAATCCGTGTTTGAAAGCCTTAATGGATGCTGAAGAAGCTATTCTGCTTAGACATGTTACGCCCCCATGGCTTTGGAAATTGCAACAAGCTCTTAGAGTGGGGAAGGAGAAGAAGTTGAGCGATGCATGGAGAAACCTTGATGAATTCATATACAAGAACATGGCTAATAAACAAAAGGAGTACAATAACATGAACCATGACGGAAACATTCGTATTTTCCATAGCGATTGTGAGAGAGCTTAAAGATCAAATCGGCGCCTCTACGGAACACACAAAATTTCTAAGAGACATCTTTTTTAATCTGATGGCTGCAGGAAAAGATACCATTGGTAGTGCTCTATCTTGGTTCTTTTATCTGCTTGCGAGAAACCCAATCGTCCAAGATAAAATTCTAGAAGAGATCTATATACATTTGGATGTTAATGCAGGTAAAAGATGGAACATGAAAGAGTTAGACAAAATGGTTTACATGCATGGAGCTTTATGTGAATCCTTAAGGTTATATCCTCCAATCCCTTTAAACAACAAATCTCCAATACAACCAGAAATCCTTCCAAGTGGCAACAAAGTTGATCAAAACACGAACATTATTCTCTGTTTCTATTCTATGGGAAAGATGAAGTCGATATGGGGGGAAGATTGTATGGACTTTAAGCCTGAAAGGTGGATTTCTAACACCGGAGGAGTCAAACATGAGCCATCATACAAGTTCCCTACGTTTAACGCAGGACCAAGAGCTTGTTTAGGTAAGAATATAGCGTTGTGCGAGATGAAGATAGTGGCAACCACAATAATTTACCATTACCACACTCAGTTAGTGGAAGGTCATCATGTAGTTCCAGCAGATTCAATGGTACTTATGATGAAGCATGGTCTTAAGGTCCGATTAAGTAAAAGAAGTGATTAAACTAAACTGAGTTAAATACCGGCTCGGAATAATTTTATTGTATACTGCTTGCTATTTGAACTAAATATTTTATAACCACGATGCATACTAAGGTTCGTATAATTATATTGTTTACTACTTGCTATTGTATTTATATCATTAATGCATATTTATATCATCAATGCAATCCAGGTTTTTAAGTGAGAACAATAAGGTGTTCTTATAATTAAAGAAAAAAATTATGATTATAGATATCTATGTATACTTAACTAGTTTTAGGCTCGTGTATTACACGGGTAATTGATAAAAATTTTAAACTTTAACCATTAAATGAAATACAGTCAAGAAAAATGATCATGCATACTAGGTTCGTATAATTATATTGGGTACTACTTGCTATCATCAATGCAATCCAGGTGTTGAAGTGAGAACAATAAGGTGTTATTGTAATTAAAAAAGAATATGAATGAATATATGTATGTATACTAAACTTGGCGGTAACATATGGTAAAGTTTTAAGACACTGATTATATGTTATCTATATGTACATTAATACCATTCTTTATGGGTAAAGGGGAACAATGCCCCTTCTTACTTTAAGCCATTTGTTCCAATTCCGAGTGTACTAATTTGCGTTGTTCCGCTAGTTTCTCATTAGTCTTTATATTCTCCTTATCCACTTTTTAACCCGTCCTTTAAGCTATTTAAGCTTTGTAGCCAGATCCGAATCGGCTACAAATTAGCAACCATTACGAATAAGCATTTAGCACAATAAATTCTCAATGGACTCTTTCCGACTGGTCCCTTATTAAGGATCATTATAATAATATAAAATAACAAATTAAAAATTCAAATTTATATTTAGATAGGATCAAGTTTGTTATTGACCATAGTGATTGTGGATAATTTCATTTCTAATTATCTAATTTCTCATCTTATTTATCCTAACAACTCATGGGTCATGGGTCAAGATAATTTTGACAAATGAGTTATAATTTCGTTTCTAATTATCTAATTTCTCATCTTATTTATCCTAACAATCCATGGGTCATGAGTCAAGATAATTTTGACAAATGGGTTATAATTTCATTTCTAATTATCTAATTTCTCATCTTATTTATCCTAACAATCCATGGATCATGGGTCAAGATAATTTTGACAAATGGGCTATAATTTCATTTCTAATTATCTAATTTCTCATCGTATTTATCCTAACAATCCATGGGTCATGGGACAAAACAATTTTGAGAAATAGGTTATAATTTTCATTCTAATTTTATAATCTCTCATCTCATTCATCATATTGATCCACGGGTAATTGGTCAAAACAATTTATGCAAATATTGTATATAAAAAAATCGATTTTGTAAATTTGAGATTTTAGACTTCTTATTGTTTGTACTATATATTTTATTTTTACATTTAATTTTATTCATTTCTTTCAAATAATGGATCTTTTTATTTTTATTATATGACAAATCCCGTGTAATACATGGGTTCAAAAGCTAGTAATCAATATAGACAAACCAGATGAAACATATGTGTATTTAATAACCGGGCAATATGCGTAATTTTAAGAGGCAAAATTTATTATACATATTTTTTTAAACACATTTATGTGCAGAGATGGTGGTTACATGTAGGAAATGGTGGCCGGAGTTGCAGAAATGGAGGTTTGAGAAAGAGGATGTTAAAATAATGCTTTTACAATTTTCTTTTAATGAGTTATTTATTTACTTTATATTTTAAGGGCTATTTAATTCGTTTTTAACTTTTTATAAACAAAAATGTAAAAGGACATTATTGCCCATGACTTAAGTTTAAAAAACAAACGGAGTTATCAAATTGGATGAAATTGGCAAGACTTGTTAAACGTGAATGGTCCAGTTGCAAAAAACAAATATTTTGAACTAAATTCGTATAATTGACCAAACCCTAAGTACGTTTTCGGCACTTTACTCTTTAAAAAAATAGGTATGAATATTAATCATCTTAAATATATTGGAATCAACGTTTTTTTATACATAATCTATTTAAACAACTAGGCCAAAACTAATTTAAAAAATTTTTAAAAAATACTTAAAATTAACTTATTTATTTTGTTATAGTTTCCGGATCTTTTATTTTAATTCGGCTAAGTTATTTAAATCCTGGTGGGGCCAACCATATAAGGCTTTGATAAAGAGGGAGGGTAGAACCGGAAATCAAATTTATGTCAGTCCATAATTGTATATTTAGGTGGTAGGAACTAGGAAGGTTCGCTTGCCAAATATGCGAGTGACATCATATATCGCCAATGGGTCTGGTCTCTTTCCAAGAATGCAACTTTGTGTAGGTTGTAACTAAAAAGTCAAGTGTCCCGTAGGCGTTATTTACATCAGTTTTTTTCTAGTAAAGTTAATTGACTGTGTGTTTTTCGATAACGGTATTCTAGTTTCTTTCGTAATTCAAGTATAAAACAAATAGTAATTAATTGCAAGGTCACAAGATGTTGCTTTTATTATATGAAAACAATCAACAAACAATTTATTTCAGCTATATATGAAATTCCCTAGCAGTTTCCTTCCAGATATTTTAATATTTATTGGTGTCCAATTATGATTTTTCTCTGTTAATTTTTTCTATTTTTTCTATTTTAGTATTATGAAAAAAAAATGTTCGTCGAAAACAAATTAAATGAAACGTAGTGATTACATCGAAATAGAAGGCAATAGGCCAACAAGTTTCGCCACTACCTCTTTATCAATTGCAAAACTCAGTATTTTAAAAACTAAATTAGCTGATCTTGGAGTTATAAAGTTTTATGCATGACCCGTTAAACTCGGCTAAGTAACTCTACAGCTTTAGGCACGAGGAAACCAAAAGGAATAAATACATGTTTGTTGTCACGCGTCTTCTTACGTTTAGTCACCTTACATGAAGCAGCTTTTAAAGCAACTTGACCGACTGTGAAACCACCACTCCCTAGACGACCCACCTAAAGGGAAACCCCTATTACTCTGTTAGATCCACACACGTGTGTTTTCATCCTATCCATCCAAACACCAAAATATCATTTTGAAGACCTAGGCTAACTAAATAATAATTACAAACTTTTTTCGTTTATAAATCAGACGCATTTCTTCTCACATAGCTATTATTACATTGTGCGTCAACTTTACCTAATAAACCAGCTATCAAGTTTAATAAGTTAGCTAATAGAATCTAATACAAACTAAAAGAATTTGCATGAGCTTAAACATGACACACAACTGGCCAAATAGTATCGAACTCGGCTTTTTTTGGCTAAACATATTTACTAGCTACTTCGATGAGAAACTGACAAAAATCTGTCAAGACTAAACCAAAATTTGCAAGTTTAAAGTTGGATTCAGTTTGTGTTTTCGTGTTTTCAATTCATGAAATAAAAAGTCACACCACCAAACTTCTATAAATTTAAAGGATCTTTGAACTAATTTGTACATTTATAATTATGACTTTCATTATTTTTATATCAGTGATTTTAGTGTTATCAAAACATTTTAGTTAATTGGGATTTGCTTTGGCCCCACTGTGGTGACTTCGAACATTGTTAATTAACCAGTGGTATTAATAGTGTTTCATTTAGATTTTTCCATTGATGTAACTAAATAACTGATAGAGGCTAACCATCAACTGACATACTTTTTAATTTTTAACGAAGATGTGTATCAATCGATAACATAATTGACTAGTTTTCTACTATATTATATAAATATACAATTTCTAGAAATTAAATATTAAGACCAACTAAAACTCAAATAAAAAAGAAAGATAAAATGATCAGACCTATGCGTCATTGATACTTCCTAACCAAATGATCATGTTATTAAAACACAAACAAGACTTGTGCATTACTCTAGAAAGGTTGACTAGTAATACTATAACTATTAAGTTTTATAAATAATATAAACGATATAGATATTTGAAGGGGTATGCACCCGCCTTAACATCGAGCGGGGCGGGTCAACCCACAAGATATAGACAAGAGGCTTGAAATCAGGATGTCATGAAGACACAAAGCCAAAACCTATGCGCGTGGCGCATATCACATATGCTCACGCATTACATATGCTCACGCATCACATATGCTCACGCATATCACATCTGCGCGTGGCGCATATCACATATGTTCACGCATCACATATGCTCACGCATATCACATCTGCGCGTGGCGCATCTGCGCGTGGCACATATCACATCTGCGCGTGAGAATAAAGAGAAGACCTTGCGCATCCCCGGGATAGGCGCATAAAGG
This sequence comes from Bidens hawaiensis, assembly GCF_021521415.1. NCBI lineage: Eukaryota > Viridiplantae > Streptophyta > Magnoliopsida > Asterales > Asteraceae > Bidens > Bidens hawaiensis. The sequence continues at coordinate 301,223 of NW_027492739.1, read as the reverse complement.
CCGGACGTAAGCGACACACAACAAATGAGACAATAGTCTAATCCAAATTAGGATAAGGACAACCATGATTGTACTCATCAGACAACCTTCCAGAAAGTATCTTTTAAGGAATAAAGAATGTACTGATGTTGACAGCTGCCAATGAAGGGTGGACAACTCAGCAAAGCCCATGTGCCACCACATGGGTCAGGTGAAATACCTTGGTCAGAGAATAATCAATGAAAAAGCATCAGGTGTCCTAAGTACACGTGGCGCGAAGCAATAGGAGGAGGCCAAAAAGGCCCTAATTGGGTCTGAGCCCAACCATTGGAAACCCTAATACTATAAATACCACACCACCTCCACAGTTGGAGGCAGGCAAGAAAATATATTCCAAGTCTTTACTCATTTTCACATTCTTATCTTCTCCTACAATATCTTATTCTCACGCCGGAGGGTTACCCCAAAGAGGACCCCTCTGTCCCTTTCTGAGGGGTAAGCTCACGGTGCTGTTCGTTTTGTAGGTGGAAGAACTCGTATCTCGGAAAACCATCGGTGATATAGCACACTCGTACCCGAGGAACGTTGATCGTATACAAGTAAGTCGATCCACGCTTCTTCATTGGCGCCATCACCTGTTACAACGGCAACAAAACCACTATTTCACCAATTTTCTCTCTGAAAATCTTCACCATGGTTTCCGGTGTTCGAAACAACGATCAAGTTCTGGAGGATAATGAGCTTGAGGATGTTAACGAGGGACATCAGGTTCTGGGGCACCGCGTGACATTGCGCGCACCACCAGTAACCATCCCTTCAACACAACACCTCATGGTCAAACTGAAACTCCCCCAGACGATCTCACGTTCCAAAATCTGACTGGTACAAAACAAAAAGGACCAATGGGCCCGGAAGTTGAAACCAATGACCCTAAAGAATGGCTCATAAACGAACAACGGCGTCTAATGGACAAATACAATGAGTTGGTAAAACACAAAAAGTTAGCCGATTTAACACACAGGCTCGCATTTGATAAACAAACCATTCAGGGAACAACAAAAAAGACGCGCGCGCCGGAAGACGGTCATTCTGTTCACACCGAACAAGCTGATATTAGTGATGAGGAAGAGGTGCACAGCATGAGGAAGACGCGAGATACTCATGCAGGAGGTTCACAGCTTCGCGCACACATGCACATAGCACCTGGAGCCAAAGCTGATATGGATTTATACACACCATACAACCCACAAGCGAAAGGGCAAGTGGACGTAACCACACCATATAGGCCAACCATCTTGGTAAAACATTCAAAATTCGCTGAGCGCATTGCGAAGGCTCCCATTCAAAACAAAACCAAGATGCCAAGTGGTTTAGGCAAGTACGATGGTACAACAGATCCAGATGATTTCTTACAAGGTTTTTATAACACTGGAAACTTAGAAAGCTGGACGATGCCAACATGGTGTCACATGTTTGCTCGCTGCCTCACGGGTGCAGCGCGTGTCTGGTTCGAAAGCTTGCCGACAGGACAAATCGATGGGTTCGAAGAGCTATTGGAAAAGTTCCAAGCTCACTTTGTACAGCAGCGCAGACACACGCACGACCCCGATGACATCATGCACTGCGTACGCAGGAATGATGAAACCATTGAAGACTACATAACTCGTTTCAATCAGGAATCTCTTGCAATTGGAGGCATCACTGAACAACTCTTGCGCGTGGCCTATATACAAGGTGCGCGCAGCGATCAACTCCGCAGAGCTCTCGTGAGCAGAGAAGGCATGCCAACCACTTGGGCTAAGCTTATGGAAGCATCGCGAGTCTTCGCGCGAAATGAAAAACAAATTGCCCAAGACAGAGCAAGAGATAAAGGGCATCAAACAGAAGCACCACGCAAAAATGAAAGGAGGGGCAAACAAAACTCCGTATGGTCCAGGTTGCAACAAACCAATTATTCTCCCGCAGAAAAGCAAGCGCAACAAAGTTCACCCCAACCCCAAAAAGACATTCTTAATCGAACGGAAGGTGATAAGAAGGAAGGCGGCAGAGAGCCAAACAGACCTCTGCCAAGAATATGGACTCCCCTCACCAAAACGCCTTCGCAAGTGTTAAGCACAGAGAATGTCCAGTTTAAAAACCCCAGGCCATTACTCCATAAGGGACCACCGAACAGTGGCAAATATTGTGAATTTCACAAATCCACAGGGCACAACACCGATGCATGCCATCATTTGAAGGATGCGATCGAAAAAGATGTGAAATCAGGCAAGTTGGCTCACCTGGTAAAAAATCCAAGACCAGAGAATGAACAACCAGACGGAGCCTCAGCCAGTAAAAAATTCAAAAGAATCTGTGTAGCTGAAGGAAGAAGGCAAGGGCAGAGATCGAGGAAGAGAAGCGCAAATCCAAGGGGATTGGCGCGAGCAACAAGTAATCTTTCCAAGAATCAGAGGAGGCCCGTCTATCAGCAGCCCTCTAGTCATCACTGCACACATCGCTCATTATGAGGTGTCAAGAGTCCTGGTGGACACCGGTAGTGAGTCAGACATCATGTATGAGCAATGTTTCAGGAAGTTGGATCCAGCAGACCAAGCAAGGCTCGAAGTTGTGAGTGCACCAATCTCGGGTGTCTCAAACGAGATTATTCACCCCCTAGGTCAGATACAATTCGAACTAACTATGGGGGATGAGAAGCGCAAGCGAGCTGAAATTGTCAACTTCCTGGTCTTGCCCACCACTTCATGCCACAGTATGATCTTGGGTAGAGGAACGATTGCCCAATTCAACGCCATACCGTCACCAGCGCATGGCGCGTTGGGGTTACCAACACCAACAGGAGTAACATTTGTGTACCGAGATCATTTATGCGCAGTAACAAGTATACCTCGAGAAGGGAGAATGAAGCTTCCAGTGGCAAACAACGCGCCAGAGGAATGGATTCTCAACCCAAAATTCCCAGAACACAATCACAATCGGAGCTACGATATCAGATGACACAAGAGTGAGAATGAAAAGATTGCTCACAACGTATATGTCAGTCTTCGCGTGGCAACATTCTGATATGACTGGGGTTCCGTGAGACTGGCGCAGCACTCTCTCAACACATTCAAGTCTGTAGAGCCAATTGCTCAAAAGAAAAGAGTCATGGGAGATGAGAAGGCAAAGGCCATGAATGAGCAAGTAGAAGATCTACTGCGCGTGAATATCATTCGCCCAATACGATACCAAACATGGGTAGCCAATCCTGTGATGGTAAAAAAGAGCAATGGGTCATGGAGAATGTGCACTGATTTCAAGGACCTCAACAAAGCGTGTCCAAAAAATTGTTACCCCCTCCAAAACATTGACGTGAAGGTGGACTCTGTGGCGCCATTTAAGCTCAAATGTTTCCTGGATGCCTATAAGGGCTATCACCAAATTCAAATGGCACCACAGGATGAAGACAAGACTGCTTTCAGAACTGACAAGGGTGTTTTCTGTTACACAAAAATGCCCTTTGGTTTGAAAAATGCAGGAGCCACTTACCAATGACTCATGGATGCAGTTTTCAACGAGCAGATTGGAAAAAACTTAGAAGTCTACGTGGATGATTTGGTGATTAAAAGCAGGGAGGAAAAACAAATGCTCAAAGACATCGAAGAAACCTTTCGGCGCCTAAAGGAAGTAAACATGAAGCTCAACCCGAGCAAATGCACATTCGGCGTGGAAGAAGGGAAATTTCTCGGCGTAATGGTCACCAAGGATGGTTTCAAGGTGAACCCAGAGAAGGTGGAGGCTATCCTCGACATGCCCTCACCATCCACCATGAAGGAAGTTCAAAGGCTGAATGGTAGATTGGTATCAATTAACAGGTTCCTATCAAACCATGCAAGCAAATCTACCCCATTCATTAACACATTGAGAAATTTCTTAAAGAAAAGCCAATTCAAGTGGACGCCTGAGGCCGAGCAAGCTTTCAGTGAGATAAAGGAATGTCTGATAAATCTGCCTGCGCTCACAGCTCCACTACCTGGTGAAACTTTAACGTTGTACCTGTCAACAGGAGAGCGCGCCATTGGCGCAGTATTATTGGTGGATCGCAAGGGAATCCAAACACCAATTTATTATGTAAGTCGGGTGCTGACAGATCCTGAGACGCGCTACACCATCATAGAAAAGTTAGTTTTATCACTAACGCATGCGTCGCGCAAGCTTCACAGATATTTCAATGGTCATCCTATTGAAGTCCCGACTGATTACAACATCCAGCAAGTCTTGCGACGTCCCGCGCTCTCAGGAAGGCTGACAAAATGGGCGCTGGAATTAGGGGAACACACGATCACCTATAAGACTCGTCCAGCAATCAAGGGACAAGTCTTAGCTGATTTCATCGCAGAAATCCCTGAAGGAAAAGTCGAAGAGGCTCAGCGCGAAGTAGACCCTCCGCAAGCCAATAATGAAGAAAACGTTTGGAGATTATTCACTGATGGAGCTTCAAACGACGAAGGATCCGGCACAGGCCTCAAACTGGTGGATCTAGAAAATCATGAGTATACTTACGCAATCAGGTTGGATTTCAAGAGCACCAACAATGAAGCTGAGTATGAAGCCCTGCTGGCTGGTTTGCGCATCGCGCATAAGTTCGGAGTTAAAAAGCTAGAGGCTCATGTAGATTCATACCTGGTAGCAGCACAAGTCAATGGCCTTTATGATGCCAAGGAGAACACAATGCCTCTGTATCTAGAGCAGGCGAAGAAACTCACCGAACAATTTGACTTTTTCAGAATCATACACATTCCGCGCAGTGAAAATAAGTCTGCCGAAGCGCTAAGCAAGATGGCATCAACCAGCTTTGATCATTTTGGCAAAGATGTCAGGGTGGAAGTAATGAGCAACCCGTCAGTGGGAGCGAAGTCTGTTCTTGTAATTCATACAACACCTTCATCATGGATAACTCCAATAATGGAATTCTTGAAGAAGGGAAAGGTACCAGACGATCGCGCACAGGAGACGTGAAAGGCAACTGTAGCACCTCGAGCACACGAAAGGTCTGACACATAACGCCTCCATCTCTGATGCATGTCAACACCAACCAACCACGTGCATTGACGATTCGTTTTAACCAAAGGGATGGAATTTCGCGCAACGCGCGTACAAGAAAAGAAAAAGAAAAGACAAGCCATATTAAAAAAGCAAACTATTAAGTCTAATATCTATCTTACCTCGCTCGCGCGAGACAAGACACACATTAGACTGGGGGCTTGAAGGGGTATGCACCCGCCTTAACATCGAGCAGGGCGGGTCACCCACAAGATATAGACAAGAGGCTTGAAATCAGGATGTCATGAAGACACAAAGCCAAAACCTATGCGCGTGGCGCATATCACATATGCTCACGCATCACATATGCTCACGCATATCACATCTGCGCGTGGCGCATATCACATATGCTCACGCATATCACATCTGCTCGTGGCGCATATCACATATGCTCACGCATATCACATATGCTCACGCATATCACATCAGCGCATGAAACATCTGCGCGTGGCGCATATCACATCTGCGCGTGAGAATAAAGAGACGACCTTGCGCATCCCCGGGATAGGCGCATAAAGGCCGCACGTAAGCGACACACAACAAATGAGACAATAGTCTAATCCAAATCAGGATAAGGACAACCATGATTGTACTCATCAGACAACCTTCCAGAAGGTATCTTTTAAAGAATAAAGAATGTGCTGATGTTGACAGCTGTCAATGAAGGGTGGACAACTCAGCAAGGCCCATGTGCCACCACGTGATGGCACATGAGTCAGGTGAAATACCTTGGTCAGAAAATAATCAATGAAAAAGCACCAGGTGTCCTAAGTACACGTGGCGCGAAGCAATAGGAGGAGGCCAAAAAGGCCCTAATTGGATCTGAGCCCAACCATTGGAAACCCTAATACTATAAATACCACACCACCTCCACAGTTGGAGGCAGACAAGAAAATATATTCCAAGTCTTTACTCATTTTCACATTCTTATCTTCTCCTACAATATCTTATTCTCACGCCGGAGGGTTACCCCAAAGAGGACCCCTCTGTCCCTTTCTGAGGGGTAAGCTCACGGTGCTGTTCGTTTTGTAGGTGGAAGAACTCGTATCTCGGAAAACCATCGGTGATATAGCACACTCGTACCCGAGGAACGTTGATCGTATACAAGTAAGTCGATCCACTCTTCTTCAATATTAAAACTAAATAAAATATGCCAGTGAGCAACACGTTATTATTGTATCTTCTTTGTCAGAACCTTAAATTCATTTGTTATATTATTCAACCAAATGGCACCACATGAATCACACACAAACAAACAAGAAACCTATTAACTAATGACTTGAAAGATATTGTTTATCTCAAAAGTCTTCGGAAGAATATGCTAAAAATTATAACTTGGAAACTCCCAGGCAGTTTCCAATCATTTATTTTTTTTTACTATTTATATTTCTTATAAAGTCTTCTGTTTGAACCTCCATAAACTAATCCGAAAAATGGCGCTCAAGGTTTTATCAGCTCTTGATGTTGCCAAGACACAATATTACCATTTTAAAGCGATCATAATCGCGGGTATGGGTTTGTTTACTGATAGTTACGATTTGTTTTGTATCCCTCTTATCATGAGAATGATAGGAAGGATATATTATCCTGAGATACATAAGAAGAAATGGTTTGAGGTTCCAACAGCCATTACCTCGACGATGATAGGGGTCGCGTTAATGGGGGCCGTGATTGGTCAACTTGTTTTTGGTCGGCTAGGTGATCTTGTGGGACGCCGTCGTGTGTATGGTATATCTCTGGTGATGATGGTGGTGGGGTCTATTGGATGTGGATTATCACTATCTAAATTGACATCAATGGTGTTTGTTAGCCTTGGGTTCTTTAGGTTCTTGCTTGGGATTGGAATAGGTGGGGATTACCCGTTATCGGCTACTATTATGGCGGAGTTCGCTAACAAGAGGACTCGTGGAGCGTTTATTGCGGGTGTGTTCTCAATGCAAGGGTTTGGGATACTTTTAAGTTCGCTTGTTTCCATGATAGTGTGCTCCATTTTTGAAGCTAGTGCCCATGAGAGCGGGCTAAAGAGGCCGTCCGACCTTGCACCATCAGAAGTCAATGCTCCGGTCCCGCCTGAGTCGGACTTGGCATGACGGCTCATTCTCATGTTTGGTGCAATTCCAGCATCTATTACTTACTATTGGCGGATGAAGATGCCTGAAACCGCACGGTAAGAACAACTCCTTAATTCATTCTATCTAGAAACTTTAACCACTAGTATGTTTGGATGGTTTTTGGAAAGATTTATAAAACTAGATAATTCTTTTGTGGTACAAGTGTATCATGAAACAACAAACACACATTCAAGATTTTATTAGGGTGGACAATGAATTACTTGGAGGTCAAGATCATAATTTCTTAACAGTTCATTTAATATATAGTTTAGATTGTTTGAAACTTTGAATAAGTTGTTACTTAAAATCATTTCAGTAATCTACTTATCTAAGTACAAAATTTTTATTTTAATTTTCCTTTGTCTTTATTTACTATGATTGTTGAAAACACAAACGTTACAAAATAATATATCTTACTGAAATACAAAAAGGAATTACCTAGTTCTACATCTTGTAATAATCAACCAAAACTTAACACTTTAAAAATTACAGATTCACGGCCTTGGTCGAGAAAAACACATTACAAGCAGCAAAAGATATAGGGAAAGTGATGGATGTACCACTCAGTACAATCCAAGAAGATGTCGAGATGATGGAGACTCCAAATACTCACGCTGCTTTGTCAAATACCTACCCTTTCTTCTCTAGGGAGTTTTTCCGAAGACATGGTCGTGATCTTATCGCGGCATCCATCAATTGGTTCCTAATCGATATTGTCTTCTACAGCCTCAACATATTCCAATATCATGCATTTAGCGGCTATATGAAACGGAAAGAAAACATTAATCTATACAAAGATGCAATGCAGCTCGCAAAATTCCAAGCATTCATTGCTATATGTGCAACGATCCCTGGATATGTTGTAACAGCTAACTTGATTGATTACATCGGGCGAGTCAAGATTCAGGCCGCCGGGTTCTTTTTCATGGCGGTAAGCTTGTTCTCAATCGCAAAAGTTAACAAGGGCGATTGGGGTTCCAAACAAGATTGTGGTTTCATTATTCTCTATGGACTTACTTTCTTTTTCTCAAATTTTGGGCCAAACACCACTACGTTCATAGTTCCAGCGGAGTTGTTCCCGGCTAGGTTTCGTGCAACTTGCCATGGGATTTCGGGTGCGATTGGAAAAGTAGGGGCTATAATCGGGTCAATTGGGTTTTTGTGGGCTTCTCGTGATCATCATGCGGCGTCGCATACGTTAGCGTTCATGGGCGTAGTTTGTGTTTTAGGGTTTTTCGTGACGTATTTTTTTACAAGAGAGACAATGGGTCGGTCATTGGAAGAGAATGAGAATGTTGATGAGTTAACCGGTGTTTGGTTCGTGAGATTTTGGCCTCATAAGGCTTGGGCTGAAAGAAATGATATTAACACTGGTGAAACGACGTCTCGTTATCATATGTAGATATTCTTATTGTTTAGATTACAACTTGTTTAGATTACAACCATAAATACTTTATAGGCATTAGAGGTGATGACTAGAGATAGATTGTTAGATGAAAGTTTAAGAAAAACAACCACGCGTGTATATTATATTTTATTCTATAGTTCGATATATTTAAAGCTAGAGATTGGTGTGTTCGTTATTGTAATGATTTCATTGAAACTAGCTAATGACTCAAGATAGAACACAAAAATCATTTCAAGCAATCAAGATCTAACCGCGGTAAACTATGAAACATGTTTTTCAAATCACATTTGGGGTTATTCATATTCTTGTATTTGCAAATAAGGCCAAATTTTAGTTGTGTAAGAGATAGAATAAGAGAATATAAGATTGGTTATCAATCAAAAACACCTTAATCATATATGATATTAGAAATAAGTATGATTTGGCAAAAGCTCAAGTAACCAAAACTTATTGGCCATTCGTACTGCGGCTGATCTTAATCATGATTTGGCAAGAATCTCTCTTCTAGCATGTCACACAGCCTTTTCTTATTCCATTTTGTATTGGAGGTTAATATGAAGTTAATCGAAGATGGTATTGACGAATAAGCCTAGTCTACAACCTCACTGTTTATTGTCGTTTTGTATTGGTAAATAAGACTTTATTCCCCACTAGTATTGAAAACTAAGACCATGTGTAGTGGTAAAACTCCACTCTAGCCGTTATTCAACACGTGACGTCCAAGTCAGCAATGAAGCTTTATACAAAATATGGTGTTGTTGTATAAAGTCCTAAAGTATTACTTAATTATTTTTTTCTATTTTTTTATTAACAAATTCGCAACTAAAAATGACAGCTATCTCATTTATAAGAAAAACAAATTCATCAACATTAATCACCTTATAATTTCTTCTAACTGTTTCAATATTATTGTTTCTGACCGTGTTAAAAAATTGGCATTATGTTTCAGTTTCAGTCCTTTAGCAAATAATTTGTTGTTCTTATCAAATAATCATATCATACAACCCATTATGCTTTTAATCAACCAGAGAATTTGAAAGATGATTGTGTACTTTGGTTGATAAGGGGTGACCAGGAATAGCAGGTCTTACGAATTCGTGAAAATCCAATCTCTGATAACGTCATGCATTTTATACGTGCGGCTAGTTTCAATGGCGTCATTCAATGTGAGAACCCGAGGCTCTACTAAATGCCTTAAGATCTGGCAATTTTATTTGGTTTACCGATTGATGGTATTGTATTGTGTGGCATTGAACGTATATGGTCAAACGAGGAAATTTTATCAAGTTTTTATGAATTGACCAGTGATGAAATGAGATCGAAAAGAATAAACTCGACTTTTATTCTAAACGCCACTAAGGCAACTTAACTTCTTGACATTCCTACCGATGCATGCACGAGCAAGAGCAATACTTTTAGTTGTAATAGGTGGAAGACTATTTTCCGAATCCGCCAACAATTGGAGCAGTGTTGTTCTTCCTATTTTGTACTGAATTCTTTGTAATGCCGTTGATATTAAGTTGATTGAGATTGGCGGTGTTATATTACCGTTGCAGCTTTTGGCTTGGGAAAGATTCCCCTCAATAAATAGTTGCATACTGAATTTAAATAACGGGCTTCTTGATTATCCGGGCTAGATGGGTCTGGGAAAATGGATTGGCTCGTACGTGGTTGTTGCGTTGAGGGCCCGGGTCGTATGGTTGGGCTATATCAATTACATATATTTACATCTTGGTTCAGCTATTTTTAATAGCACATCTTTAGATCTTGAAATGTCATGACATATTTGTTTCCTTTAGCATTTTCTTATAATTACTTCAAGACGTAACTAGACTCGTATTTATCAAACCCCAAAAAGTTTGCAACCTGTATTCTCATCATCTCATGTTAAATTTAATAAGTCATTAGGATTGTAAGCAGTTTTTTTAGAATCACATAACAAACCAGTCATCTTACTGGTTCATCAATTAAACTAGCTAGTTAGCCCGGTTGGATTAGATTTAGAAACAATCAGATGATGTTGTAAATAATATAAAATTAATACCGTTTATATATCTAGTTAAAAAAAATATGAAAATACTTTCTGTTTAGGTATGACTTTTTAAGTTTATTAAAACATATATAAGATATGGAATATGAACCATCAAATGAGTTTTTGAAGGAACGGAAATGAAAAATGAATACTGAAAATCTTGTCCGCCCAATAACCGATCGATAGGTTCAACAGGGAACGATTCAATAGGCTTAACCAGGCTGGTTCGCGGTCCAACCGTTTTGAAACTTATTCCATGATCGTATGCAAATAATAGTTTGAAGACTGTTTTAGTTGTTTAAAAAAATGTTAAGACATGCAATAAGTTACTAATTAGCTGGTCTAGGTTTCTAGATACATAAACCTCAAATGACTTTGTGGAGGATTGTAGGAAGGTTGGACTGTCAAGTATCGCCAAAAGGGATCTTTCTAAGAAAGAAAATTCGTGTGGTTTATAAGTCAAGGGTCCCAGTGACATTACATCAGTCCTTTTCTACGAAGTTGACTTTGAATTTTGTATTCTGGATACTTATGAGGACCAAGATGCAGCTATTATGATACAGACAAAAACAATAAATAATAATTTTCCAATTATATATATATATGAAGTTCTTTAGCAATTTCCTTCCCCATCTATAATCTATAATATATATAAACGAAAACATAAAATCCTATGTGTCGTGATGTGGTCGCTCCCCTATTTTTTGAAGTCACCAGATTTGCTTGATTTTTAAATGGAGGTTTTTCATGCATTTGACTCGAATTAATGTGTATGAGTCTTACCAAACCCAAATATTCCTTAAACGGGTTATAACATCTCATTAAATTAAAAATTATTCTCATCAAATTATTTATGTAAAAATCCTATAAAATAGGATATATACTAAAAATTAATATCTTATTTATTTTAAAAAAGATATATATTATTTAAATTAAAAACCAAGTGTTATAGTAAAAAAAATAAACGGGTCTTGGACTCATCAAACCATAAGTATATTATTAACTTTAATAAATATTATTTATAATTAAAAAACCAATTTTATGGTAAAAGAAATAAACGGGTCTTGGGTCTCATCAAAACCATATAGCTTTTAAACCGGGTTATAACATTTCATTTATTTGTAAAACAATTTATCATTAAACCATATAAGTATACTATTAATTTTCATACAATAAAAAATATAAATTCAAAAAATAAATAAATATTAAAACAAATAATATAAAACGGGGGATAAAAACTAGTGATATTATATTTGCCTAAATAATAAGTATTTTGTCATTTTAATATTATATATTTTTCTCATAACAAGTAAGCAAGATGTTGATACGATTATATGAATATTGGATATATATAACAATAACGAAACTATAATTTCATTTGTTTATTTAAGTAAAACAATTGAAAGCGCATGCATCACAACATACAAAAACAGATATCGAAGGGCATGTGGCCTAGCTAGTTGTATGAAGGTATTAGAGGCGTTGTTAGCGTTCTTGGGGCCTAAGAGAAATACCTACTCGGGTCATAGTATAAAAAATCTATTGTTATGATCATAATTAGTAAGATTGAACTCGTGTGTTGTGGTGAGACACGATCGGCATTAGCTTGCTTCGTTTCGCTTTGAAGACTAGATATATCAACCAAAGAGAAAAACGAAAAATAAATTCGTGATATGTCTATAAGGATAGTGACAGGTGTTTTAAATTGATAGAAAATCATACAAACGAATATAAGTGCTGGTTCTAAAATTACGAATGTTCTTCGGTCGTAATGGGCCCAACTATTTATAGCCCCATGACCTCTACATGTATCGTACCATTTGTTATCATACAATCAAAGGCAATTTCGCATCTCCCTTGTATAACTATTTTGAAAATTGGATTTTTATAATCTCATCTTTTTTAATTAATAATCTTACCTAAGAATATTCTTACAACTAGTTCAACCTTTTACAATATTATTTTCTTATTGGGGCTCCATTAAAAATAAGTTAACTCCATTAAGTTTTGTCTGAATTTCAAACTGATGTATTAAGACTTTTGATCGGAAAAACGAATACGTTTAGATTGATGTAAAACTTACCTCGAAATGATGATCGCAACAAATGGGGTGTTGATTTAGAATTAATGGGTGTCAAAACAAACGATAAACCCTGACATTGACATATTGAGGGTCTGTTTGGTATGGGGTAATGGAATAGACGACAGAATGGAATGGACGTGGTAATGGAATGGGTTATTACCATTCCAATTAAATGTTTGGTTACCACATGGGAATGTAATGAATCATCACTTTCTATTGTTGGTAGGTATGAAAAAAATATAAAAATAAAATTAAAATGGTAGTGAGTGGTGGTGGTGGCGGTGGGAGTGGTGGCGGTAACGGTGGAGGTGGTGGTGGCGGGTAACAGTGGAGGAGGTGGTGGGCAGCGGTGAAAGTGGGCGGCGTGTGTGATGTTGGGGCGATGATTGATGGATGCGGCGGCGGCTGGAGGTGGTGGGTGGCTGGCACTGATGGCGATGGTTTGTGGAGGTGGGTGGTGGCGGCGGTGGACGCCGATGGTGGTGATTGGTGGCAGTGGCGGCGGTGGTGGGCAGCGGTGACGGTGGGCGGCATGTGTGATGGTGGGGCGATGGTTGATATATATGCAGCGGGTGGCTGGCGGTGCTTGGTGGCTGGCACCGATGGCGATGGTTGGTGGAGGTGGTTGGTGGCGGCGATGGGCGGCAGTGGACGACGATGGTGGTGGCCGGTGGCAGTGTCAGCGGCGGTTGGTGGTGGTGGTGGGTGCTGATGTTGGGTAGTGGTGGTGTTGGGAGTAGAGATGGTCAAAAAAACCGGTTGGGAACCGGTTTGCCGGTTTAAACCGGAAACCGGTTTTTACGAAAACCGGTTTTTTAAAAACCGGTTTGACCGGTTTACAAACCGCCGGTTCGTATTTCGGTTACAAGTTTTAGAGCCAAAACCGGTTAACAAACCGGTTAATGAAAAAACCGGTTTTTTTTAATAACCGGTTATGGAAAAACCGGTTAACCGGTTTTTTTATAAACCGGTTTTTGACCGTTATGGAAAAACCGGTTAACCGGTTTCTCCATAACCGGTTAAAAACCGGTTTTTGACCGTTGTATAACGGCTATATGGCCGTTTTTTTTTTGACCGTTTTTTTTTTTTACCATTTTACCCCACAAACATCTATATATAGTTTAGGTTGGGTATTGGTTAGATCACACTCGATTATACAACTCCAAACGCTCTAAACGTTTATTTCATACGCGATTATTTTGTTATCTCACGCTCAATTATACCACATTACCACTCCATACGCTCTTATTTCGTAGTCGATTATCATGGCCTCCCAAAGTGCTGCTTCATCCGTCAACATGGGTGCCTCGAACACGGGAGAAACGGTCATTCGGGTCATCCCCACGAAACGAAACCAAGATGTTTGGCAACATTTCGACCTATGCGAAATGTCTAACGGTAGCAAAAAAGCTCGATGCAAACATTGTTTGAAGTTTTATGGCAAAGATGCAAACTCCACTTTAAAAGCGCATGTACAAAGGCCCTTTTGCAAGGCCTTGAAGGACGAATCGGGAAGTAGTTCGCAGCCGGAGATGACGAATCAAGGAGCGGTGTTTACGTACGACCTTGAAGCGGTACGTCAAAAGTTTTCAAACTTTGTGATTCAACAAACACTTCCTTTCAACCACTTCGACAACCCTCAATTCACGGAGATGATGCAAAAGTATGTTCAACCACGCTACCAACACGTAAGTCGTTCGACCCTTAGAAGAGATTGTCTTAAAGCATGGAAAAACGCTAAATCCGAACTAATTTCATACTTTTCAAACTTACAAACTGGTGTAAACTTAACAACGGATGTGTGGTCGGTACCTCATGGTTCGCCCGACTCATACATTTGTGTGACGGCTCATTGGGTTGACCCCGAGTCGTGGCAAATGATGAAACGAACCGTTGCGTTTCAATTGTTTGATTACCCGCACACGGGTAGAAAAATTTTTAAACTCTTGGATAAAGTCATTCGACAATACAAGATTGAACATAAAATCTTTTCAATTTTGTTTGATAACGCGTCCAACAATACGGCCGCGGTTGGCCATTTAAAATTAAAGTATAAACCTATTTGTGATGGAGCGTTTTTTCATAGCCGATGCATTGCACATATTATCAACTTGGCCGTGCAAGATGGGTTAAACGTGATCGAAACGCAAAGAAACAATTTTAAAAGAATGTTACGAGATGTTTTTAGCAACAATAAAACATTTTCAAGATACAAAAAATTTTGTGTAGAAGCTAATTGTCAATGGTTGGGGCCAAATTGGGATTGTCCAATAAGATGGAACTCGACTTGTGATATGTTTGAGAAAGCCATCCAACAAAAAGAATCATTAATTGCGTTTCATCAAATTTTGTCAAGTAGGGGTAAATGTGCACCGTACGATCCTAGAAAATGGTTATTGATTGAGATCGTTACGGAGGTCCTTCAAATTTTTAAATCTTGCACAACTAGTTTATCCGAGGGTTTACTATCCAACAAGCCCCATTGCTTTACCAAAAATTGCTGTCATGTGCACAAAGTTGAGTGAACTTCATTGTAGGGGTGCACCTTATTTTGATATGGGTGTAAAAATGAAAGAAAAATTTAGAAAATATTTTCAAGAACTACCCGCTGTTTTGACATGTGCTGCTGCGTTAAACCCTTGCATCAATGTTGGTGGTGTTGAAGCTTTAATAGAAAAAATTTGTGATGAGCTAGAGTTAAACGACGATCAAAACCCCTATTATAGCCAAACTTTAAAGAATGCTTTCAACACCACCTTGTCAAACATGTATGATGTTTACCTTACAAAATACGGGTCGTCTTCCCAAATTCATGACTCGTTAAGAGCTGTTGCCCAATCCCAATCCCAAACCGACCTTGAAATGGGGATGTACTACATGATTTGGGAAGACGCCGGTAAACGTCAAAAGGTAAACACCCCAAGCAGTGAACTTGGAAGGTATGGTGGTACCAACTTTGTGAAACACATGACTCCGGATGAATTTAGAAGTCTTGATTTGCTGGCTTGGTGGAGAGGTAAGGAGGATGAGTTTCCGATCCTCGCCGCCATGGCCAAAGATTTACTAACGGTCCAAGCTTCCACGGTAGCTTCGGAGTCTACTTTTTCTGTTTCTGGCATGGTTATATCGATTAGGAGGACTCGACTCACTCCACCAGCTATAGAGATGTCGATTTGCTACAAGGATTACTTGGACTCTTTAGATAGGGCACAACATCAACGCTCACTCGAGGGGGAAATGGAGTATGAGGCGGGCTTGTATGAAGACGAGGTCAATCAAGGACACACTCAACCAATGACCGATGAAGAAGCCGCGTACGACGATTACCTAAGGAATAGCTCGGGATCGGGTAGCGAAGAAAATTAGTTAAAGAAACAGCAAACATGGAGGCAAATAATGAGTAAGAAACAGCAAGTTGTTCATGTAATCGTGTCTAAGCATTCTTTAATGTTTGTATTTTTGAGTTACGAATATGCGATAACGATTTAATGTTTGTATTTTTAATGTAAAAACTATAAATGAAAGTTATGTGTTTTTAATCTTCCAAGCAAAGAACCCTAACAACGAAAGCAAAGAATGGATTCGGTCAGTCCGTTTTGCCTTGTAGTTACCGGTTTGCCTTGTAGTTACCGGTTTGTTTATACTGTGAAAAAATAATGGTTATTTAAAAAAAAAAAAAAAAAAACCGGTTAACCTAAAAACCGGTTATTAAAAAACCGGTTAATAAAAAAACCGGTTTATTAACCGGTTCTAACCGGTTTCTAAACCGGTCCTAACCGGTTAGACCGGTTAGGGTTTTGACATACAAAAACCGGTTATTAACCGGTCTGGTTATTAACCGAACCGGTTTTTTTCCGGGCCAAAAAACCGGTCCGGTTAATAACCGAACCGGTTTTTTTAAAAAAACCGATTTGTGCACCTCTAGTTGGGAGGGTGGTGGAGGTGATGTAGGGTGAAGGGTGGAATGGAATGAAAAAAACATGGGGTACGGATGAAATAAAATTGAGGTATTTTAGAGGGAATGGAATGGACTAAGTAATGGGTCATTCCATTCCTTTAGTCAACCAAACACACTATTTTCCATTCCCTCACAATGGATCATTCCATTCCGTCCTCCATTCCTACATACCAAACGTTACCTCAAAGATCTTGACATCATCAAACGTCTTATTGGCTTACCTAGCATCGGCTCAAGATTTTGACTAGGAAACTCCCAGGCAGTTTCCATTGACATGTATATTATTTATATCAATATATGCTTGCTATCTTATGTTTACTATCTAGTTAAGAAATGACACTAAAATGGCACTGAAAGTTTTATCGGCTCTAGATGTTGCCAAGACACAATATTACCACTTTAAAGCGATAATAATCGCAGGTATGGGTTTATTTACAGACAGTTACGATTTATTTTGCATCCCTTTCGTCATGAGGATGATAGGAAGGATATATTATCCTGAGATACATAGAACCGGGGACCAGACAAAATGGTTTGAGGTTCCTACCGTCATTACCTCTACTATGATTGGTGTCGCGTTAATGGGGGCCGTGATTAGTCAACTGTGATCGTGTGGGCCGTCGTTGTGTGTATGGAGTTTCTCTAGTGATGATGGTGGTGAGGTCTATTGGATGCGGATTATCACTCTCTAAATTGTCATCAATGGTGTTTGTGAGTCTTGGGTTCTTTCGGTTCTTGCTTGGGATCGGAATTGGAGGCGATTACCCTTTATCGGCCACTATTATGGAGGAGTTTGCCAATAAGCAGACTCGAGGAGCGTTTATTGCTGGTGTGTTCTCCATGCAAGGGTTCGGGATACTTTTGAGTTCGCTCATATCCATGATTGTGTTCAGCGTTTTTGAAGCTAATGCTGACGAGCTCAAGCTAACGAGGCCATCCGAACTTGCACCATCAACAAACATTTCCCGGGTCCCACCAGAGGCGGACTTGGCGTGGCGACTCATTCTCATGATTGGTGCAGTTCCAGCATCTATGACTTACTATTGGCGGATGAAGATGCTTGAAACGGCACGGTAATTTTCTTTTGGTGCTGCTAAACGTATCTCTTTTTACAACTGCCTCACAAGAGTACTTTTCAGTCACAAGTATATAGATCATTTTTGACATGAAAGTTTCTTTGAATACTGCTTCTACAGGTACACGGCATTGGTAGAGAAAAACACATTACAAGCAGCAAAAGACATAGGGAAAGTGATGAATGTACCACTAAGTACAATCCAGGAAGATGTAGAGATGAACACACCCAACACTCGCACATCTTTCTCAAACACCTACCCTTTTTTCTCACGTGAATTTTTCAGACGACATGGTCGTGATCTCATCGCGGCATCCATAAATTGGTTTCTCATCGATATCGTCTTCTACAGTCTCAACATGTTCCAATATCATGTATTTGGAGGCCACATGACTCCGAAGAGCCACATGAATATATACAAAGATGCATTGCAAATAGCGAAATTCCAAGCACTCGTTGCAATATGTGCAACGATCCCTGGATTTCTTACAAAAGTTTCATTGTTGCTTAAAAGTGGGCTTATTCAGATTTCTTAATAAACTAATCCTCACCAAAAGAAACTACAATTTATATTGTTAACTTGTTTCTCTATTAGAATCTATTGGTCTTTAAATATTGACCATAAGCATGTAAATTTCCTAAAGGTTTCTAAGGTCAGTGGGAGCAGTAGAAGTACAAGAGCCGGGGGGAAGAGAGTTATAAAATTTTACTCCAAATTTAGCTCCAATTACACCTCTTGTACACCATACTGCACCAACTCTTACACACTTAGAATCCTGAAAATGATAGCAACCTAACCAAGAGCTAATCCATAAAGCCGAGACTTTTAAAATTACCCAATAATCAACTCAAGAGGCCATCTAGGTTTTAAAACCTACTAACACTGATGATTATGTAACCTCCCTAACTAAAGTTGAAATGGATGTTGGAAAGTTTAATGATCCTACCCCTTATAAACCATTAGCATCAATCATAATTGACTCCATAAATCAGGCTAACATTTTGAGGTTGAATCACCTAAGAGTGTTCATAACTAAACTAAATTCCAGTACGAAACGTTAAGACAGTAAGAAGCACGATTGATTATTAAAGGTTATATTTAAGGATAAACCAATTATCAAAGAATTTTCTTACCTATATTACAAAAGATTTATTTAAGGATCATTATTGTTCTAGTAGCTTACAATAGTTAAGAGCTACATTAGATGAACATTAAAACAACTTTTCCTAACAATCGACTTACATATTTATATGTTCATAAAACAGCCTAAAAGTTATAAACTGAAGGTCAAAGAACATTTAGTTTATAAGTCAATAAAATCCATATATGGGTTAATGCAAACATCAAAATATGATGAAATATTTATACAATTATTTTCATCAAAAACAAGTGGATTAATGTACCTACTTCAAGATGAGTGGGAGCAACTAAAAACATACTTGTCCTTATATAGATGACATTCTTCTGACAAGTATATGTTACATGAGTCAAAGCATTTTCACACATACTTTGATATTATAGATCTCAGAGATATTCCTTACACATGTAATAAACAGTATTGCTCTACTTTAGAGGATAATGGGAACACATAGATTATTTCCTTATGCTTCATTAAGTAGAAGCCTTATATAAGTTCAAGTCTATACCCGTTTAGATATTACTCAAAATTGCAACACGCTAGATATGTCTAGATTAATGTGAAGCATCTAAAAGAGTACTAAGATATCTTTAAAAGAAACGAAAGACTTAATTTAAAAGAAGAAGTGAGAATTCAAACCGGTAGATTACTTTAAACTTTGTCATATTCAAAGATAAGAAAATGTAATTTTCGGGATATATTCTTATGTCAGTAGACAAATCTATCTCATGGAGGAGTCATAATGAACCGATAACAACAACCTAAGTCATAACGACCTAATATGTTGATTAATTACAACGTTGTTGTCAATAAAAATTGTTGAACATTTATTAGTGGACTCATAAGTTTTTATTAAACTCCATATAAATTATATATTGAAGACTTATTGTGATAAAGTCAGCTACCATGTTTTCTCAAACAGTAACAGTTTGAGAGGTGCTACATTAAATTTTGATATGAAATTAATTATCCGTTTATGAACGAATTGAGGAATCTAAATTTTCGTATCGAATGCATTCATGATATACTTAAGGATCCGATAAATAAAAGTCTCACCCATAAATATTATGAAAGCGCTTATAATAATGACTGGTTATTGATGACTATGCACAACGTACTGCATATCATACTATGAATGATTAACTATTAAATTTCCTCATCAGTTTTGATTTGTATGTCTCTTAATATGTTCTGCATGCATAATGACATATATACGAATTATTATACAAATCAAACGTTCTGAAGGGCTTACTTGAAAATTTTGATCATAACTACTTAGGTTTTAAATAAGGGCTGAAGTATGATTAATGAGGGTCTTGAGCTGATGTTCAATTCAATGACTGTATTTCTCTGCTCCAGTTTAAGTTTAAAGCTAAAATGAGTGTTAACTCCTGATCATGCTTATCTAATACTCATAATAAATGATTACTCGGTCAGTGGGAGAATGTAAGAATAACATATAATAATATATATTTAAATATGACCATTATAATCATTTATATTATAATAGATCAAAATATTAAATATACCTTATATATTAGTTTGGTAATTGTTGATGGGCCATATTACCTATAATTAACTAATAAAGGGTTTCCCCTTGGGTGTATATATAGAGAGAATAAATTAACATCATAACCTAATCACACACACATAACAATTTTGTGTGCCTCCTCTCTCATAAAACCGGGTTCCTCTCAAGAACCTAGGGGTGTTCAAAAAGCTCGTGGCTCGCTCGAAAAAGCTCGGCTCGAAAAAGCTCGATTCTAAATGAGCTCGGCTTGACTCGGCTTGATTTCTGAACGAGCCGAGCTCGAGCCAGGGTCAGCTCGGCTCATGGCTCGGTTTTGGCTCGACTCGTGAGCTCGGCTCGTTGGCTCGTTTAGATTAAACCTTAAATTAATATCTATATATAGTAATATCATACTTATGCGTATATTATGTCACTCGATACCTAAAACCTTATAAAAGAATAACGAAAATAAAACATATAAAGTTCTAATTATTAATTTTTTATAATATGTATGTTAAAATTATATTTTTTTTATCTTTTATATATCCAAATTTGTAAAATAAGAAATTAAAAAATTCAAAAATAAAAAAATTCGAAAAAATTAAAGAAGACCGGCTCGACGAGCTCGAGCTCGGCTTGAGCTTTAAACGAGCCGAGCTCGAGCTCGATTTTCAGCTCGATAAAGAAAACGAGCCGAGCTCGAGCCAGCTCGATTAAGTTCGAGCTCGAGCTCGAGCTCGAGCACACTCTGGCTCGGCTTGACTCGGCTCGTTTACAGCCCTACAAGAACCCTAACACCATCCTTATGTATACATCCTAAAGGGAAACTCGACCAAGATGACAAACATGTCAACTATCTCATACTCTGCTGTGATTATTATTCTCCATGCTGTAACAGGTTCATAAGTTTAATATTTTTCATGTTTTATATTACTTATATGAAGAACTGACCAACAATTAAAACTCAGACCAACTCTCCGACCAATCTCCGATCTCCGGAGCATTCAAGGCATGTCGGTTACAAACGTGCATTCAAAGGCGACCTCATGTTATGCCCACGTAACCGTTACAATCTTCAGTTGCTCCCTTCAATTTCAATTGTTCTCAGCTTCAGTTCTCGCGTCTCCTCTTCCTAAAAAACCTAAAGTTGTTTGCCTACTCAACGTCCCAACCTACAGACATACTTATCCTCTTCTTCGTTTGGCTGTTCCCTTGGGCATCATCAATCTCTCTCATCCTCTGGCAATTCTTTTTATTTTTACTTCCCCAAGTTTCTAGGTTTCTGTTTGTTCAATTGTAAATCCTTTCAATTCAAGTTCAATGATAGGTTTCAGTGAACCCCTAATCATCAATTTTGCCTGCACAAATTTGTAATGATTTTGCCTGCACAAACCCTTATTCAAGTTTTGTTGTTGTTTATGTTAAAGTGATTTTTAAATATTTGTGGAACTGATGTTGATTTTTACATTTTTTAGACATGCAAACACCTTTTATTATCTTCCGTGTCACCTGAAGTAAGTATTTTTTTTACGAAATTTGTTGAATTTGCAGCTGTAAATTAGGGTTTTCGTGGATTACTTTTGGAAGGTGGGGATTTAGGGGTTAATTGGATTGTTGTTTGGTAAATTATGTTATTCTGAAAATGCAGGTTTTGATTCCGATCCTTTCGTGGTGGTGAAGTCGTTGTGGCATTTGTCTTTTGTCGGTTTGGTTGTGAGCCTGCAATGATGATGAGGATCGTTTATCGTTGTCGGGTTTCGACTTTGAATCTTGGGAGCAGTGGAGTCGTCGTGGCAGTTGGCTTTGTGATTGCCGACTGTGGTGGTGGCCCTCGGCTGTTGTGGTCGCTGATTGTGACATACCGTTGAGTGGGTTGTGATTGTGACTCGGTGTTGCTGTAGGCTTTGTTGTTACCGGCTATGATGCTCATGCATGTGACCCTACGATGATGATCGTCTATCGTTGTTGGGTTCCGATACGTTGCTTCCAAGGCGGCGTTGATGATGGTATGTTTCATATGTTTAACGCTATGATGATAGTTTATTATACGAGCCTCATTAATGTTGGCTTTATTATATGTACTTATTTTTTTTCTGTTGTTGGTTCAGTAACGATGCCCGTATGCTCAGTCGAGAGATTCTTATTAGTTCACATTTGGTCGATTAGTTTTCCCTACGAGCTGGCTTTTTGTTCAGTTTAGAGAACTTTTGTTTGGACTTTGTTTGAATAAGTCGACTAAGACTCTTTTTAGTCACCATTGCCACTAACTGTATAATTAATTAATAGGTACTATCCTTAGAGTAACTTGGCTATTGAATATCCAAATTAGAAGTATTAGCCTTAAGTTAACTAGGGTATACGTTATACTTTGCTCATAGCCAGTATTACAAATTTCAAAAAAATTTACATAAAAGTTATGTGCATGTTATCTTCATGTTGGATGGGGTTTAGGGGTTGGTTTTAAATTGCATTTTATTTGACCTGCTAATTTTTTGTTGACATGCTAATATAATTTCAGAAAGTGTACCGAAGTTGCTGCATTCAAATATTCACAACAATAGCTGGACCATTGAACGGGTCGCATTCGTGTGTTAGCGAGATGTATATATTGAACCTATTAATAGTAGCAGCGTGTATCAAGGTCAAATGATCCGCACGAGCTCAGGTAATATGTTATATGATTACTAAATATTTATACCGTAGTACCGTGACATCCGATTCTATAAAGTCTAATTATTCATCATGGTGATCATGCGCTCTTACTTGTATGGGTCTCTGTTTGCAAATATAATATGTTCCATCTTATCAAAGACTTAGATAAAACATGTGGAAGACAAGTTTCATAAGCTCATGAAACAAAGTAGAAAGTCGCCACCAGACGAAACTGAAACCGCTGGAATCCCCAACACCCTCTTAGATCTCGAGCTTGCGGATCATGTTATAGCTATACAGAACCAGCTTTCTTAAGCTTGCACCTTCCTAATGATTATCCCCTCTTTGTACAACTCATGTATCATGTTGCAAAAGTATATTTGCATAACAGAATGCTATTGATATAAAACCTGTACAAATTCTTGTAGTGGTTACAGCTTCAACGAATTGCTAGTTTTTACGTCTTTAATGTTTCAACGCAAGGGAGTTCTGTTTCAGTGTTGGAGATTTGTTTACATCATAATTAGCCGTAATAAGAATTTAAATTTGTACATCATATAATCATGTTTAGAAAATGTGATCTTCTGTCAATATATTTTATACATCTTCGTCATTAAAACTTATAATTAATTCTTACTTTATAGGGTGTACTCTTCAGTAACACTCTTGTCTCTCCCGCTATTTAAGTCTGTTACTTGTCATTTTGTAATGCCTCAAATAAAAACTTTTTGTTTCTGCAGGTTAAGTACCAATCAATTTATAGACCATTTATCCAATATATATGCATACGTCAATACATGTGCACAATCAAATCATGTGTGCCAACCACGTTTTCCTTTTTACAGTTTGTTGACTGAAAACTTTGTGGCTTTAGTTTGAGCATTTGTTTCATCTTAAACTTCAACTCTAACTACTCACTAATTAACACACATTTAATCATTTATGTTGATTAAAATCACATAACCCATAAATTTACTTTATTAACAAATATTTCACAAAACATGATGAGTGGTGCGCACCCCCACATAAAAAAAACCATCAATCCAACAAATCATATGCATATGAGGCAACGTGCTTGCACTGATAACCCATGACACACCACACCAAACTCTACAAACCAATACGAGGGGATATTTGCGTAAACCCGCAGCAACGCGCAGACACTTATGCTAGTATATATAATTTGGATATGAGGCTGCTTGCTGGTTGTTGCAGTGTGTTGGTTACTACAAATATTAATTTTATTTAAAAAAATGAAAACCAAATATGTGGAAGCTTTGTTTTTTGAATAATCAAAGAACTGTTGTTTTTTAAAAAATTTACAACTATCTTTTCTATATTTTTATAACAAATAAGCATTGCTTTATGTACCATTATAAACCAGTTTTTGAAGAAGTGTTGCTTTTGGGTATCATTTTACACCGGATTTTTAAACTGTTTTAAATATCTATTGCAACGCAAGGTTTAATACAGTTTTGAAACCGTTATGAATTAAAACACTATTTAACCATTTAAAATTAACTTTTTCTGTACTAATGTGTGTGTGCGTGCACACACACAACAGAAGGGTAGTAATATTAAAACCGAGGGAGTTGTGATCAATGTTTTATAAACTGACATACTTGATTAGGGTTAAAAAAATAATATAACCAGTTGGATTGAATAGTTCAACATGTAATTTTATATAAAAATTAAAACGTAAGTTTTTGATCTAAAGGAAAACTATAAAATGAAAAAAAATGTTACAAACGTCTAGCAAATATTATTAAAAGAACTCAATGTAGGGAAGGGTTAGAAGAGGGTGGTAGGTTTAATCTAACCCATATTAAAGGTGATGAATTATGAAGAAAACGATAGGTCTGCCTAATATTAGGGGGATTCTTCCACCAACTGTGAATGCGTCTATTAAATAAACATACAAGCCAATACTGACCGAAATAGATACATGCATTAATATTTAGTCACAAATACTATATAAAATAGTATTATTTTAAGGGTTATTGGGTCTTTTCATCACTCGGACAGGTCGTGGAATTTAATTCCTGTTAGGCAATCGTGTCAGGTTCATGGAGGAATACACAAATAATGTTCAGTTGTATGAAGTTTGCTACTGGTAACGGCAGGAATTTCATGTTTTGGCTCGATTTATGGATTGTTGGGGAGCCGTTAAAAAATCGGTTTCGTATTCTTTTTTCTCTCAAGATCGACATAAAATGTGTTTTGTGGCGTATGTAATGAGAGATGTGTGCGGGGTGTGAAGCTAGGTAAGATAGTCGGCTGTGGTGGAAGCGTTCAACGAGCTTAAACAACTGTTGATTTTATGTGAGCCGATTATACTTTGGGTTTGGATTGTTTATGCGACGGTTTAACAGTTCAGATGTCTACTCGGATAAAAGCTTGAAGAACATTTTGGCTGAACATTCCAATTCGATCACTGAATACTCATTCGTTTGGAATGGTTGGGTCCAGAAAATAGTTTGTATTTTAGCTTGGAAGGCGCCATTAGAATTAGAACGGTTGCCGCCCTTGTTGGGTAAAACAAACATTAATATTCATTTGGAGTGGTGTCCAGTATGTGATGACGGGACACCCAAATCACTATGAAGGCCAAATTGAAACACACTCAACGGTCAAGAACATGCAACTAGACCCATGTGCAACTAAACCCATGACTTATTCCATCATTTTTATGCAATTCAAACCCCGTCTTGAACCCAAAGTTAGTTTTCTTGTGAAAAGACCTTATATCTTGCAATTTGTGAAACTGATAAACTCATTCAAAGTCACATAATCCACAATATGGAGCCCCAATTAAATTGCATAACCAACTTCTATTCATCAAAGTTGAGGCATACAATTACTGACTTCGTAATCTAGATGCTCATATCATCAAAGTTCCTTCAAGATATTTTTGCATACTTATACATATATAATTAGTCAATTATTATTATTATAAGGTATGAGGGTGGGTTTTGTTGTTAAATCTTACAAATTGATGAGTTGCATCAGTTGGTTTTAATAGTTAAAATCCAAAGCTTCATGGGGCAAATTGTAGGAAACCAGAAAGCAATTCTTCTTTTTACTGGTTTGTGGATTGCACGAAACAAAAACCAAAATTTACAAACCCCAAAATACCGAATCTTAAAATGATGTCGAATTACCGAAAACGTAGAGCTAGCAAGAGGGGAACTGCCCGGGTGGTTGTAGACTTGTAGTAGGTTGCACGTGGTGGTGCGGCGGTGTAAAGGAAGGGTGGCGAGTTGGAAAGGACGGATCTAAGGCTTAAGTACCCCGCCGATTAAAGCGGGTTTGGGGCATTTTTTTGCACTAAACTCAATTTTATATATGGACTTAGATTGAAGGGAAAACCTGTCTTTTTACGCTTAAACATAATAATTAAAATGCCCATCACATGGTGATATCTGCGTTTATGCCACCACAAACATCGATTCCTGCAAAAATGACTTCCACCACACCCGTGATTTTTGCACTAAACTCAACTATATATATGGACTTAGATTGTATTATGGGCCAAGATTGAAATAGGAACCGAAGTTGTCAAAGTGATATTTTATGAGGGTGTTTGGCTAAGCTTTTGGAATTTGCTTATTTACTTATTTGTTTTATGAAAAACAGAGGAACAGTTTATCTACATCTTACCCTCTTTAAATTATGCTAATAGCTATGATATTGATGGAGTTTTCTTACTTTGTATGATTAATTGATTGATATGTTGAAACTTGTACATTACCGGTAGGCGGCGGGAGATCTAGCATATGTTGAGGAGTAGCACGCACGCCATCCTTCAACTTTCTTGGCAAAGTACATTTTTTGTGAAAAATTTTAATATTATGTTGAGGGGTTCCTAAACAATTTTTTTTTTGTTTTGGCTTGCATTGTTTCTGCATTTTTTCGATAGATACGCCACCGAATTCATTAGTGAATATACATTAATGAATTAACAGGTTTTCGATGAGCCAATACAATAGGTTTAAAATCAACGTGATACAAGTCATAAATAAAATTTAAATTCAGTCAACACATATATTTGAAACAAAAATAAAAAGAAACATAAAATATCAACGTGACTCGGTCGTACGAACATGAAGGGCTTGGAGAATTCTTAAAATATCAATAGGCGTGCCTAATTTTGGGGGCTTAATTGTTTTAGGCATAGTGAATGCTAGTATATTGCATGTGGTTGGTCCCGTGCCAATTCTTGAGTGTACTCCGAATTACATTTGTAGCTTTTTTTTAGGAAAATTTGTGGCTTACTTAAAGGCTGAAAATAAGAACACATCACCATCCCATCCATTATAAACATAAACAAATACCCATGGCTTTACTTGTATACTTTGTCATTTTCTTTATATGTTTCATTCTTGTTTCGACTTTAATGATCATATATACACATAAAACAAAGAGAACTGTCATTCCTACAAATTGGCCTATTCTTGGTATGATGCCAGGGATTCTTATAAACGCTCATCTATTCAATGATTATGTTACAGAAGTTATGATACAAAGCCGTGGTACATTCATGTTCAAAGGCCCTTGGTTAAGCAAGATGGACTTAATGCTTACCACTGATCCTTTAGACGTCCATCACATTCTAAGCAAACACTTCAGCAACTATCCCAAAGGTGAGAAATTTCGTAAGATCTTTGATATCCTAGGCGATGGAATCCTGAATTCTGATGGTAAGACATGGGAGATCCACCACAAAGTCATTTTTTACGTACTTAAGAACGCAAGATTTCAGAGTACGATGGAAACAATAACTTGGGACAAAGTGCTAAATGGGCTTCTGCCTATACTTGAATCTATTTGTGAACGTGGCACTGAGATCGATTTGCAGGATATATTTCAAAGGTTTACTTTTGACAACGTATGCAAACTACTATTTGATAGTGACCCAGAAAGCTTATCTCTTGATTTTCCTTACAATCCGTGTTTGAAAGCCTTAATGGATGCTGAAGAAGCTATTCTGCTTAGACATGTTACGCCCCCATGGCTTTGGAAATTGCAACAAGCTCTTAGAGTGGGGAAGGAGAAGAAGTTGAGCGATGCATGGAGAAACCTTGATGAATTCATATACAAGAACATGGCTAATAAACAAAAGGAGTACAATAACATGAACCATGACGAAACATTCGTATTTTTCACAGCGATTGTGAGAGAGCTTAAAGATCAAATCGGCGCCTCTACGGAACACACAAAATTTCTAAGAGACATCTTTTTTAATCTGATGGCTGCAGGAAAAGATACCATTGGTAGTGCTCTATCTTGGTTCTTTTATCTGCTTGCGAGAAACCCAATCGTCCAAGATAAAATTCTAGAAGAGATCTATATACATTTGGATGTTAATGCAGGTAAAAGATGGAACATGAAAGAGTTAGACATAATGGTTTACATGCATGGAGCTTTATGTGAATCCTTAAGGTTATATCCTCCAATCCCTTTAAACAACAAATCTCCAATACAACCAGAAATCCTTCCAAGTGGCAACAAAGTTGATCAAAACACGAACATTATTCTCTGTTTCTATTCTATGGGAAGGATGAAATCGATATGGGGGGAAGATTGTATGGACTTTAAGCCTGAAAGGTGGATTTCTAACACCGGAGGAGTCAAACATGAGCCATCATACAAGTTCCCTACGTTTAACGCAGGACCAAGAGCTTGTTTAGGTAAGAATATAGCGTTGTGCGAGATGAAGATAGTGGCAACCACAATAATTTACCATTACCACACTCAGTTAGTGGAAGGTCATCATGTAGTTCCAGCAGATTCAATGGTACTTATGATGAAGCATGGTCTTAAGGTCCGATTAAGTAAAAGAAGTGATTAAACTAAACTGAGTTAAATACCGGCTTAGAATAATTTTATTGTATACTGCTTGCTATTTGAACTAAATATTTTATAACCACGATGCATACTAGGGTTCGTATAATTATATTGTTTACTACTTGCTATTGTATTTATATCATTAATGCATATTTATATCATCAATGCAATCCAGGTTTTTAAGTGAGAACAATAAGGTGTTCTTATAATTAAAGAAAAAAATTATGATTATAGATATCTATGTATACTTAACTAGTTTTATGCTCGTGTATTACACGGTAATTGATAAAAATTTTAAATTTTAACCATTAAGTGAAATACAGTCAAGAAAAATGATCATGCATACTAGATTCGTATAATTATATTGGGTACTACTTGCTATCATCAATGCAATCCAGGTGTTGAAGTGAGAACAATAAGGTGTTATTGTAATTAAAAAAGAATATGAATATACGTATGTATACTAAACTTGGCGGTAACATATGGTAAAGTTTTAAGACACTGATTATATGTTATCTATATGTACATTAATACCATTCTTTACGGGTAAAGGGGAACAATGCCCCTTCTTACTTTAAGCCCTTTGTTCCAATTCCGAGTGTACTAATTTGCGTTGTTCCGCTAGTTTCTCATTACTCTTTACATTCTCCTTATCCACTTTTTAACCCGTCCTTTAAGCTATTTAAGCTTTGTAGCCAGATCCGAATCGGCTACAAATTAGCAACCATTACGAATAAGCATTTAGCACAATAAATTCTCAATGGACTCTTTCCGACTGGTCCCTTATTAAGGATCATTATAATAATATAAAATAATTGTTACAAATTAAAAATTCAAATTTATATTTAGATAGGATCAAGTTTGTTATTGACCATAGCGATTGTGGATAATTTCATTTCTAATTATCTAATTTCTCATCTTATTTATCCTAACAACTCATGGGTCATGGGTCAAGATAATTTTGACAAATGAGTTATAATTTCGTTTCTAATTATCTAATTTCTCATCTTATTTATCCTAACAATCCATGGGTCATGAGTCAAGATAATTTTGACAAATGAGTTATAATTTCATTTCTAATTATTTAATTTCTCATCTTATTTATCCTAACAATCCATGGATCATGGGTCAAGATAATTTTGACAAATGGATTATCATTTCATTTCTAATTATCTAATTTCTCATTGTATTTATCCTAACAATCCATGGGTCATGGGACAAAACAATTTTGAGAAATGGGTTATAATTTTCATTCTAATTTTCTAATCTCTCATCTCATTCATCATATTGATCCACGGGTAATTGGTCAAAACAATTTATGCAAATATTGTATATAAAAAAATCGATTTTGTAAATTTGAGATTTTAGACTTCTTATTGTTTGTACTATATATTTTATTTTTACATTTAATTTTGTTCATTTCTTTCAAATAATGGATCTTTTTTATTTTTATTATATGACAAATCACGTGTAATACATGGGTTCAAAAGCTAGTAATCAATATAGACAAACCAGATGAAACATATGTGTATTTAATAACCGGGCAATACCCATAATTTTAAGAGGCAAAATTTATTATACATATTTTTTTAAACACATTTATGTGCAGAGATGGTGGTTACATGTATGAAATGGTGGCCGGAGTTGCAGAAATGGAGGTTTGAGAAAGAGGATGTTAAAATAATGCTTTTACAATTTTCTTTTAGTGAGTTATTTATTTACTTTATATTTTAAGGGCTATTTAATTCGTTTTTGACTTTTTATAAACAAAAATGTAAAAGGATATTATTGCCCATGACTTAAGTTTAAAAAACAAACGGAGTTATCATATTGGATGAAATTGGCAAGACTTGTTAAACGTGAATTGTCCAGTTGCAAAAAACAAATATTTTGGACTAAATTCGTATAATTGACCAAACCCTAAGGACGTTTTCGGCACTTTACTCTTTAAAAAAATAGGTATGAATATTAATCATCTTAAATATATTGGAATCAACGTTTTTTTATACATAATCTATTTAAACAACTAGGCCAAAACTAATTTAAAAAATTTTTAAAAAATACTTAAAATTAACTTATTTATTTTGTTATAGTTTCCGGATCTTTTATTTTAATTCGGCTAAGTTATTTAAATCCTGGTGGGGCCAACCATACAAGGCTTTGATAAAGAGGGAGGGTAGAACCGGAAATCAAATTTATGTCAGTCCATAATTGTATATTTAGGTGGTAGGAACTAGGAAGGTTCGCTTGCCAAATATGCGAGTGACATCATATATCGCCAATGGGTCTGGTCTCTTTCCAAGAATGCAACTTTGTGTAGGTTGTAACTAAAAAGTCAAGTGTCCCGTAGGCGTTATTTACATCAGTTTTTTTCTAGTAAAGTTAATTGACTGTGGTTGTTGGAATTGTTGATCCAGGTCCTAGCAACACTAGACCAATATTAGGCCATCATTTGACAAAATATTAGGCCAATTAGGGTTAATGTGGTTCAACCACTATTTTTATTTATTATAATAGTAGATATGGAGAATCCCAATTAAACCATTATATACTCCAAACAGGTATAAAATACGAAATGTACCTATACCGTATTCGTACGTGTACCCGATTGTACATGTACCTAAATTCAACTACCCGTATCGAATTAGCTATATCGGTACAAGTACATGTACGTGTACGAGTATTTGGGACAAAAATGTTCATCCCTATATCAAATCATCAACATACACTAAGAGATATACAAGAAAGGAATTTTGTTTGAATACAAACAAATATGGGTTAGCACGACTACATGTAAATCCATTGTAAGGAAGGTGCTAAAGCAATGCAACCAAGCCCGAGAAGCTTGTTTGAGCCCATATAAGGTTTTATTTAATTTGCATACATGAGAAGGAAATTTGGAGTCAACAAACCCTGGCAGTTGTTCCATGTATACACTTTCAGTGAGATGCCAACAAAGGAAGGCATTATTAACATCTAACTGATGTAATTTCCATTGGTTGATGACAGCTAAGGAAAAAAACTGTATGAACGGTTGCAGCTTTAACTACGGGACTAAATGTGTGGAAGTAATCAAGACCAGTATATGACTGAAACCTTGAGCCACAAGACGTGCTTTATGATGTTCAATAGTGCCATCAGAATGAAATTTTGTACGAAAAAACCATTTAGAACCAACAATGTTGCGATTAGGAGGGTAAGGAACAAGATTCCACGTGTTATTTCTATTAAGAACATCGATTTCACGTTGCATCGCAAGCACCCATTGCTCATCGGAAGAGGTAGTTTTGAAAGATTTAGGATCAGAAGAAGCGCAAAGGGCATGATGGAGAGAAAGGTTTAGTGTATGTGAAAAGTCGGCGCAATGACGTGGTCTAAATATGCCTGATTTGGCACGAGTGGTCATTGGGTGAGTTGACATTGAGAGTGGTGGGGATATTGGAGAGGTGACAATTGGAGGTGGCAGGGGTGTTTGAGAGGTGTTTGAGAGGTGTCAAGGGATGGTGGGGGTATTGGTGAGGCAAGGGAAGGAGGAGAGCTGCGAGTAGTTGATGTTTGATCAGTAGTGTTTGGAACTGATGTAGCTTGTGTCTCACTATGGATGGTGGGTTGAGAATTGGAGTGCATGGGGAAACAATCCATGCATATGGGGCATGGTGAAGATGTAAAATCCTGATTTTGATAAGATTAATAAAAGAAGTTTCGTTATTTAATAGTGTGTCGTTTATCGGTTTAGATAAACAAACTATAGAAGGTGGGTTTTGACATTTAAAAGATGGAATAAGGGATGAAATGGGCCTTAGGTTCATAGGCTTAAGGGAGTATAAATACCCCTTAAATCCTAATTCTTTCCATTTTTATTCATCTCTACACCATAGCCTACACCATCAAAACACACACAAACACTATCCTTTAACCCGAGCCAAGATCCGAAGGTGGAAACCCGAGCCCGTTGGTGCTAGAGCGTGTGACGAACCAAAAAAACATCAAGACCAGCTCGTGTTCGTAAACCGACTCGTTTAAGGTACGTTTATAATTAGCAACCGTTCGTTTAGGTACGGATTTCGTCTATAAGTCATAGATCTGGTTGAGTATGTTAAAACCGAATCCAACACAACAAATCCTACTGAAGATCCGTTAAAAATTGATGGGTTAATTTGTTGAATGAATAATCGGGTTTATATATGAACAAATCGCACCCTCTAAAACCCGATGTTTGAATGAACGGATGATTAGGGTTTGTTAGCGCTGAGATTGCGAGTCTGTTTGTACCAAAATCATGTTGTTTCAACATGATTTGAAGGGTCAATTGCAGATCTGGGGTCTGTAGACCGTTTATTTTCATATCGATTTTGACTTTGACCCTTGAGTCAAAGTCTGGATAAGAACTGGGATGATTCGTTATGACTGATCAATTCGTTACATGGTCATAACGAATGGGACTCATTCGTGTGATTTGATAACGAATGAACCTTTAATTCGTTATCTACCCATTATTTATATTAAGATAACGAATCAGGTCACGTCAAGATAACGAATTAGACTAACGAACTAGGATAACGAACCAGATAACGAATCAGGTGATTCGTTACTTGCCAATTCGTTATGAATCAGATAACGAATCAGGTGATTCGTTACTCACCAATTCGCTAAGTTAAGGTAACGAATCAGGACATGTTATGATAACGAATTAGGCCATGAATCAGACTATGTAAGATAACGAATTAAGATAGCGAATCAGATCGTGAAGAATAATGAATTAAGTTAACAAATCAGGTTTAATTCGTTATTGCGAATGAGTTAGAGAATTAAATAATAATTTAAAATTCTAATGAGAAATATGTTAAAACAGTTAATGGAAATACAAAGCAGCTCGACCCCAGCCAGGGGCTCTGCCCCTTGGCTCAGCGTAGCTGACTTTTAGTATACACGCAGGTGAGTAGAATGAGACAGCTGGCTTGAGCAGAGACACATGGCAGATGAATGAAGAAGCTGGCATCTGAAGATTTATTTGTTAATGTTTGAACTAAATGTAACATCCCGAAATTTCTAAAATCATATTAACTATATTATTTAATATTAGTGGGAAACGTTACTTAGGTTAGTGGAGGAATAATAAAATAAGTAGGGGTTATTATGAGTCGGGCTTGTGTTAGGTTAAGTAGTATGGATAATGGACCTGGATTAGAAAGGGAGGAAGATGGACCATGGGTTCAAGCCCATGACCCATAATATATAAACCACAATCACCTATTAATCCGTTCATTTACGCGTACATATACCATACACCACCCAAAACACACACTTAAGCTCTCTCTCACAATTCTCTTTCTCTAGCCGAAACATAGAAGAAGAAACGATTTTTGACCTGAGGTAATGATAGTATGATATTGTAGAGATCCAAACCTATTAAATTTAGCCGCGAAACGAAGAGCCGACACCTTAAACCGTAAAAGTCACGAGATCCGGTTGGAATCGGGTATAAACCAATTAAAAGATGAGCTTAGGGATCACCGTAGCTCAGACCTGGATCGAACAGGACAAAAAACGGTGAAAATGGTGGTGAAATAAGCGAGATCTCGCTTTTCCGGCGAGATCCCGTTTTTTCGGCAAATGCGACGTCGAAAAGGCGGCTCCGGAGAATGTGTGTACGAGGTAAGGGAATGTATGACCTAAACCTAGTTCGTTAAAGGAGACTTAACGAATTAGAAGGTAATTCGTTATGCCATTCGTCAAGGGGAGATAACAAAACATAAACAGTTCTTTAAGCCTTTCGTTAAGAAATAAATGACAAACTAACCCCAAGTCGTTAAGGACTTCGTTAAGGGAGAACTGATGAATGAACCCCCAATTCGTTAAAGGTTCAGGTTCAGTTCGTTATGAAGTTCAGTTCGTTATAAAGGTCCAATTCGTTATGACGACCAATTCGTTATAAGAGCTAATTCGTTAAGAAATAACGAATGAGCCTCCTTCGTTAACGAAACAAATAACTCTGATTTGTAAAACTGTGTTGATGAGTAAATCCGACGCTAAAATAGGGCACCGGGATCGGGGCCTTACAAGTTGGTATCAGAGCAAAGTTCGAGAGATTTAAGCACCCTACATGCTTAGACTCGAACAAAAAATGGGATTTAATAAGAAAAGAAAGAAGATGCCAGTTCAAGATAGCCATGTGTCTCTCAAGCAAGCTCGGTAAAGGTAGAGTATATGGTTAAATAATGTGTAAAGATGTTACCTTAATTGCTAAAGGAAAGACATGTGTATATTAGGGATATGATTAATTGATTGTTTGATTGATTAACTGTTTAAAAGTAGAAACTAGCACAAGTGAAATCATAAAGGGAAGTATGTAGAACCTGAGGAGTAATTCAAATAGTTAATTACACTTGGTCAATGTCATTAATTACTTACCTTATGAATTATGTGCTAAATAATTCCTAGAGTGATAACGTTTGTGTTCCCTTATTGTATACGAATGGCTGGAGCAAGAAGGTTTGTTGGAAAATGAGGTTATATTGGACGTCCCGGTAGGCCACGTGTCGTCCGAGAATCTTCTGAAGAACCGATTACTAAAACGAGAGAGGAAGGAGGTGCAACTGTACGATATCTGAGTGAAAACGAAGGGTATCAACTGGATCCTGTTGTTCAAGCCGCCATTGCTATAGCTGTAGCTGCTATAGTGAAGAAATTACGTCCTGGCAAGTCCGCTGAGAGCCATGCAAGGACCGCTAAGAGGGCAGAGGAATACGGTGAGAAAGGTAATGATAATAAGGGAGGAGCAAAAGGAACCAAAAGATCTGCAGATGTCGTGGAGTGTGCGGGGAAAAAGACACCAAAGACTGCGGACAAGGAAACATGCAAAGTGTGCGGGAAGATGTACCTGGGAGAATGCAGGACTGGGTCGGACAGGTGCTATCGGTGCGGATAGAGTGGACATTTCTCTTGAGAATGCCCTTATCGCCCAAAATGCTTCAAATGCAGTAAAACAGATCACATGGCAAGGGAGTGCAAGGGAACGGAGGCAGGAGGCGTGAAAGGGATATGAGCATAAGCCAAGGAAGAACTACAGAGAGGAGCGCTCGATGAATATATAATTGCTTACGTAATAGTTTTATTTCGTTTTAAGTATGATTGCCTAAGAATTTGTTTTGTGTTAAGGTTTAAAACTTATGCTTACCTATGACATGTAATATATTGAGTTTGGTTATGAAAGATTATTTATGTTATGATAAAATGTAATTTAGATAATAGTGTTAAATAGTATGAAATGAGGTCCCTTGGAAGGACGAGACGAGACTTGGTACATCGAGGGCCTCATGGACAAGCTACCTTAATAGCTAAAACACATGAACATCACTCGATGACTATAAGTCAGGATTAAGAAGGGTAACCCATAAAGCAAAGGCTGTTCAATAAAGTGTGTGAATATAAGAAGTGTTCCTTTACAAGGAATAAGTTAGGTTTCGGGGACGAAACCTCTTTAGGGGGGAGACTTGTAACATCCCGAAATTTCTAAAATCATATTATATATTATTTAATATTAATGGGAAATTTTACTCGGGTTAGTGGAAGAATAATAAAATAAGTAGGGGTTATTATGAGTCGGACTTGTGTTGGGTTAAGTAATATGGGTAATGGATCTGGATTAGAAAGGGAGGAAGATGGAACATGGGCTCAAGCCCATGACCCATAATATATAAACCATAATCACCCATTAATCCTTTCATTTACACATATACCATACACTACCCAAAAGACACACTTAACCTCTCTCTCATAATTCTCTCTCTCTAGCCGAACCATAGAAGAAGAATCGATTTTTGACCCAAGGTAATGATAGTATGATATTGTAGAGATCCAAACCCGTTAAATCTAGTCGCGAAACGACGAGCCGACACCTTAAACCGTTAAAGTCACGAGATTCGGATGGAATCGGGTATAAACCGATCAAAATATGAGCTTAGGGATCACCCTAGCTCAGACCTTGATTGAACAGGACGAAAAACAGTGAAAATGGTGGTGAAATAAGCGAGATCTCGCTTTTCCGGCAAGATCCCGTTTTTCCGGCAAATGCGGCTCAGGAGAATGTGTGTACGAGGTAAGGGAATGTCAGAGATGACCTAAACCTAGTTGTTAACGGAGACTTAACGAATTAGAAGGTAATTCGTTATGCCATTCGTCAAGGGGAGATAACGAAACAGAAACAGTTCGTTAAGCCTTTCGTTAAGAAATAAATGACGAACTAACCCCAAGTCGTTAAGTAGTTCATTAAAGGAGAACTGATGAATGAACCCCCAATTCGTTAAAGGTTCAGGTTCAGTTCGTTATGAAGTTCAGTTCGTTATAAAGGTCCAATTCGCTATGACGACCAATTTGTTATAAGAGCTAATTCGTTAAGAAATAACGAATGAGCCTCCTTCGTTAACGAACCAGATAACGAAGTGGACTTTGGCAGAATTACAGAATGGTCCCTGGACTTGAGATAGAATGATATAATTACATAATAGCCCTTGGGCTTTGATAATTTATGAAAGATGCCATTAAAGGTTATCATGTAACGATTAACTAATCGGGTAAAGATTCAATGATGTAAAACCGGCTTAGACGCGTAGGGGTAATTAAGTAGCAATGAGAATGACTAGAGAAGTATTTAATATTTCACTTAATAAACAGTTAGTCGCGCACAACTCAAGAAGGAATAACCATTAACGGAAGAAGTAACCGAATTCAGGTGAGTTTCTAGCCCCATTTCCTTGTTATGTTTTCGGGGCTATGTGCATACTCGATGTGAAGTGTGAATACACTTACCTTAAGTGGTAAGTGTATGCTATAGAGGATATACGATTTATTTATGAATTCTTGATGGCGCGTGAACGATCTTCGGATATTGTACGCGTCGCCAAGGAGCATGATTGTTAAGTGGTTATTAGTGTGTATAAATGCTATGATGTGACTTGTTCATTGTATAACTGATGGGCTAATAGGAAGTGTGTTGTAGACAAGTAGAATAAAGTGTGGTAGAAGTGGTAAAGGGTCTACTAAGGGTGTTAGTGGCATGACGATTGTACGTGGTAGGGTAAGCCTATGTATGCCTTCGTTATTAAAGTGGTATGATGAGAGTACGTGGGAGGACAAGCCTTTATGTGCCTTCGTCAATAAGTGGCATAACGTGAGTGCGTGGGAGGGAAAGCCTCCATGGGCTTTCGTAAACAAGTGGCTAAGTCGTTAGGGGTATTTAAGTGGTTAAGTGGTAAGGTGAGCAGGATAGATAGATGGCTAGGTGTCTTCGGACATGTATATAAATGCATGTGGTGGTTGTATCGTAATTTGCTTGATTAACTAGAACTCACTCAGCGTAGCTGACTTTTAGTATACACGCAGGATTGAGCGGCTGGCATCTGAAGATGGAAGAAATGATGTTTTAAATATGATATTTTATGTTATGGTTTTAAGGAAAAGAATAAATGTTTTGTAATAAACGGTTAAAGTTTTATATTCCACGAAAGTTTTAATTAACTCTTATTTGTAGAACTGTGTTGATGAGTAAATCCGACGCTAAAGTAGGGCCTCGGGATCGGGGTCTTACACTAAAAGACATGTTTTAAGTTATGTTTTAAAGACAAGTTATGAATGTTTTGTAATGAGTGTTGATGTTTTATCTATTCCGCGAAAGACTTAATTAACTCTGATATTTAGAACTGTGTTTATGAGTAAATCTAACGTCCTAAGTAGGGTACCGGTAACGGGGCCTTACAGAAGATGAAATCGGTTTGGCTAAAGTGAAAGGAGATTAGTTGCTATTAATTTGTTGGGCTGTGAGAACTTGTGTTGTGACTTAGGTTAGCAATATTCGAGGGATTGTTAGAAATATAGGTGGAAACAATAGGCGTTGCTGGATGTGCACAAATCGGGTTTTTCAAATACTCAGTTCCGGATATGGAACCGGATTCAGGTATGATCGGGTACTGGAAAATCGGGTATTGATAATACCAGGGTTGGGGTCGGGGTCGGGTTCGGGTTCGGGTCCGGGTATTGTCTCTAAAAGCCATACCCTATGCGTCGGGTTCGAGTCGGGTATAGAACCAGGTATTATAAAACCGGGATTTGTATGGTAAACTACAAATTGTTTTTAAGCTGAGAATCGAGCAGCAGTGCATATTTCTTTTATGTAAGATTGGTTTCAAATTTGGATTTAAAATTTTCTCATATGCATTTGAACTCCAGAAAATATGTATTTTCTTAATTATCTACAAACATTTTGTATAAATATTGCAAACAAGGAAAATACATATTATAATATCTTGGTGTTTAGCATTAAATCATTAAAGTTGAATATAATAATTATAATCCATATGTATAAGGATTTACTATATAAATTATCTGTCATTTGTTTATATGACTTTTTTGTGTAGTATAAAAGATTTAGCAATAAGAAGATCAATATATAATTTTCAATAAATTGTTTCATAACTCTGACTAAAATTTTTCAGAAATATAAATTTTATGACTTGATTTATACTTCTTTTATATATTTATATATATTTTATTTAATATGTCTTAGAGCACTCTCATCTCATCTCCATCACTATGTTTATAGTTACACTAAAAACATCACATTTCTCTCTCATGTTCAATAAAATAATATATTATTATACATTTATCATTACAGTTTCTTTCTCCTATACTCACAACAAATTCAACAAATATTAGAAAATAAATAGGGGCAAACAAAGTTTCACCAAATTTAATCAATACATTCTGTCTCTCAACGTCCTATAATTTACCCTCACAAAGGCACCCATTAATTTGCAAATTCCCCTCACATAATTATAGGGGATGAGTTGAGAATTCCCTTACAAGATAAATTACTTAATTGAATGCATTCAATATTTTAAACCAACAAATTTGCTTCAATTCCATTCCACTATTTTCGTTTTCCAAAAATCATTTATGATATTGAAACATAGAATATCGTTTTCATCAGTTATTTACATAATTTTAATATTCTATTAACTTATTAATTTTATTTTTACACAAATACAACGAATTAGGGGTTATGTTAGTGTTACATGTTGGTTTATATATAATTAAAGTGTCTATATTCAAAATAATAAAGCTAAACACAATTTTTTTGAAAAAACATTATTGTTATAAGATTTATTATTAAAATATGTTATAAAAATCCATTAAGATATCAAACCTTAATTATAACGTAACTTAATAGAAATATTTATTATTTTTATTATTTATTTTTTGTAATTTAATTATGCTCCTCATTATATTTCAAGGATATTCCATTTTCACCTTAATTTAAAAAACTAGTTAATCTGGTTAAAAGTCATTTACCATGCTTCCATAAAATCCGAAATCTTTGCTTCATTTTGTTTCTATAAGTTGTTAATATTTATATATATAAGATTAGGATAATGTGAGAACCATTTTAAAATTGAGAACTTTGAAAACCATTTTGGATTACAAAAAAAAACACTTTTTAAGAAAAATAAAAAAATAATAAAACAAAAAATAACGCGGAAATTAAAAAAAGTAAAAAAAACCAAAAATTTTAATTTTCATCCCAGTTTCATAAAAAAATAAAAACAAATATCGGTTTCGCAAAATTATACATATATATATATATTGTAACAACTCGGTTTTACCAATTTATGTTAACTAGAAATTAATTCCTTCTGCACCTTCTCCACGAAATCGCCAAACTTAACCCTAAATTAAATTTTACATTGCAAGCCGGCTGATAGGGATTCAGGATCGTGTTAGGGCGACGGGTCTTATGTTCATCGCTTACTATCAAAACCTCATCATATCTGGTAAATGAATTATGTATCTTGATCGTCTTAACCCCAATTTCGTTAACCCTAACTTTAATCAATCGCATATAACACTGATTGATTGATCTAGGTTTTAAGGTTTTATCAACTGATTTGGGTTCGAGAGGTTATACATAAAAGGTTTTGTTTTCGTGTTTTAAACATCATCGCTGCTTGGCCTGGTGGCTGTGTGGGTGCGTTTTGATTCATTGCATCTCGTCCAGGTCTTGGGTTCAAGACCCTGGACGCACATTTTTATTTGCTGTTCTTTTCTTTTTCTTGTTTTTGTTTAGTTAAAGATTTTGTAGAGTATTATAATCAATATTTAATATAAAATAAGCATTTTTTAATCAAAACCGACATCTTGGAGTCTGTTGTTTGCCAATCTCGTTAAAATCTCTCGTTTATGTGTGTGTGTGTGCGCGCGTGGGGTACTATAAGTATATTTTAATAGTAATAAACCACTGTTATTTTATTTGAACCAGACACCATTTTTGGAGTTTCCTTGTCGTCAAACACTTTTAAAATTTTGTTTATATTAATTTTATATATATATATACCATCCTTTAAAAATTGTAACAATTGTATTTTAAAAGTATTAAGTTTATTTATAAAACCAGATTTTCGTTAAATAGTCCAAGATATATATTGTACGATAAATATATATATTTTAACGTTTGTCTTAAATTATTTAATATATTATGGGTTATATTTATATATGTACACATCTATAATTGCGTTATAGTTTATTAAATATTATTTAAATAATCATATAATCATTTCAACAAATATTTATTTATTTAAACTAATAGTAATGATTTCATGATAACTATAACCGTAGAGCTCAATCGATCAATCAATAACCATTTTAAACACAACATAACCCAAATAACGTTGAAATCTCAAATTTATTATACGCATTATCTCATTTGTTAATAACTCA
Organism: Bidens hawaiensis; assembly: GCF_021521415.1. Classification (NCBI taxonomy): domain Eukaryota; kingdom Viridiplantae; phylum Streptophyta; class Magnoliopsida; order Asterales; family Asteraceae; genus Bidens; species Bidens hawaiensis. The sequence continues at coordinate 259,582 of NW_027492739.1, read as the reverse complement.
TAAAGATAAATTATGTTAAATCATTTATAACTAATTTATATTATCCTATTTAACTAGGAATCCTTGCCGGTGTATCCCGAAGGGTTCATCATTCACACATCATCACTTTTATTTTGTTCATCCGATCAGGTGAGTACCACATTCCCCTCTTTTACTCGTTTTCTCACGTTTTGGGGACATATGCGTAAATTGTATTCTCATATATACTTATACACAAAACTACAACTATTGTCTTATGTGTTAACAACTTATACCTTGCTTGTTTATGTGCTTATATGCTTTACGTGAACCACATTCGGAGAGGTCCAACATAATCTCATAATAGTATGATCATACGCCAGTTGTTATAGCTTTGTGATTCTCGACATCTCAGTTATACCTGCTTATTTGGTTAATTTTTATTCTCATATGACTTGTTGCATTACTTATTTTTACATATAACTGGTGTTCTGCTCACTCAACCTTGTCTTGAGAAAACTATTTTATTTTGCAACGCATATATAGGTCATCGTATGATGTGAAGTAATTGAAGTGTGAAGATCACTTATGTCACACCCCGACTTAGGGCCTAGACGTGTGACCAATAGTTGGTACATGTTTTATAAATACATTAGAGTTGCGGGTTTTATTTTAGCGGAAGTCTTTAATTAAATATTATTATATTGAAAACTTGGGTTTAAATACCTGTTTGATATTTCAAATACACTTCTTTAGAAAACATATTTATAATATTTTGAAATAAAATATCTGAGCCACCAGATAGCATCTAATTACTATAACTCCAATCTTCTATTTCTTCTTGCTTGTCTGTTCTAACCTTTCTTTTCTCCTGTAAAATGGTTAGAAAATACGTCAACACACAGCTGGTGAATGACGCTGATTCTTTGTAAACTTCTTTTCAATACCTTTGTGAAACCAACAATAATACCTTTGTGACTACTCATTAGGCACCCAACTAAATTGGGATCAAATTACCCTAAGTACCTTGTACAATTAATTATATACACAATATCATTTCTTTGAACAGTCCCATAGACTTCCAGAGGCATGTTGATGATATGAAAGGCCTCGAGGAAATGTCGAGTCACCATGTATGAATCGATCCAGACACATGTATACTCTTAATCAGAGTGTCCGTTTCTTATTATTGTAACACAAGATTTTAAGGATTCGTAAATCCTATGCAAACATTTGGACTCTAAAAGAGTTTGTAAAAGGTTTGGGGCGTATTCACCTTTTCTGTTTATAATCAATTTCTGATACTGATTCTTGTTTCTTTTTTCTGCTTCTTGACTTGTTACCTCGGACCTATAGTACGAGAATAACCTTTTGTATAAATAACTAGATCAATGATCTAGCTTCAGACCTTTAGTTTGTTTTGTATAGATTTTAACCTTGATAAAAACATTTGTTTACATAAAGCATTTTGACCTTTAGTCCTCTTGTTTATTTACCAATTATATACTACGTTTCTTTTTCTGGAAGAAACGTCTATACTGAGTTTCTTCTTCAAGAAGAAATATTAATTTAACTATACTCTTTGAATATTATATTTCTTAATAATAAAGAAACACTATTATGGCGGAGTTTGCCAATAAGCAGACTCGAGGAGCGTTTATTGCTGGTGTGTTCTCCATGCAAGGGTTCGGGATACTTTTGAGTTCGCTCATATCCATGATTGTGTTCAGCGTTTTTGAAGCTAATGCTGACGAGCTCAAGCTAACGAGGCCATCCGAACTTGCACCATCAACAAACATTTCCCGGGTCCCACCAGAGGCGGACTTGGCGTGGCAACTCATTCTCATGATTGGTGCAATTCCAGCATCTATGACTTACTATTGGCGGATGAAGATGCCTGAAACGGCACGGTAATTTTCTTTTGGTGCTGCTAAACGTATCTCTTTTTACAACTCCCTCACAAGAGTACTTTTCAGTCACAAGTATATAGATCATTTTTGACATGAAGGTTTCTTTGAATACTACTTCTACAGGTACACGGCATTGGTAGAGAAAAACACATTACAAGCAGCAAAAGACATAGGGAAAGTGATGAATGTACCACTAAGTACAATCCAGGAAGATGTAGAGATGATGAACACACCCAACACTCGCACATCTTTCTCAAACACCTACCCTTTTTTCTCACGTGAATTTTTCAGAAGACATGGTCGTGATCTCATCGCGGCATCCATAAATTGGTTTCTCATCGATATCGTCTTCTACAGTGTCAACATGTTCCAATATCATGTATTTGGAGGCCACATGACTCCGAAGAGCCACATGAATATATACAAAGATGCATTGCAAATAGCGAAATTCCAAGCACTCGTTGCAATATGTGCAACGATCCCTGGATTTCTTACAAAAGTTTCATTGTTGCTTAAAAGTGGGCTTATTCAGATTTCTTAATAAAATAATTCTCACCAAAAGAAACTACAATTTATATTGTTAACTTGTTTCTCTATTAGAATCTATTGGTCTTTAAATATTGACCATAAGCATATAAATTTCCTAACGGTTTCTAAGGTCAGTGGGAGCAGTAGAAGTACAAGAGCCGGGGGAAGAGAGTTATAAAATTTTACTCCAAATTTAGCTCCAATTACACCTCTTGTACACCATACTGCACCAACTCTTACACACTTAGAATCCTGAAAATGATAGCAACCTAACCAAGAGCTAATCCATAAAACCGAGACTTTTAAAATTACCCAATAATCAACTCAAGAGGCCATCTAGGTTTTAAAACCTACTAACACTGATGATTATGTAACCTCCCTAACTAAAGTTGAAATGGATGTTGGAAAGTTTAATGATCCTACCCCTTATAAACCATTAGCATCAATTATAATTGACTCCATAAATCAGGCTAACATTTTGAGGTTGAATCACCTAAGAGTGTTCATAACTAAACTAAATTCCAGTACGAAACGTTAAGACAGTAAGAAGCACGATTGATTATTAAAGGTTATATTTAAGGATAAACCAATTATCAAAGAATTTTCTTACCTATATTACAAAAGATTTCTTTAAGGATCATTATTGTTCTAGTAGCTTACAATAGTTAAGAGCTACATTAGATGAACATTAAAACAACTTTTCCTAACAATCGACTTACATATTTATATGTTCATAAAACAGCCTAAAAGTTATAAACTGAAGGTCAAAGAACATTTAGTTTATAAGTTAATAAAATCCATATATGGGTTAATGCAAACATCAAAATATGATGAAATATTTATACAATTATTTTCATCAAAAACAAGTGGATTAATGTACCTACCTCAAGATGAGTGGGAGCAACTAAAAACATACTTGTCCTTATATAGATGACATTCTTCTGACAAGTATATGTTACATGAGTCAAAGCATTTTCACACATACTTTGATATTATAGATCTCAGAGATATTTCTTACACATGTAATAAACAGTATTGCTCTACTTTAGAGGATAATGGGAACACATAGATTATTCCCTTATGCTTCATTAAGTAGAAGCCTTATATAAGTTCAAGTCTATACCCGTTTAGATATTACTCAAAATTGCAACACACTAGATATGTCTAGATTAATGTGAAGCATCTAAAAGAGTACTAAGATATCTTTAAAAGAAACGAAAGACTTAATTTAAAAGAAGAAGTGAGAATTCAAACCGGTAGATTACTTTAAACTTTGTCATATTCAAAGATAAGAAAATGTAATTTTCGGGATATATTCTTATGTCAGTAGACAAATCTATCTCATGGAGGAGTCATAATGAACCGATAACAACAACCTAAGTCATAACGACCTAATATGTTGATTAATTACAACGTTGTTGTCAATAAACGTTGTTGAACATTTATTAGTGGACTCATAAGTTTTTATTAAACTCCATATAAATTATATATTGAAGACTTATTGTGATAAAGTCAGCTACCATGTTTTCTCAAACAGTAACAGTTTGAGAGGTGCTACATTAAATTTTGATATGAAATTAATTATTCGTTTATGAACGAATTGAGGAATCTAAATTTTCGTATCGAATGCATTCATGATATACTTAAGGATCCGATAAATAAAAGTCTCACCCATAAATATTATGAAAGCGCTTATAATAATGACGGGTTATTGATGACTATGCACAACGTACTGCATATCATACTATGAATGATTAACTATTAAATTTTCTCATCAGTTTTGATTTGTATGTCTCTTAATATGTTCTGCATGCATAATGACATATAAACGAATTATTATACAAATCAAACGTTCTGAAGGGCTTACTTGAAAATTTTGATCATAATTACTTAGGTTTTAAATAAGGGCTGAAGTATGATTAATGAGGGTCTTGAGCTGATGTTCAATTCAATGACTGTATTTCTCTGCTCCAGTTTAAGTTTAAAGCTAAAATGAGTGTTAACTCCTGATCATGCTTATCTAATACTCATAATAAATGATTACTCGGCCAGTGGGAGAATGTAAGAATAACATATAATAATATATATTTAAATATGACCATTATAATCATTTATATTATAATAGATCAAAATATTAAATATACCTTATATATTAGTTTGGTAATTGTTGATGGGCCATATTACCTATAATTAACTAATAAAGGGTTTCCCCTTGGGTGTATATATAGAGAGAATAAATTAACATCATAACCTAATCACACACACATAACAATTTTGTGTGCCTCCTATCTCATAAAACCGGGTTCCTCTCAAGAACCTAGGGGTGTTCAAAAAGCTCGTGGCTCGCTCGAAAAAGCTCGGCTCGAAAAAGCTCGATTCTAAATGAGCTCGGCTCGACTCGGCTTGATTTCTGAACGAGCCGAGCTCGAGCCAGGGTCAGCTCGGCTCATGGCTCGGTTTTGGCTCGACTCGTGAGCTCGGCTCGTTGGCTCGTTTAGATTAAACCCTAAATTAATATCTATATATAGTAATATCATACTTATGCGTATATTATGTCACTCGATACCTAAAACCTTATAAAAGAATAACGAAAATAAAACATATAAAGTTCTAATTATTAATTTTTTATAATATGTATGTTAAAATTATATATTTTTTTATCTTTTATATATCCAAATTTGTAAAATAAGAAATTCAAAAATTCAAAAATAAAAAAATTCAAAAAAATTAATGAAGACCAACTCGACGAGCTCGAGCTCGGCTTGAGCTTTAAACGAGCCGAGCTCGAGCTCGATTTTCAGCTCGATAAAGAAAACGAGCCGACCTCGAGCCAGCTCGATTAAGTTCGAGCTCGAGCTCGAGCACACTCTGGCTCGGCTTGACTCGGCTCGTTTACAGCCCTACAAGAACCCTAACACCATCCTTATGTATACATCCTAAAGGGAAACTCGACCAAGATGACAAACATGTCAACTATCTCATACTCTGCTGTGATTATTATTCTCCATGCTGTAACAGGTTCATAAGTTTAATATTTTTCATGTTTTATATTACTTATATGAAGAACTGACCAACAATTAAAACTCAGACCAACTCTCCGACCAATCTCCGATCTCCGGAGCATTCAAGGCATGTCGGTTACAAACGTGCATTCAAAGGCGACCTCAAGTTATGCCCACGTAACCGTTACAATCTTCAGTTGCTCCCTTCAATTTCAATTGTTCTCAGCTTCAGTTCTCGCGTCTCCTCTTCCTAAAAAACCTAAAGTTGTTTGCCTACTCAACGTCCCAACCTATAGACATACTTATCCTCTTCTTCGTTTGGCTGTTCCCTTGGGCATCATCAATCTCTCTCATCCTCTAGCAATTCTTTTTATTTTTACTTCCCCAAGTTTCTAGGTTTCTGTTTGTTCAATTGTAAATCCTTTCAATTCAAGTTCAATGATAGGTTTCAGTGAACCCCTAATCATCAATTTTGCCTGCACAAATTTGTAATGATTTTGCCTGCACAAACCCTTATTCAAGTTTTGTTGTTGTTTATGTTAAAGTGATTTTTAAATATTTGTGGAACTGATGTTGATTTTTACATTTTTTAGACATGCAAACACCTTTTATTATCTTCCGTGTCACCTGAAGTAAGTATTTTTTTTACGAAATTTGTTGAATTTGCAGCTGTAAATTAGGGTTTTCGTGGATTACTTTTGGAAGGTGGGGATTTAGGGGTTAATTGGATTGTTGTTTGGTAAATTATGTTATTCTGAAAATGCAGGTTTTGATTCCGATCCTTTCGTGGTGGTGAAGTCGTTGTGGCATTTGTCTTTTGTCGGTTTGGTTGTGAGCCTGCAATGATGATGAGGATCGTTTATCGTTGTCGGGTTTCGACTTTGAATCTTGGGAGCAGTGGAGTCGTCGTGGCAGTTGGCTTTGTGATTGCCGACTGTGGTGGTGGCCCTCGGCTGTTGTGGTCGCTGATTGTGACATACCGTTGAGTGGGTTGTGATTGTGACTCGGTGTTGCTGTAGGCTTTGTTGTTACCGGCTATGATGCTCATGCATGTGACCCTACGATGATGATCGTCTATCGTTGTTGGGTTCCGATACGTTGCTTCCAAGGCGGCGTTGATGATGGTATGTTTCATATGTTTAACGCTATGATGATAGTTTATTATACGAGCCTCATTAATGTTGGCTTTATTATATGTACTTATTTTTTTTCTGTTGTTGGTTCAGTAACGATGCCCGTATGCTCAGTCGAGAGATTCTTATTAGTTCACTTTTGGTCGATTAGTTTTCCCTACGAGCTGGCTTTTTGTTCAGTTTAGAGAACTTTTGTTTGGACTTTGTTTGAATAAGTCGACTAAGACTCTTTTTAGTCACCATTGCCACTAACTGTATAATTAATTAATAGGTACTATCCTTAGAGTAACTTGGCTATTGAATATCCAAATTAGAAGTATTAGCCTTAAGTTAACTAGGGTATACGTTATACTTTGCTCATAGCCAGTATTACAAATTTCAAAAAAATTTACATGAAAGTTATGTGCATGTTATCTTCATGTTGGATGGGGTTTAGGGGTTGGTTTTAAATTGCATTTTATTTGACCTGCTAATTTTTTGTTGACATGCTAATATAATTTCAGAAAGTGTACCGAAGTTGCTGCATTCAAATATTCACAACAATAGCTGGACCGTTGAACGGGTCGCATTCGTGTGTTAGCGAGATGTATATATTGAACCTATTAATAGTAGCAGCGTGTATCAAGGTCAAATGATCCGCACGAGCTCAGGTAATATGTTATATGATTACTAAATATTTATACCGTAGTACCGTGACATCCGATTCTATAAAGTCTAATTATTCATCATGGTGATCATGCGCTCTTACTTGTATGGGTCTCTGTTTGCAAATATAATATGTTCCATCTTATCAAAGACTTAGATAAAACATGTGGAAGACAAGTTTCATAAGCTCATGAAACAAAGTAGAAAGTCGCCACCAGACGAAACTGAAACCGCTGGAATCCCCAACACCCTCTTAGATCTCGAGCTTGCGGATCATGTTATAGCTATACAGAACCAGCTTTCTTAAGCTTGCACCTTCCTAATGATTATCCCCTCTTTGTACAACTCATGTATCATGTTGCAAAAGTATATTTGCATAACAGAATGCTATTGATATAAAACCTGTACAAATTTGTGTAGTGGTTACAGCTTCAACGAATTGCTAGTTTTTACGTCTTTAATGTTTCAACGCAAGGGAGTTCTGTTTCAGTGTTGGAGATTTGTTTACATCATAATTAGCCGTAATAAGAATTTAAATTTGTACATCATATAATCATGTTTAGAAAATGTGATCTTCTGTCAATATATTTTATACATCTTCGTCATTAAAACTTATAATTAATTCTTACTTTATAGGGTGTACTCTTCAGTAACACTCTTGTCTCTCCCGCTATTTAAGTCTGTTACTTGTCATTTTGTAATGCCTCAAATAAAAACTTTTTGTTTCTGCAGGTTAAGTACCAATCAATTTATAGACCATTTATCCAATATATATGCATACGTCAATACATGTGCACAATCAAATCATGTGTGCCAACCACGTTTTCCTTTTTACAGTTTGTTGACTGAAAACTTTGTGGCTTTAGTTTGAGCATTTGTTTCATCTTAAACTTCAACTCTAACTACTCACTAATTAACACACATTTAATCATTTATGTTGATTAAAATCACATAACCCATAAATTTACTTTATTAACAAATATTTCACAAAACATGATGAGTGGTGCGCACCCCCACATAAAAAAAACCATCAATCCAACAAATCATATGCATATGAGGCAACGTGCTTGCACTGATAACCCATGACACACCACACCAAACTCTACAAACCAATACGAGGGGATATTTGCGTAAACCCGCAGCAACGCGCAGACACTTATGCTAGTATATATAATTTGGATATGAGGCTGCTTGCTGGTTGTTGCAGTGTGTTGGTTACTACAAATATTAATTTTATTTAAAAAAATGAAAACCAAATATGTGGAAGCTTTGTTTTTTGAATAATCAAAGAACTGTTGTTTTTTAAAAAATTTACAACTATCTTTTCTATATTTTTATAACAAATAAGCATTGCTTTATGTACCATTATAAACCAGTTTTTGAAGAAGTGTTGCTTTTGGGTATCATTTTACACCGGATTTTTAAACTGTTTTAAATATCTATTGCAACGCAAGGTTTAATACAGTTTTGAAACCGTTATGAATTAAAACACTTTTTAACCATTTAAAATTAACTTTTTCTGTACTAATGTGTGTGTGCGTGCACACACACAACAGAAGGGTAGTAATATTAAAACCGAGGGAGTTGTGATCAATGTTTTATAAACTGACATACTTGATTAGGGTTAAAAAAATAATATAACCAGTTGGATTGAATAGTTCAACATGTAATTTTATATAAAAATTAAAACGTAAGTTTTTGATTTAAAGGAAAACTATAAAATGGAAAAAAAAATGTTACAAACGTCTAGCAATTATTATTAAAAGAACTCAATGTAGGGAAGGGTTAGAAGAGGGTGGTAGGTTTAATCTAACCCATATTAAAGGTGATGAATTATGAAGAAAACGATAGGTCTGCCTAATATTAGGGGGATTCTTCCACCAACCGTGAATGCGTCTATTAAATAAACATACAAGCCAATACTGACCGAAATAGATACATGCATTAATATTTAGTCACAAATACTATATAAAATAGTATTATTTTAAGGGTTATTGGGTCTTTTCATCACTCGGACAGGTCGTGGAATTTAATTCCTGTTAGGCAATAAGTGCCGGCTCCACCTTATTCTCCAACTAATTGAAACACACTCAACGGTCAAGAACATGCAACTAGACCCATGTGCAACTAAACCCATGACTTATTCCATCATTTTTATGCAATTTAAACCCCGTCTTGAACCCAAAGTTAGTTTTCTTGTGAAAAGACCTTATATCTTGCAATTTGTGAAACTGATAAACTCATTCAAAGTCACATAATCCACAATATGGAGCCCCAATTAAATTGCATAACCAACTTCTATTCATCAAAGTTGAGGCATACAATTACTGACTTCGTAATCTAGATGCTCATATCATCAAAGTTCCTTCAAGATATTTTTGCATACTTATACATATATAATTAGTCAATTATTATTATTATAAGGTATGAGGGTGGGTTTTGTTGTTAAATCTTACAAATTGATGAGTTGCATCAGTTGGTTTTAATAGTTAAAATCCAAAGCTTCATGGGGCAAATTGTAGGAAACCAGAAAGCAATTCTTCTTTTTACTGGTTTGTGGATTGCACGAAACAAAAACCAAAATTTACAAACCCCAAAATACCGAATCTTAAAATGATGTCGAATTACCGAAAACGTAGAGCTAGCAAGAGGGGAACTGCCCGGGTGGTTGTAGACTTGTAGCAGGTTGCACGTGGTGGTGCGGCGGTGTAAAGGAAGGGTGGCGAGTTGGAAAGGACGGATCTAAGGCTTAAGTACCCCGCCGATTAAAGCGGGTTTGGGGCATTTTTTTGCACTAAACTCAATTTTATATATGGACTTAGATTGAAGGGAAAACCTGTCTTTTTACGCTTAAACATAATAATTAAAATGCCCATCACATGGTGATATCTGCGTTTATGCCACCACAAACATCGATTCCTGCAAAAACGACTTCCACCACACCCGTGATTTTTGCACTAAACTCAACTATATATATGGACTTAGATTGTATTATGGGCCAAGATTGAAATAGGAACCGAAGTTGTCAAAGTGATATTTTATGAGGGTGTTTGGCTAAGCTTTTGGAATTTGCTTATTTACTTATTTGTTTTATGAAAAACAGAGGAACAATTTATCTACATCTTACCCTCTTTAAATTATGCTAATAGCTATTATATTGGTGGAGTTTTCTTACTTTGTATGATTAATTGATTGATATGTTGAAACTTGTACATCACCGGTAGGCGGTGGGAGATCTAGCATATGTTGAGGAGTAGCACGCACGCCATCCTTCAACTTTCTTGGCAAACTACATTTTTAGTGAAAAATTTTAATATTATGTTGAGGGGTTCCTAAACAATTTTTTTTTTGTTTTGGCTTGCATTGTTTCTGCATTTTTTCGATAGATACGCCACCGAATTCATTAGTGAATATACATTAATGAATTAACAGGTTTTCGATGAGCCAATACAATAGGTTTAAAATCAACGTGATACAAGTCATAAATAAAATTTAAATTCAGTCAACACATATATTTGAAACAAAAATAAAAAGAAACATAAAATATCAACGTGACTCGGTCGTATGAACATGAAGGGCTTGGAGAATTCTTAAAATATCAATAGGCGTGCCTAATTTTGGGGGCTTAATTGTTTTAGGCATAGTGAATGCTAGTATATTGCATGTGGTTGGTCCCGTGCCAATTCTTGAGTGTACTCCGAATTACATTTGTAGCTTTTTTTTAGGAAAATTTGTGGCTTACTTAAAGGCTGAAAATAAGAACACATCACCATCCCATCCATTATAAACATAAACAAATACCCATGGCTTTACTTGTATACTTTGTCATTTTCTTTATATGTTTCATTCTTGTTTCGACTTTAATGATCATATATACACATAAAACAAAGAGAACTGTCATTCCTACAAATTGGCCTATTGTTGGTATGATGCCAGGGATTCTTATAAACGCTCATCGATTCAATGATTATGTTACAGAAGTTATGATACAAAGCCGTGGTACATTCATGTTCAAAGGCCCTTGGTTAAGCAAGATGGACTTAATGCTTACCACTGATCCTTTAGACGTCCATCACATTCTAAGCAAACACTTCAGCAACTATCCCAAAGGTGAGAAATTTCGTAAGATCTTTGATATCCTAGGCGATGGAATCCTGAATTCTGATGGTAAGACATGGGAGATCCACCACAAAGTCATTTTTTACGTACTTAAGAACGCAAGATTTCAGAGTACGATGGAAACAATAACTTGGGACAAAGTGCTAAATGGGCTTCTGCCTATACTTGAATCTATTTGTGAACGTGGCACTGAGATCGATTTGCAGGATATATTTCAAAGGTTTACTTTTGACAACGTATGCAAACTACTATTTGATAGTGACCCAGAAAGCTTATCTCTTGATTTTCCTTACAATCCGTGTTTGAAAGCCTTAATGGATGCTGAAGAAGCTATTCTGCTTAGACATGTTACGCCCCCATGGCTTTGGAAATTGCAACAAGCTCTTAGAGTGGGGAAGGAGAAGAAGTTGAGCGATGCATGGAGAAACCTTGATGAATTCATATACAAGAACATGGCTAATAAACAAAAGGAGTACAATAACATGAACCATGACGAAACATTCGTATTTTTCACAGCGATTGTGAGAGAGCTTAAAGATCAAATCGGCGCCTCTACGGAACACACAAAATTTCTAAGAGACATCTTTTTTAATCTGATGGCTGCAGGAAAAGATACCATTGGTAGTGCTCTATCTTGGTTCTTTTATCTGCTTGCGAGAAACCCAATCGTCCAAGATAAAATTCTAGAAGAGATCTATATACATTTGGATGTTAATGCAGGTAAAAGATGGAACATGAAAGAGTTAGACAAAATGGTTTACATGCATGGAGCTTTATGTGAATCCTTAAGGTTATATCCTCCAATCCCTTTAAACAACAAATCTCCAATACAACCAGAAATCCTTCCAAGTGGCAACAAAGTTGATCAAAACACGAACATTATTCTCTGTTTCTATTCTATGGGAAGGATGAAATCGATATGGGGGGAAGATTGTATGGACTTTAAGCCTGAAAGGTGGATTTCTAACACCGGAGGAGTCAAACATGAGCCATCATACAAGTTCCCTACGTTTAACGCAGGACCAAGAGCTTGTTTAGGTAAGAATATAGCGTTGTGCGAGATGAAGATAGTGGCAACCACAATAATTTACCATTACCACACTCAGTTAGTGGAAGGTCATCATGTAGTTCCAGCAGATTCAATGGTACTTATGATGAAGCATGGTCTTAAGGTCCGATTAAGTAAAAGAAGTGATTAAACTAAACTGAGTTAAATACCGGCTTGGAATAATTTTATTGTATACTGCTTGCTATTTGAACTAAATATTTTATAACCACGATGCATACTAGGGTTCGTATAATTATATTGTTTACTACTTGCTATTGTATTTATATCATTAATGCATATTTATATCATCAATGCAATCCAGGTTTTTAAGTGAGAACAATAAGGTGTTCTTATAATTAAAGAAAAAAATTATGATTATAGATATCTATGTATACTTAACTAGTTTTAGGCTCGTGTATTACACGGGTAATTGATAAAAATTTTAAACTTTAACCTTTAAGTGAAATAAAGTCAAGAAAAATGATCATGCATACTAGATTCGTATAATTATATTGGGTACTACTTGCTATCATCAATGCAATCCAGGTGTTGAAGTGAGAACAATAAGGTGTTAATGTAATTAAAAAAGAATATGAATATACGTATGTATACTAAACTTGGCGGTAACATATAGTAAAGTTTTAAGACACTGATTATATGTTATCTATATGTACATTAATACCATTCTTTATGGGTAAAGGGGAACAATGCCCCTTCTTACTTTAAGCCCTTTGTTCCAATTCCGAGTGTACTAATTTGCGTTGTTCTGCTAGTTTCTCATTAGTCTTTACATTCTCCTTATCCACTTTTTAACCCGTCCTTTAAGCTATTTAAGCTTTGTAGCCAGATCCGAATCGGCTACAAATTAGCAACCATTACGAATAAGCATTTAGCACAATAAATTCTCAATGGACTCTTTCCGACTGGTCCCTTATTAAGGATCATTATAATAATATAAAATAATTGTTACAAATTAAAAATTCAAATTTATATTTAGATAGGATCAAGTTTGTTATTGACCATAGTGATTGTGGATAATTTCATTTCTAATTATCTAATTTCTCATCTTATTTATCCTAACAACTCATGGGTTATGGGTCAAGATAATTTTGACAAATGAGTTATAATTTCGTTTCTAATTATCTAATTTCTCATCTTATTTATCCTAACAATCCATGGGTCATGAGTCAAGATAATTTTGACAAATGAGTTATAATTTCATTTCTAATTATCTAATTTCTCATTTTATTTATCCTAACAATCCATGGATCATGGGTCAAGATAATTTTGACAAATGGATTATAATTTCATTTCTAATTATCTAATTTTTCATCGTATTTATCCTAACAATCCATGGGTCATGGGACAAAACAATTTTGAGAAATGAGTTATAATTTTCATTCTAATTTTCTAATCTCTCATCTCATTCATCATATTGATCCACAGGTAATTGGTCAAAACAATTTATGCAAATATTGTATATAAAAAAATCGATTTTGTAAATTTGAGATTTTAGACTTCTTATTTTTTGTACTATATATTTTATTTTTACATTTAATTTTGTTCATTTCTTTCAAATAATGGATCTTTTTATTTTTATTATATGACAAATCCCGTGTAATACATGGGTTCAAAAGCTAGTAATCAATATAGACAAACCAGATGAAACATATGTGTATTTAATAACCGGGCAATACCCATAATTAAGAGGCAAAATTTATTATACATATTTTTTTAAACACATTTATGTGCAGAGATGGTGGTTACATGTAGGAAATGGTGGCCGGAGTTGCAGAAATGGAGGTTTGAGAAAGAGGATGTTAAAATAATGCTTTTACAATTTTCTTTTAGTGAGTTATTTATTTACTTTATATTTTAAGGGCTATTTAATTCGTTTTTGACTTTTTATAAACAAAAATGTAAAAGGACATTATTGCCCATGACTTAAGTTTAAAAAACAAACGGAGTTATCATATTGGATGAAATTGGCAAGACTTGTTAAACGTGAATGGGCCAGTTGCAAAAATCAAATATTTTGGACTAAATTCGTATAATTGACCAAACCCTAAGGACGTTTTCGGCACTTTACTCTTTAAAAAAATAGGTATGAATATTAATCATCTTAAATATATTGGAATCAACGTTTTTTTATACATAATCTATTTAAACAACTAGGCCAAAACTAATTTAAAAAATTTTAAAAAAATACTTAAAATTAACTTATTTATTTTGTTATAGTTTCCGGATCTTTTATTTTAATTCGGCTAAGTTATTTAAATCCTGGTGGGGCCAACCATACAAGGCTTTGATAAAGAGGGAGGGTAGAACCGGAAATCAAATTTATGTCAGTCCATAATTGTATATTTAGGTGGTAGGACCTAGGAAGGTTCGCTTGCCAAATATGCGAGTGACATCATATATCGCCAATGGGTCTGGTCTCTTTCCAAGAATGCAACTTTGTGTAGGTTGTAACTAAAAAGTCAAGTGTCCCGTAGGCGTTATTTACATCAGTTTTTTTCTAGTAAAGTTAATTGACTGTGGTTGTTGGAACTGTTGATCCAGGTCCTAGCAACACTAGACCAATATTAGGCCATCACTTGACAAAATATTAGGCCAATTAGGGTTAATGTGGTTCAACCACTATTTTTATTTATTATAATAGTAGATATGGAGAATCCCAATTAAACCATTATATACTCCAAACAGGTATAAAATACGAAATGTACCCATACCATATTCGTACGTGTACCCGATTGTACATGTACCTAAATTCAACTACCCGTATCGAATTAGCTATATCGGTACAGGTACATGTACGTGTACGAGTATTTGGGACAAAAATGTTCATCCCTAGATCAAATCATCAACATACACTAAGAGATACACAAGAAAGGAATTTTGTTTGAATACAAACAAATATGGGTTAGCACGACTACATGTAAATCCATTGTAAGGAAGGTGCTAAAGCAATGCAACCAAGCCCGAGAAGCTTGTTTGAGCCCATATAAGGTTTTATTTAATTTGCATACATGAGAAGGAAATTTGGAGTCAACAAACCCTGGCAGTTGTTCCATGTATACACTTTCAGTGAGATGCCAACAAAGGAAGGCATTATTAACATCTAACTAATGTAATTTCCATTGGTTGATGACAACTAAGGAAAAAAACTGTATGAACGGTTGCAGCTTTAACTACGGGACTAAATGTGTGGAAGTAATCAAGACCCAGTATATGACTGAAACCTTGAGCCACAAGACGTGCTTTATGATGTTCAATAGTGCCATCAGAATGAAATTTTGTACGAAAAAACCATTTAGAACCAATAATGTAGCGATTAGGAGGGTAAGGAACAAGATTCCACGTGTTACTTCTATTAAGAACATCGATTTCACGTTGCATCGCAAGCACCCATTGCTCATCGGGAGAGGTAGTTTTGAAAGATTTAGGATCAGAAGAAGCGCAAAGGGCATGATGGAGAGAAAGGTTTAGTGTAAGTGAAAAGTCGGCGCAATGACGTGGTCTAAATATGCCTGATTTGGCACGAGTGGTCATTGGGTGAGTTGACATTGAGAGTGGTGGGGATATTGGAGAGGTGACAATTGGAGGTGGCAGGGGTGTTTGAGAGGTGTCAAGGGATGGTGGGGGTATTGGTGAGGCAAGGGAAGGAGGAGAGCTGCGAGTAGTTGATGTTTGATCAGTAGTGTTTGGAACTGATGTAGCTTGTGTCTCACTATGGATGGTGGGTTGAGAATTGGAGTGCATGGGAAACAATCCATGCATATAGGGCATGGTGAAGATGTAACATCCTGATTTTGATAAGATTAATAAAAGAAATTTCTTTATTTAATAGTGTGTCGTTTATCGGTTTAGATAAACAAACTATAGAAGGTGGGTTTTGACATTTAAAACCTCTTTAGGGGGGGAGACTTGTAACATCCCGAAATTTCTAAAATCATATTATATATTATTTAATATTAATGGGAAATTTTACTCGGGTTAGTGGAAGAATAATAAAATAAGTAGGGGTTATTATGAGTCGGACTTGTGTTAGGTTAAGTAATATGGGTAATGGATCTGGATTAGAGAGGGAGGAAGATGGACCATGGGCTCAAGCCCATGACCCATAATATATAAACCATAATCACCCATTAATCCTTTCATTTACACATATACCATACACTACCCAAAACACACACTTAACCTCTCTCTCATAATTCTCTCTCTCTAGCCGAAACATAGAAGAAGAATCGATTTTTGACCCGAGGTAATGATAGTATGATATTGTAGAGATCCAAACCCGTTAAATCTAGTCGCGAAACGACGAGCCGACACCTTAAACCGTTAAAGTCAAAAGATTCGGATGGAATCGGGTATAAACCGATCAAAATATGAGCTTAGGGATCACCCTAGCTCAGACCTTGATTGAACAGGACGAAAAACAGTGAAAATGGTAGTGAAATAAGCGAGATCTTGCTTTTCTGGCAAGATCCCGTTTTTCCGGCAAATGCGGCGCAGGAGAATGTGTGTACGAGGTAAGGGAATGTATGAGATGACCTAAACCTAGTTGTTAACGGAGACTTAACGAATTAGAAGGTAATTCGTTATGCCATTCGTCAAGGGGAGATAACGAAACAGAAACAGTTCGTTAAGCCTTTCGTTAAGAAATAAATGACGAACTAACCCCAAGTTGTTAAGTAGTTCATTAAAGGATAACTGATGAATGAACCCCCAATTCGTTAAAGGTTCAGGTTCAGTTCGTTATGAAGTTCAGTTCGTTATAAAGGTCCAATTCGCTATGACGACCAATTTGTTATAAGAGCTAATTCGTTAAGAATTATCTAATGAGCCTCCTTCGTTAACGAACCAGATAACGAAGTGGACTTTGGCAGAATTACAGAATGGTCCCTGGACTTGAGATAGAATGATATAATTACATAATAGCCCTTGGGCTTTGATAATTTATGAAAGATGCCATTAAATGTTATCATGTAACGATTAACTAATCGGGTAAAGATTCAATGATGTAAAACCGGCTTAGACGCGTAGGGGTAATTAAGTAGCAATGAGAATGACTAGAGAGGTATTTAATATTTCATTTATAAACAGTTAGCCGCGCACAGCTCAAGAAGGAATAACCATTAACGGAAGAAGTAACCGAATTCAGGTGAGTTTCTAGCCCCATTTCCTTGTTATGTTTTCGGGGCTATGTGCATACTCGATGTGAAGTGTGAATACACTTACCTTAAGTGGTAAGTATATGCTATAGAGGATATACGATTTATTTATGAATTCTTGATGGCGCGTGAACGATCTTCGGATATTGCACGCGTCGCCAAGGAGCATGATTGTTAAGTGGTTATTAGTGTGTATAAATGCTATGATGTGACTTGTTCATTGTATAAATGATGGGCTAATAGGAAGTGTGTTGTAGACAAGTAGAATAAAGTGTGGTAGAAGTGGTAAAGGGTCTACTAAGGGTGTTAGTGGCATGACGATTGTACGTGGTAGGGTAAGCCTATGTATGCCTTCGTTATTAAAGTGGCATGATGAGAGTACGTGGGAGGACAAGCCTTTATGTGCCTTCGTCAATAAGTGGCATAACGTGAGTGCGTGGGAGGGCAAGCCTCCATGGGCTTTCGTAAAAAAGTGGCTAAGTCGTTAGGGGTATTTAAGTGGTTAAGTGGTAAGGTGAGCAGGATAGATAGATGGCTAGGTGTCTTCGGACATGTATATAAATGCATGTGGTGGTTGTATGGTAATTTGCTTGATTAACTAGAACTCACTCAGCGTAGCTGACTTTTAGTATACATGCAGGATTGAGCGGCTGGCATCTGAAGATGGAAGAAATGATGTTTTAAATATGATATTTTATATTATGGTTTTAAGGAAAAGAATAAATGTTTTGTAATAAACGGTTAAAGTTTTATATTCCACGAAAGTTTTAATTAACTCTTATTTGTAGAACTGTGTTGATGAGTAAATCCGACGCTAAAGTAGGTCCTCGGGATCGGGGTCTTACACTAAAAGACATGTTTTAAGTTATGTTTTAAAGACAAGTTATGAATGTTTTGTAATGAGTGTTGATGTTTTATCTATTCCGCGAAAGACTTAATTAACTCTGATATTTAGAACTGTGTTTATGAGTAAATCCAACGTCCTAAGTAGGGTACCGGTAACGGGGCCTTACAGAAGATGAAATCGGTTTGGCTAAAGTGAAAGGAGATTAGTTGCTATTAATTTGTTGGGCTGTGAGAACTTGTGTTGTGACTTAGGTTAGCAATATTCGAGGGATTGTTAGAAATATAGGTGGAAACAATAGGCGTTGCTGGATGTGCACAAATCGGGTTTTTCAAATACCCAGTTCCGGATATGGAACCGGGTTCAGGTATGATCGGGTACTGGAAAATCGGGTATTGATAATACCAGGGTCAGGGTCAGGGTCGGGGTCGGGGTCGGGGTCGGGGTCGGGGTCGGGGTCGGGTTCGGGTTCGGGTCCGGGTATTGTCTCTAAAAGCCATACCCTATGCGTCGGGTTCGAGTCGGGTATAGAACCAGGTATTATAAAACCGGGATTTGTATGGTAAACTACAAATTGTTTTTAAGCTGAGAATCGAGCAGCAGTGCATATTTCTTTTATGTAAGATTGGTTTCAAATTTGGATTTAAAATTTTCTCATATGCATTTGAACTCAGGAAAATATGTAATTTCTTAATTATCTACAAACATTTTGTATAAATATTGCAAACATGGAAAATACATATTATAATATCTTGGTGTTTAGCATTAAATCATTAAAGTTGAATATAATAATTATAATCCATATGTATAAGGATTTACTATATGAATTATCTGTCATTTGTTTATATGACTTTTTTGTGTAGTATAAAAGATTTAGCAATAAGAAGATCAATATATAGTTTTCAATAAATTGTTTCATAACTCTGACTAAAATTTTTCAGAAATATAAATTTTATGACTTGATTTATACTTCTTTTATATATTTATATATATTTAATTTAATATGTCTTAGAGCACTCTCATCTCATCTCCATCACTATGTTTATAGTTACACTAAAAACATCACATTTCTCTCTCATGTTCAATAAAATAATATATTATTATACATTTATCATTACAGTTTCTTTCTCCTCTACTCACAACAAATTCAACAAATATTAGAAAATAAATAGGGGCAAACAAAGTTTCACCAAATTTAATCAATACATTCTGTCTCTCAACGTCCTATAATTTACCCTCATAAAGGCACCCATTAATTTACAAATTCCCCTCACATAATTATAGGGGATGAGTTGAGAATGCCCTTACAAGATAAATTACTTAATTGAAAGCATTCAATATTTTAAACCAACAAATTTGCTTCAATTCCATTCCACTATTTTCGTTTTCCAAAAATCATTTATGATATTGAAACATAGAATATCGTTTTCATCAGTTATTTACATAATTTTAATATTCTATTAACTTATTAATTTTATTTTTACACAAATACAACGAATTAGGGGTTATGTTAGTGTTACATGTTGGTTTATACATAATTAAAGTGTCTATATTCAAAATAATAAAGCTAAACACAATTTTTTTGAAAAAACATTATTGTTATAAGATTTATTATTAAAATATGTTATAAAAATCCATTAAGATATCAGACCTTAATTATAATGTAACTTAATAGAAATATTTATTATTTTTATTATTTATTTTTTGTAATTTAATTATGCTCCTCATTATATTTCAAGGATATTCCATTTTCACCATAATTTAAAAAAATAGTTAATCTGGTTAAAAGTCATTTACCATGCTTCCATAAAATCCGAAATCTTTGCTTCATTTTGTTTCTATAAGTTGTTAATATTTATATATATAAGATTAGGATAATGTGAGAACCATTTTAAAATTGAGAACTTTGAAAACCATTTTGGATTACAAAAAAACACTTTTTAAGAAAAATAAAAAAATAATAAAACAAAAAATAACGCAGAAATTAAAAAAAAGTAAAAAAAAACCAAAAATTTTAATTTTCATCCCAGTTTCATAAAAAATAAAAACAAATA
Source organism: Bidens hawaiensis (assembly GCF_021521415.1). Classification (NCBI taxonomy): domain Eukaryota; kingdom Viridiplantae; phylum Streptophyta; class Magnoliopsida; order Asterales; family Asteraceae; genus Bidens; species Bidens hawaiensis. The sequence continues at coordinate 239,167 of NW_027492739.1, read as the reverse complement.
TCAGTTTAGCAAAATTATACATATATATATATATATATATATATATATATTGTAACAACTCCGTTTTACCAATTTATGTTAACTAGAAATTAATTCCTTCTGTACCTTCTCCACGAAATCGCCAAACTTAACCCTAAATTAAATTTTACATTGCAGGCCGGCTGATAGGGATTCTGGATCGTGTTAGGGCGACGGGTCTTATGTTCATCGCTTACTATCAAATCCTCATCATATCTGGTAAATGAATTATGTATCTTGATCGTCTTAACCCCAATTTCGTTAACCCTAACTTTAATCAATCGCATATAACACTGATTGATTGATCTAGGTTTTAAGGTTTTATCAACTGATTTGGGTTCGAGAGGTTATACATAAAAGGTTTTGTTTTCGTGTTTTAAACATCATTGCTGCTTGGCCTGGTGGCTGTGTGGGTGCGTTTTGATTCATTGCATCTCGTCCAGGTCTCGGGTTCAAGACCCTCGACGCACATTTTTATTTGCTGTTCTTTTCTTTTTCTTGTTTTTGTTTACTTAAAGATTTTGTAGAGTATTATAATCAATATTTAATATAAAATAAGCATTTTTTAATCAAAACCGACATCTTGGAGTCTGTTGTTTGCCAATCTCGTTAAAATCTCTCGTTTATGTGTGCGTGTGTGTGCGCGTGGGGTACTATAAGTATATTTTAATAGTAATAAACCACTGTTATTTTATTTGAACCAGACACCATTTTTGGAGTTTCCTTGTCGTCAAACACCTTTAAAATTTTGTTTATATTAATTTTATATATATATATATATATACCATCCTTTAAAAATTGTAACAATTGTATTTTAAAAGTATTAAGTTTATTTATAAAACCAGATTTTCGTTAAATAGTCCAAGATATATATTGTACGATAAATATATATATTTTAACGTTTGTCTTAAATTATTTAATATATTATGGATTATATTTATATATGTACACATCTATAATTGCGTTATAGTTTATTAAATATTATTTAAATAATCATATAATCATTTCAACAAATATTTATTTATTTAAACTAATAGTAATGATTTCATGATAACCATAACCGTAGAGCTCAATCGATCAATCAATAACCATTTTAATCACAACATAACCCAAATAACGTTGAAATCTCAAATTTATTATACGCATTATCTCATTTGTTAATAACTCATAATGTTAAATTATGTTAAATCATTTATAACTAATTTATATTATCCTATTTAACTAGGAATCCTTGCCGGTGTATCCCGAAGGGTTCATCATTCACACATCATCACTTTTATTTTGTTCATCCGATCAGGTGAGTACCACATTCCCCTCTTTTACTCGTTTTCTCACGTTTTGGGGACATATGCGTAAATTGTATTCTCATATATACTTATACACAAAACTACAACTATTGTTTTATGTGTTAACAACTTATACCTTTCTTGTTTATGTGCTTATATGCTTTACGTGAACCACATTCGGAGAGGTCCAACATAATCTCATAATAGTATGATCATACGCCAGTTGTTATAGCTTTGTGATTCTCGACATCTCAGTTATACCTGCTCATTTGTTTAATTTTTTATTCTCATATGACTTGTTGCATTACTTATTTTTACATATAACTGGTGTTCTGCTCACTCAACCTTGTCTTGAGAAAACTATTTTATTTTGCAACGCATATATAGGTCATCGTATGATGTGAAGTAATTGAAGTGTGAAGATCACTTATGTCACACCCCGACTTAGGGCCTAGGCGTGTGACCAATAGGTTGTACATGTTTTGTAAATACATTAGAGTTGCGGGTTTTATTTTAGCGGAAGTCTTTAATTAAATATTATTATATTGAAAACTAGGGTTTGAATACCCGTTTGATATTTCAAATACACTTCTTTAGAAAACATAACTCTTTATAATATTTTGAAATAAAATATCTGAGCCACCAGATAGCATCTAATTACTATAACTCCAATCTTCTATTTCTTCTTGCTTGTCTGTTCTAACCTTTCTTTTCTCCTGTAAAATGGTTAGAAAATACGTCAACACACAGCTGGTGAATGACGCTGATTCTTTGAAAAATTCTTTTCAATACCTTTGTGAAACCAACAATAATACCTTTGTGACTACTCATTAGGCACCCAACTAAATTGGGATCAAATTACCCTAAGTACCTTGTACAATTAATTATATACACAATATCATTTCTCTGAACAGTCCCATAGACTTCCAGAGGCATGTTGATGATATGAAAGGCCTCGAGGAAATGTCGAGTCACCATGTATGAATCGATCCAGACACATGTATACTCTTAATCAGAGTGTCCGTTTCTTATTATTGTAACACAAGATTTTAAGGATTAGTAAATCCTATGCAAACATTCGGACTCTAAAAGAGTTTGTAAAAGGTTTGGGGCGTATTCACCTTTTCTGTTTATAATCAGTTTCTGATACTGATTCCTGTTTCTTTTTTCTGCTTCTTGACTTGTTACCTCGGACCTATAGTACGAGAATAACCTTTTGTATAAATAACTAGATCAATGATCTAGCTTCAGACCTTTAGTTTGTTTTGTATAGATTTTAACCATGATAAAAACATTTGTTTACATAAAGCATTTGGACCTTTAGTCCCCTTGTTTATTTACCAATTATATACTACGTTTCTTTTTCAGGAAGAAACGTCTATACTAAGTTTCTTCTTCAAGAAGAAACATTAATTTAACTATACTCTTTGAATATTATATTTCTTAATAATAAAGAAATACTATTTTGATTATACGCTTCGTATGTTCATGATTACGTTTCTTAATTAAGAAGAAACTATATTTTGACTATAACCTTTGATTAAGAAAGGTTATATAATACTTAATTGTAATCAAGGTTCAGGCTATACCTCCGACTATGGTCTAAGCCATTTATAATAATAAAATAATAACTTAGGAAGAACCCCTACCTTGCACGGGTATTCGGAGTTAGATATTTCTAACTTTATACGGGCAGCACTTCTATTCTATATCGCGTATTGAGCTTAAACCGTCAGAACTTCGGAGCTTGGCACGTACTACGAGACTGACACGCAAACCGAGGTGATATTCAGGTGTCACCGGGTCATGCACGTACTTTGAGGCGGAATGTCGGTTTAATTTGGGTGGCACGTACTTCGAGGAAACTTCGGGTATTGACACGATTTACGAGGTGATATTTGTCGGTAGGTGGCACGCAAAACGATGCTTGTCACGTAAAACGGGGTAGAGAGAGTGTAATTTTTTTAGAGAGAGAGTGTGAGAGGTGTGAGGGAAATGAGCCGTGAGGCTCCCCTTTTATAGCTGGTTTATGGGCCCATCGCGATATGCGATGGCCCCTTCTTCAACAGCGTCGCGTATCGCGACGCCCACCTTTCTGAGATCATGCCACGTATCGCCACGTGGCCTGACACGTGTCACACGGAGATGACACATCTGCCACGTGTCACACGGAGGTGACACGTGTTGCTGAGTCACAACCGACCATCGCGATACGCGATGGCCGTGTTCTTGAACTCATCGCGTATCGCGATGGGTCCCTGGATATCATTTTTCATTTTTGGTCCATTGTCTTTTATAGCTTGTCACGTCTAGGTCTAAATCTCGTTATCCAAAAATACTAAGGAGACTCTTAAAGTGCAAAGCGCGTCATCAAAGCGCCACATTGCGCCCAATGCCCTTCGCCATCGCCTTCGCCTTCGTCATCGTCCTCGTCCTCATCTTCGCCCGAGCCCGTGCCGTGCGCGTCGGGTGCTACGCATCCTCCGTTAGGACCACTAGGTGCATGCTTGGCATAAAAGAATATAACTATGGAAACTTTATCTCTTATAAAGAGCTTCCATTTCTTTACCACTTTCCATGTGAGATGGATTACATTTTCCTTATTTATACCCAAGTGAAATGCTTCCACTTTCTTGCATCCTTCCATGTGGGATAGAGTTTCCTTTTACTTATTTCCTTCATGTGGGAAGACTTAACTTAAGAAATATTTTTATTCCCTTATTTTTCTTATATTTCCTTATTTACTATTTTTCCATGACTTGTCTTGAGATTATTTTTGATCCCTCAACTTTCCTAAGTTGTCAAATTTGGATCGAAATTTTGGGGATGTTACAACTTAGGGATTTATGCTAGAAGAAATTTAAATGAGACAATATTGTTTATGATTTTATATTTGATTGAAGCTTTATTTGTTTATGAGATATTGTAATGAATAATTGTTTTAATGGAAATTATTAAATAGATATTGAAAGTTATAATGTTTCATGATAGTAACCTTGAGAGCTGTGACAATCAGTTCACGCCCCGACATTTCCGCCGTAGGTTGGGGTGTGACACACACACACACATATATATATATAATTCTTATTTTTTTAATTTATACATGTTATTATTTATACACGTATATGTGTACAATTAAGATAAATGATAATTACATATGTGTATGTAAATCAAGATTAATTAAAAATATACATATGTGTATATTTTGGTTTTTTATTTATTTATTTTATTTATGAAACCAGAATGAAAAATAAAAAATTTGGTTTTTTTACTTTTTTATAAATTTATCTTTTTAGTGGTATATATATTTTAATATTTTTAAAGGGTTTTTTTTTGGCAAAAAATGATTCTCAAAGTTATTAATTTCAAAAAGTTCTATTAGGATGCTCACCATTTATTTATATATCTCGATTAATTAAATATCTCAACAACTTTCCATAATATTAACTAATAACATTAGGATAATTATTCAAAATTTAAACACTCCTTATCCAATACTTTCAACTTGGGGTGTTCTTCAGGTTTTGGGTTTTTCGGGTCGGGTTTATTCGGGTTTCAAAGTTTTAAATCTAGACACGAAAGCCAACCCAAATCTCTCACGGTTTTTTCGGGTTTTTTCGGGTTTTTTCGAATTGGGTTAATCGGGTTTCGAGTATTATAAGGAAAAAAACTACATTGCTAAATTTAAATGTAGCATATTATTCTTTTCTCGTAATGTAAATAAACCGATAAGAAAATAAAAATAAACCGATAAAACATCCTAAAAGAGTAAAATTTAACAAAGTTCAACCATAATAAACAATACCAACATAATCGTCTTCAGTATGCCGTGATTAGGGTGTTGGATTATAGTTGATTTTAGTCATAAGCTGAAACATTAATACTCCCTCCGTCCCTTTGAAAGTGTCCACATTTCCTTTTTAGTTTGTCCCATTACAAATGTACACTTTTAAAATTTATTAACTAATTTCCAAGTTTACCCCTACACAATGCAATCATTCAAACTTTTTTAAATTTTGTCTTTTTATATATGTCAAGGGCATTATAGTCATTTGTTAAGCAAGAAATATAATCATTCAAACTTTCTTAAATTTTGTGTTTTTCAAACCATGACACTTGTAGAGTGACGGAGGGAGTAAACAATAAACAATCGATTGATAATATGTGGAAAAACAATCGATTTGGTCAGAGGTTAAGACTTAGCCTTTAAAACCTAAAAATATATATGATTTTAAAACTAAAAGTTGATTCGGGTTGACCCAAAACCTAGAATTCTCTCTCAAGAACCAACCCAAATTTATTCGGTTTGGGTTCGTGTACGGGTTCTCGAGCTGGGTTTCAGGTTCCGGGTAAGGGTAAAAGTAACAACCCTACTTTCAATTACCATAAATAAGAATCACTACCTTCACTTTATGCAACTTTAAATTTTCTACTGTTCTGCTAACTCTGAATAATCACTATTATTTGAACATATATTGAACATACATTCCAATTAAATGTTTGGTTACCTCATGGGAATGTAATGAATCATCCCTTTCTTTTGTTGGTAGGTATGAAAAAAATATAAAAATAAAATTAAAATGGTAGTGAGTGGTGGTGGTGGCGGTGGGAGTGGTGGCGGTAACGGTGGAGGTGGTGGTGGCGGGTAACAGTGGAGGAGGTGGTGGGCAGCGGTGAAAGTGGGCGGCGTGTGTGATGTTGGGGCGATGATTGATGGATGCGGCGGCGGCTGGAGGTGGTGGGTGGTTGGCACTGATGGCGATGGTTTGTGGAGGTGTGTGGTGGCGGCGGTGGACGCCGATGGTGGTGATTGGTGGCAGTGGCGGCGGTGGTGGGCAGCGGTGATGGTGGGCGGCATGTGTGATGGTGGGGCGATGGTTGATATATATGCAGCAGGTGGCTGGCGGTGCTTGGTGGCTGGCACCGATGGCGATGGTTGGTGGAGGTGGTTGGTGGCGGCGATGGGCGGCAGTGGACGACGATGGTGGTGGCTGGTGGCAGTGTCGGCTGCGGTTGGTGGTGGTGGTGGGTGCTGATGTTGGGTAGTGGTGGTGTTGGGAGGGTGGTGGAGGTGATGTAGGGTGAAGGGGGGAATGGAATGAAAAAACATGGGGAATGTATGAAATAAAATTGAGGTATTTTAGAGGGAATAGAATGGACTAAGTAATGGGTCATTCCATTCCTTTAGTCAACCAAACACACTATTTTCCATTCCCTCAAAATGGATCATTCCATTCCGTCCTCCATTCCTACATACCAAACGTTACCTCAAAGATCTTGACATCATCAAACGTCTTATTGGCTTACCTAGCATCGGCTCAAGATTTTGACTAGGAAACTCCCAGGCAGTTTCCATTGACATGTATATTATTTATATCAATATATGCTTGCTATCTTATGTTTACTATCTAGTCAAGAAATTACACTAAAATGGCACTGAAAGTTTTATCGGCTCTAGATGTTGCCAAGACACAATATTACCACTTTAAAGCGATAATAATCGCAAGTATGGGTTTATTTACAGACAGTTACGATTTATTTTGCATCCCTTTCGTCATGAGGATGATAGGAAGGATATATTATCCTGAGATACATAGAACCGGGGACCAGACAAAATGGTTTGAGGTTCCTACCGTCATTACCTCTACGATGATTGGTGTCGCGTTAATGGGGGCCGTGATTGGTCAACTGGTTTTCGGCCAGCTTGGTGATCGTGTGGGCCGTCATCGTGTGTATGGAGTTTCTCTAGTGATGATGGTGGTGGGGTCTATTGGATGCGGATTATCACTCTCTAAATTGTCATCAATGGTGTTTGTGAGTCTTGGGTTCTTTCGGTTCTTGCTTGGGATCGAATTGGAGGCGATTACCCTTTATCGGCCACTATTATGGCGGAGTTTGCCAATAAGCAGACTCGAGGAGCGTTTATTGCTGGTGTGTTCTCCATGCAAGGGTTCGGGATACTTTTGAGTTCGCTCATATCCATGATTGTGTTCAGCGTTTTTGAAGCTAATGCTGACGAGCTCAAGCTAACGAGGCCATCCGAACTTGCACCATCAACAAACATTTCCCGGGTCCCACCAGAGGCGGACTTGGCGTGGCGACTCATTCTCATGATTGGTGCAATTCCAGCATCTATGACTTACTATTGGCGGATGAAGATGCCTGAAACGGCACGGTAATTTTCTTTTGGTGCTGCTAAACGTATCTCTTTTTACAACTGCCTCACAAGAGTACTTTTCAGTCACATGTATATAGATCATTTTTGACATGAAGGTTTCTTTAAATACTGCTTCTACAGGTACACGGCATTGGTAGAGAAAAACACATTACAAGCAGCAAAAGACATAGGGAAAGTGATGAATGTACCACTAAGTACAATCCAGGAAGATGTAGAGATGATGAACACACCCAACACTCGCACATCTTTCTCAAACACCTACCCTTTTTTCTCACGTGAATTTTTCAGACGACATGGTCGTGATCTCATCGCGGCATCCATAAATTGGTTTCTCATCGATATCGTCTTCTACAGTGTCAACATGTTCCAATATCATGTATTTGGAGGCCACATGACTCCGAAGAGCCACATGAATATATACAAAGATGCATTGCAAATAGCGAAATTCCAAGCACTCGTTGCAATATGTGCAACGATCCCTGGATTTCTTACAAAAGTTTCATTGTTGCTTAAAAGTGGGCTTATTCAGATTTCTAAATAAACTAATCCTCACCAAAAGAAACTACAATTTATATTGTTAACTTGTTTCTCTATTAGAATCTATTGGTCTTTAAATATTGACCATAAGCATGTAAATTTCCTAAAGGTTTCTAAGGTCAGTGGGAGCAGTAGAAGTACAAGAGCCGGGGGGAAGAGAGTTATAAAATTTTACTCCAAATTTAGCTCCAATTACACCTCTTGTACACCATACTGCACCAACTCTTACACACTTAGAATCCTGAAAATGATAGCAACCTAACCAAGAGCTAATCCATAAAACCGAGACTTTTAAAATTACCCAATAATCAACTCAAGAGGCCATCTAGGTTTTAAAACCTACTAACACTGATGATTATGTAACCTTCCTAACTAAAGTTGAAATGGATGTTGGAAAGTTTAATGATCCTACCCCTTATAAACCATTAGCATCAATCATAATTGACTCCATAAATCAGGCTAACATTTTGAGGTTTAATCACCTAAGAGTGTTCATAACTAAACTAAATTCCAGTACGAAACGTTAAGACAGTAAGAAGCACGATTGATTATTAAAGGTTATATTTAAGGATAAACCAATTATCAAATAATTTTCTTACCTATATTACAAAAGATTTCTTTAAGGATCATTATTGTTCTAGTAGCTTACAATAGTTAAGAGCTACATTAGATGAACATTAAAACAACTTTTCCTAACAATCGACTTACATATTTATATGTTCATAAAACAGCCTAAAAGTTATAAACTGAATGTCAAAGAACATTTAGTTTATAAGTCAATAAAATCCATATATGGGTTAATGCAAACATCAAAATATGATGAAATATTTATACAATTATTTTCATCAAAAACAAGTGGATTAATGTACCTACCTCAAAATGAGTGGGAGCAACTAAAAACATACTTGTCCTTATATTGATGACATTCTTCTGACAAGTATATGTTACATGAGTCAAAGCATTTTCACACATACTTTGATATTATAGATCTCAGAGATATTCCTTACACATGTAATAAACAGTATTGCTCTACTTTAGAGGATAATGGGAACACATAGATTATTTCCTTATGCTTCATTAAGTAGAAGCCTTATATAAGTTCAAGTCTATACCCGTTTAGATATTACTCAAAATTGCAACACATCTAGATTAATGTGAAGCATCTAAAAGAGTACTAAGATATCTTTAAAAGAAACGAAAGACTTAATTTAAAAGAAGAAGTGAGAATTCAAACCGGTAGATTACTTTAAACTTTGTCATATTCAAAGATAAGAAAATGTAATTTTCGGGATATATTCTTATGTCAGTAGACAAATCTATCTCATGGAGGAGTCATAATGAACCGATAACAACAACCTAAGTCATAACGACCTAATATGTTGATTAATTACAACGTTGTTGTCAATAAACGTTGTTGAACATTTATTAGTGGACTCATAAGTTTTTATTAAACTCCATATAAATTATATATTGAAGACTTATTGTGATAAAGTCAGCTACCATGTTTTCTCAAACAGTAACAGTTTGAGAGGTGCTACATTAATTTTTAATATGAAATTAATTATTCGTTTATGAACGAATTGAGGAATCTAAATTTTCGTATCGAATGCATTCATGATATACTTAAGGATCCGATAAATAAAAGTCTCACCCATAAATATTATGAAAGCGCTTATAATAATGACGGGTTATTGATGACTATGCACAACGTACTGCATATCATACTATGAATGATTAACTATTAAATTTCCTCATCAGTTTTGATTTGTATGTCTCTTAATATGTTCTGCATGCATAATGACATATAAACGAATTATTATACAAATCAAACGTTCTGAAGGGCTTACTTGAAAATTTTGATCATAACTACTTAGGTTTTAAATAAGGGCTGAAGTATTATTAATGAGAGTCTTGAGCTGATGTTCAATTCAATGACTGTATTTCTCTGCTTCAGTTTAAGTTTAAAGCTAAAATGAGTGTTAACTCCTGATCATGCTTATCTAATACTCATAATAAATGATTACTCGGCCAGTGGGAGAATGTAAGAATAACATATAATAATATATATTTAAATATGACCATTATAATCATTTATATTATAATAGATCAAAATATTAAATATACCTTATATATTAGTTTGGTAATTGTTGATGTGCCATATTACCTATAATTAACTAATAAAGGGTTTCCCCTTGGGTGTATATATAGAGAGAATAAATTAACATCATAACCTAATCACACACACATAACAATTTTGTGTGCCTCCTCTCTCATAAAACCGGGTTCCTCTCAAGAACCTAGGGGTGTTCAAAAAGCTCGTGGTTCGCTCGAAAAAGCTCGATTCTAAATGAGCTCGGCTCGACTCGGCTTGATTTCTGAACGAGCCGAGCTCGAGCCAGGGTCAGCTCGGCTCATGGCTCGGTTTTGGCTCGACTCGTGAGCTCGGCTCGTTGGCTCGTTTAGATTAAACCCTAAATTAATATCTATATATAGTAATATCATACTTATGCGTATATTATGTCACTCGATACCTAAAACCTTATAAAACAATAACGAAAATAAAACATATAAAGTTCTAATTATTAATTTTTTATAATATGTATGTTAAAATTATATTTTTTTTATCTTTTATATATCCAAATTTGTAAAATAAGAAATTCAGAAATTCAAAAATAAAAAAATTCAAAAAAATTAAAGAAGACCGGCTCGACGAGCTCGATAGCGGCTAGAGCTTTAAACGAGCCGAGCTCGAGCTCGATTTTCAGCTCGATAAAGAAAACGAGCCGAGCTCGAGCCAACTCGATTAAGTTCGAGCTCGAGCACACTCTGGCTCGGCTTGACTCGGCTCGTTTACAGCCCTACAAGAACCCTAACACCATCCTTATGTATACATCCTAAAGGGAAACTCGACCAAGATGACAAACATGTCAACTATCTCATACTCTGCTGTGATTATTATTCTCCATGCTGTAACAGGTTCATAAGTTTAATATTTTTTATGTTTTATATTACTTATATGAAGAAGTGACCAACAATTAAAACTCAGACCAACTCTCCGACCAATCTCCGATCTCCGGAGCATTCAAGGCATGTCGGTTACAAACGTGCATTCAAAGGCGACCTCAAGTTATGCCCACGTAACCGTTACAATCTTCAGTTGCTCCCTTCAATTTCAATTGTTCTCAGCTTCAGTTCTCGCGTCTCCTCTTCCTAAAAAACCTAAAGTTGTTTGCCTACCCAACGTCCCAACCTACAGACGTACTTATCCTCTTCTTCGTTTGGCTGTTCCCTTGGGCATCATCAATCTCTCTCATCCTCTGGCAATTCTTTTTATTTTTACTTCCCCAAGTTTCTAGGTTTCTGTTTGTTCAATTGTAAATCCTTTCAATTCAAGTTCAATGATAGGTTTCAGTGAACCCCCTAATCATCAATTTTGCCTGCACAAATTTGTAATGATTTTGCCTGCACAAACCCTTATTCAAGTTTTGTTGTTGTTTATGTTAAAGTGATTTTTAAATATTTGTGGAACTGATGTTGATTTTTACATTTTTTAGACATGCAAACACCTTTTATTATCTTCCGTGTCACCTGAAGTAAGTATTTTTTTTACGAAATTTGTTGAATTTGCAGCTGTAAATTAGGGTTTTCGTGGATTACTTTTGGAAGGTGGGGATTTAGGGGTTAATTGGATTGTTGTTTGGTAAATTATGTTATTCTGAAAATGCAGGTTTTGATTCCGATCCTTTCGTGGTGGTGAAGTCGTTGTGGCATTTGTCTTTTGTCGGTTTGGTTGTGAGCCTGCAATGATGATGAGGATCGTTTATCGTTGTCGGGTTTCGACTTTGAGTCTTGGGAGCAGTGGAGTCGTCGTGGCAGTTGGCTTTGTGATTGCCGACTGTGGTGGTGGCCCTCGGCTGTTGTGGTCGCTGATTGTGACATACCGTTGAGTGGGTTGTGATTGTGACTCGGTGTTGCTGTAGGCTTTGTTGTTACCGGCTATGATGCTCATGCATGTGACCCTACAATGATGATCGTCTATCGTTGTTGGGTTCCGATACGTTGCTTCCAAGGCGGCGTTGATGATGGTATGTTTCATATGTTTAACGCTATGATGATAGTTTATTATACGAGCCTCATTAATGTTGGCTTTATTATATGTACTTATTTTTTTTCTGTTGTTGGTTCAGTAACGATGCCCGTATGCTCAATCGAGAGATTCTTATTAGTTCACTATTGGTCGATTAGTTTTCCCTACGAGCTGGCTATTTCTCACAATTGCTCCTTGTGATGCAGCGGAACCATGGCAATTAGGATCTCAAGACGCAGCAACACCTATGATGCAAGGAATAATAGACTTACATCACGATATCTTTTTCTTCCTCATTCTTATTTTGGTTTTCGTCTCACGGATCTTGGTTCGCGCTTTATGGCATTTCCAAAAAGAAAAAAATCCAATCCCGCAAAGGATTGTTCATGGAACTACTATCGTTCCTTCTCTTCGATAATAATATCGATTTGAAATGATAAAAATTCCTCTTGATTCTCTTGTGTTCAGCGAAAGAACTGCCTAAGCATACTTTTTCGGATCCAAACTTCTTTGTTCTTTCTAAGTCTTCATTTTGTTCAGTTTAGAGAACTTTTGTTTGGACTTTGTTTGAATAAGTCGACTAAGACTCTTTTTAGTCACCATTGCCACTAACTGTATAATTAATTAATAGGTACTATCCTTAGAGTAACTTGGCTATTGAATATCCAAATTAGAAGTATTAGCCTTAAGTTAACTAGGGTATACGTTATACTTTGCTCATAGCCAGTATTACAAATTTCAAAAAAATTTACATAAAAGTTATGTGCATGTTATCTTCATGTTGGATGGGGTTTAGGGGTTGGTTTTAAATTGCATTTTATTTGACCTGCTAATTTTTTGTTGACATGCTAATATAATTTCAGAAAGTGTACCGAAGTTGCTGCATTCAAATATTCACGACAATAGCTGGACCATTGAACGGGTCGCATTCGTGTGTTAGCGAGATGTATATATTGAACCTATTAATAGTAGCAGCGTGTATCAAGGTCAAATGATCCGCACGAGCTCAGGTAATATGTTATATGATTACTAAATATTTATACCGTAGTACCGTGACATCCGATTCTATAAAGTCTAATTATTCATCATGGTGATCATGCGCTCTTACTTGTATGGGTCTCTGTTTGCAAATATAATATGTTCCATCTTATCAAAGACTTAGATAAAACATGTGGAAGACAAGTTTCATAAGCTCATGAAACAAAGTAGAAAGTCACCACCAGACGAAACTGAAACCGCTGGAATCCCCAACACCCTCTTAGATCTCGAGCTTGCGGATCATGTTATAGCTATACAGAACCAGCTTTCTTAAGCTTGCACCTTCCTAATGATTATCCCCTCTTTGTACAACTCATGTATCATGTTGCAAAAGTATATTTGCATAACAGAATGCTATTGATATAAAACCTGTACAAATTTGTGTAGTGGTTACAGCTTAAACGAATTGCTAGTTTTTACGTCTTTAATGTTTCAACGCAAGGGAGTTCTGTTTCAGTGTTGGAGATTTGTTTACATCATAATTAGCCGTAATAAGAATTTAAATTTGTACATCATATAATCATGTTTAGAAAATGTGATCTTCTGTCAATATATTTTATACATCTTCGTCATTAAAACTTATAATTAATTCTTACTTTATAGGGTGTACTCTTAAGTAACGCTCTTGTCTCTCCCGCTATTTAAGTCTGTTACTTGTCATTTTGTAATGCCTCAAATAAAAACTTTTTGTTTCTGCAGGTTAAGTACCAATCAATTTATAGACCATTTATCCAATATATATGCATACGTCAATACATGTGCACAATCAAATCATGTGTGCCAACCACGTTTTCCTTTTTACAGTTTGTTGACTGACAACTTTGTGGCTTTAGTTTGAGCATTTGTTTCATCTTAAACTTCAACTCTAACTACTAACTAATTAACACACATTTAATCATTTATGTTGATTAAAATCACATAACCCATAAATCTACTTTATTAACAAATATTTCACAAAACACGATGAGTGGTGCGCACCCCCACATAAAAAAAAACCATCAATCCAACAAATCATATGCATATGAGGCAACGTGCTTGCACTGATAACCCATGACACACCACACCAAACTCTACAAACCAATACGAGGGGATATTTGCGTAAACCCGCAGCAACGCGCAGACACTTATGCTAGTATATATAATTTGGATATGAGGCTGCTGGTTGTTGCAGTGTGTTGGTTACTACAAATATTAATTTTATTTAAAAAAATGAAAACCAAATATGTGGAAGCTTTGTTTTTTGAATAATCAAAGAACTGTTGTTTTTTAAAAAATTTACAACAATCTTTTCTATATTTTTATAACAAATAAGCATTGCTTTATGTACCATTATAAACCAGTTTTTGAAGAAGTGTTGCTTTTGGGTATCATTTTACACCGGATTTTTAAACTGTTTTAAATATCTATTGCAACGCAAGGTTTAATACAGTTTTGAAACCGTTATGAATTAAAACACTATTTAACCATTTAAAATTAACTTTTTCTGTACTAATGTGTGTGTGCGTGCACACACACAACAGAAGGGTAGTAATATTAAAACCGAGGGAGTTGTGATCAATGTTTTATAAACTGACATACTTGATTAGGGTTAAAAAAATAATATAACCAGTTGGATTGAATAGTTCAACATGTAATTTTATATAAAAATTAAAACGTAAGTTTTTGATTTAAAGGAAAACTATAAAATGGAAAAAAAAATGTTACAAACGTCTAGCAATTATTATTAAAAGAACTCAATGTAGGGAAGGGTTAGAAGAGGGTGGTAGGTTTAATCTAACCCATATTAAAGGTGATGAATTATGAAGAAAACGATAGGTCTGCCTAATGTCAGGGGGATTCTTCCACCAACCGTGAATGCGTCTATTAAATAAACATACAAGCCAATACTGACCGAAATAGATACATGCATTAATATTTAGTCACAAATACTATATAAAATAGTATTATTTTAAGGGTTATTGGGTCTTTTCATCACTCGGACAGGTCGTGGAATTTAATTCCTGTTAGGCAATAAGTGCCGGCTCCACCTTATTCTCCAACTAATTGAAACACACTCAACGGTCAAGAACATGCAACTAGACCCATGTGCAACTAAACCCATGACTTATTCCATCATTTTTATGCAATTTAAACCCCGTCTTGAACCCAAAGTTAGTTTTCTTGTGAAAAGACCTTATATCTTGCAATTTGTGAAACTGATAAACTCATTCAAAGTCACATAATCCACAATATGGAGCCCCAATTAAATTGCATAACCAACTTCTATTCATCAAAGTTGAGGCATACAATTACTGACTTCGTAATCTAGATGCTCATATCATCAAAGTTCCTTCAAGATATTTTTGCATACTTATACATATATAATTAGTCAATTATTATTATTATAAGGTATGAGGGTGGGTTTTGTTGTTAAATCTTACAAATTGATGAGTTGCATCAGTTGGTTTTAATAGTTAAAATCCAAAGCTTCATGGGGCAAATTGTAGGAAACCAGAAAGCAATTCTTCTTTTTACTGGTTTGTGGATTGCACGAAACAAAAACCAAAATTTACAAACCCCAAAATACCGAATCTTAAAATGATGTCGAATTACCGAAAACGTAGAGCTAGCAAGAGGGGAACTGCCCGGGTGGTTGTAGACTTGTAGTAGGTTGCACGTGGTGGTGCGGCGGTGTAAAGGAAGGGTGGCGAGTTGGAAAGGACGGATCTAAGGCTTAAGTACCCCGCCGATTAAAGCGGGTTTGGGGCATTTTTTTGCACTAAACTCAATTTTATATATGGACTTAGATTGAAGGGAAAACCTGTCTTTTTACGCTTAAACATAATAATTAAAATGCCCATCACATGGTGATATCTGCGTTTATGCCACCACAAACATCGATTCCTGCAAAAATGACTTCCACCACACCCGTGATTTTTGCACTAAACTCAACTATATATATGGACTTAGATTGTATTATGGGCCAAGATTGAAATAGGAACCGAAGTTGTCAAAGTGATATTTTATGAGGGTGTTTGGCTAAGCTTTTGGAATTTGCTTATTTACTTATTTGTTTTATGAAAAACAGAGGAACGGTTTATCTACATCTTACCCTCTTTAAATTATGCTAATAGCTATGATATTGGTGGAGTTTTCTTACTTTGTATGATTAATTGATTGATATGTTGAAACTTGTACATCACCGGTAGGCGGCGGGAGATCTAGCATATGTTGAGGAGTAGCACGCACGCCATCCTTCAACTTTCTTGGCAAAGTACATTTTTAGTGAAAAATTTTAATATTATGTTGAGGGGTTCCTAAACAATTTTTTTTTGTTTTGGCTTGCATTGTTTCTGCATTTTTTCGATAGATACGCCACCGAATTCATTAGTGAATATACATTAATGAATTAACAGGTTTTCGATGAGCCAATACAATAGGTTTAAAATCAACGTGATACAAGTCATAAATAAAATTTAAATTCAGTCAACACATATATTTGAAACAAAAATAAAAAGAAACATAAAATATCAACGTGACTCGGTCGTATGAACATGAAGGGCTTGGAGAATTCTTAAAATATCAATAGGCGTGCCTAATTTTGGGGGCTTAATTGTTTTAGGCATAGTGAATGCTAGTATATTGCATGTGGTTGGTCCCGTGCCAATTCTTGAGTGTACTCCGAATTACATTTGTAGCTTTTTTTTAGGAAAATTTGTGGCTTACTTAAAGGCTGAAAATAAGAACACATCACCATCCCATCCATTATAAACATAAACAAATACCCATGGCTTTACTTGTATACTTTGTCATTTTCTTTATATGTTTCATTCTTGTTTCGACTTTAATGATCATATATACACATAAAACAAAGAGAACTGTCATTCCTACAAATTGGCCTATTCTTGGTATGATGCCAGGGATTCTTATAAACGCTCATCGATTCAATGATTATGTTACAGAAGTTATGATACAAAGCCGTGGTACATTCATGTTCAAAGGCCCTTGGTTAAGCAAGATGGACTTAATGCTTACCACTGATCCTTTAGACGTCCATCACATTCTAAGCAAACACTTCAGCAACTATCCCAAAGGTGAGAAATTTCGTAAGATCTTTGATATCCTAGGCGATGGAATCCTGAATTCTGATGGTAAGACATGGGAGATCCACCACAAAGTCATTTTTTACGTACTTAAGAACGCAAGATTTCAGAGTACGATGGAAACAATAACTTGGGACAAAGTGCTAAATGGGCTTCTGCCAATACTTGAATCTATTTGTGAACGTGGCACTGAGATCGATTTGCAGGATATATTTCAAAGGTTTACTTTTGACAACGTATGCAAACTACTATTTGATAGTGACCCAGAAAGCTTATCTCTTGATTTTCCTTACAATCCGTGTTTGAAAGCCTTAATGGATGCTGAAGAAGCTATTCTGCTTAGACATGTTACGCCCCCATGGCTTTGGAAATTGCAACAAGCTCTTAGAGTGGGGAAGGAGAAGAAGTTGAGCGATGCATGGAGAAACCTTGATGAATTCATATACAAGAACATGGCTAATAAACAAAAGGAGTACAATAAAATGAACCATGACGAAACATTCGTATTTTTCACAGCGATTGTGAGAGAGCTTAAAGATCAAATCGGTGCCTCTACGGAACACACAAAATTTCTAAGAGACATCTTTTTTAATCTGATGGCTGCAGGAAAAGATACCATTGGTAGTGCTCTATCTTGGTTCTTTTATCTGCTTGCGAGAAACCCAATCGTCCAAGATAAAATTCTAGAAGAGATCTATATACATTTGGATGTTAATGCAGGTAAAAGATGGAACATGAAAGAGTTAGACAAAATGGTTTACATGCATGGAGCTTTATGTGAATCCTTAAGGTTATATCCTCCAATCCCTTTAAACAACAAATCTCCAATACAACCAGAAATCCTTCCAAGTGGCAACAAAGTTGATCAAAACACGAACATTATTCTCTGTTTCTATTCTATGGGAAGGATGAAATCGATATGGGGGGAAGATTGTATGGACTTTAAGCCTGAAAGGTGGATTTCTAACACCGGAGGAGTCAAACATGAGCCATCATACAAGTTCCCTACGTTTAACGCAGGACCAAGAGCTTGTTTAGGTAAGAATATAGCGTTGTGCGAGATGAAGATAGTGGCAACCACAATAATTTACCATTACCACACTCAGTTAGTGGAAGGTCATCATGTAGTTCCAGCAGATTCAATGGTACTTATGATGAAGCATGGTCTTAAGGTCCGATTAAGTAAAAGAAGTGATTAAACTAAACTGAGTTAAATACCGGCTTGGAATAATTTTATTGTATACTGCTTGCTATTTGAACTAAATATTTTATAACCACGATGCATACTAGGGTTCGTATAATTATATTGTTTACTACTTGCTATTGTATTTATATCATTAATGCACATTTATATCATCAATGCAATCCAGGTTTTTAAGTGAGAACAATAAGGTGTTCTTATAATTAAAGAAAAAAATTATGATTATAGATATCTATGTATACTTAACTAGTTTTAGGCTCGTGTATAACACGGGTAATTGATAAAAATTTTAAACTTTAACCATTAAGTGAAATACAGTCAAGAAAAATGATCATGCATACTAGATTCGTATAATTATATTGGGTACTACTTGCTATCATCAATGCAATCCAGGTGTTGAAGTGAGAACAATAAGGTGTTATTGTAATTAAAAAAGAATATAGAATATACGTATGTATACTAAACTTGGCGGTAACATATGGTAAAGTTTTAAGACACTGATTATATGTTATCTATATGTACATTAATACCATTCTTTATGGGTAAAGGGGAACAATGCCCCTTCTTACTTTAAGCCCTTTGTTCCAATTCCGAGTGTACTAATTTGCGTTGTTCCGCTAGTTTCTCATTAGTCTTTACATTCTCCTTATCCACTTTTTAACCCGTCCTTTAAGCTATTTAAGCTTTGTAGCCAGATCCGAATCGGCTACAAATTAGCAACCATTACGAATAAGCATTTAGCACAATAAATTCTCAATGGACTCTTTCCGACTGGTCCCTTATTAAGGATCATTATAATAATATAAAATAATTGTTACAAATTAAAAATTCAAATTTATATTTAGATAGGATCAAGTTTGTTATTGACCATGGTGATTGTGGATAATTTCATTTCTAATTATCTAATTTCTCATCTTATTTATCCTAACAACTCATGGGTCATGGGTCAAGATAATTTTGACAAATGAGTTATAATTTCGTTTCTAATTATCTAATTTCTCATCTTATTTATCCTAACAATCCATGGGTCATGAGTCAAGATAATTTTGACAAATGAGTTATAATTTCATTTCTAATTATCTAATTTCTCATCTTATTTATCCTAACAATCCATGGATCATGGGTCATGATAATTTTGACAAATGGATTATAATTTCATTTCTAATTATCTAATTTCTCATCGTATTTATCCTAACAATCCATGGGTCATGGGACAAAACAATTTTGAGAAATGGGTTATAATTTTCATTCTAATTTTCTAATCTCTCATCTCATTCATCATATTGATCCACGGGTAATTGGTCAAAACAATTTATGCAAATATTGTATATAAAAAAATCGATTTTGTAAATTTGAGATTTTAGACTTCTTATTGTTTGTACTATATATTTTATTTTTACATTTAATTTTGTTCATTTCTTTCAAATAATGGATCTTTTTATTTTTATTATATGACAAATCCCGTGTAATACATGGGTTCAAAAGCTAGTAATCAATATAGACAAACCAGATGAAACATATGTGTATTTAATAACCGGGCAGTACCCATAATTTTAAGAGGCAAAATTTATTATACATATTTTTTTAAACACATTTATGTGCAGAGATGGTGGTTACATGTAGGAAATGGTGGCCGGAGTTGCAGAAATGGAGGTTTGAGAAAGAGGATGTTAAAATAATGCTTTTACAATTTTCTTTTAGTGAGTTATTTATTTACTTTATATTTTAAGGGCTATTTAATTCGTTTTTGACTTTTTATAAACAAAAATGTAAAAGGACATTATTGCCCATGACTTAAGTTTAAAAAACAAACGGAGTTATCATATTGGATGAAATTGGCAAGACTTGTTAAACGTGAATGGTCCAGTTGCAAAAAACAAATATTTTGGACTAAATTCGTATAATTGACCAAACCCTAAGGACGTTTTCGGCACTTTAATCTTTAAAAAAATAGGTATGAATATTAATCATCTTAAATATATTGGAATCAACGTTTTTTTATACATAATCTATTTAAACAACTAGGCCAAAACTAATTTAAAAAAATACTTAAAATTAACTTATTTATTTTGTTATAGTTTCCGGATCTTTTATTTTAATTCGGCTAAGTTATTTAAATCCTGGTGGGGCCAACCATATAAGGCTTTGATAAAGAGGGAGGGTAGAACCGGAAATCAAATTTATGTCAGTCCATAATTGTATATTTAGGTGGTAGGAACTAGGAAGGTTCGCTTGCCAAATATGCGAGTGACATCATATATCGCTAATGGGTCTGGTCTCTTTCCAAGAATGCAACTTTGTGTAGGTTATAACTAAAAAGTCAAGTGTCCCGTAGGCGTTATTTACATCAGTTTTTTTCTAGTAAAGTTAATTGACTGTGGTTGTTGGAACTGTTGATCCAGGTCCTAGCAACACTAGACCAATATTAGGCCATCACTTGACAAAATATTAGGCCAATTAGGGTTAATGTGGTTCAACCACTATTTTTATTTATTATAATAGTAGATATGGAGAATCCCAATTAAACCATTATATACTCCAAACAGGTATAAAATACGAAATGTACCCATACCGTATTCGTACGTGTACCCGATTGTACATGTACCTAAATTCAACTACCCGTATCGAATTAGCTATATCGGTACATGTACATGTACGTGTACGAGTATTTGGGACAAAAATGTTCATCCCTAGATCAAATCATCAACATACACTAAGAGATACACAAGAAAGGAATTTTGTTTGAATACAAACAAATATGGGTTAGCATGACTACATGTAAATCCATTGTAAGGAAGGTGCTAAAGCAATGCAACCAAGCCCGAGAAGCTTGTTTGAGCCCATATAAGGTTTTATTTAATTTGCATACATGAGAAGGAAATTTGGAGTCAACAAACCCTGCCAGTTGTTCCATGTATACACTTTCAGTGAGATGCCAATAAAGGAAGGCATTATTAACATCTAACTAATGTAATTTCCATTGGTTGATGACAGCTAAGGAAAAAAACTGTATGAACGGTTGCAGCTTTAACTACGGGACTAAATGTGTGGAAGTAATCAAGACCCAGTATATGACTGAAACCTTGAGCCACAAGACGTGCTTTATGATGTTCAATAGTGCCATCAGAATGAAATTTTGTACGAAAAAACCATTTAGAACCAACAATGTTGCGATTAGGAGGGTAAGGAACAAGATTCCACGTGTTATTTCTATTAAGAACATCGATTTCACGTTGCATCGCAAGCACCCATTGCTCATCGGGAGAGGTAGTTTTGAAAGATTTAGGATCAGAAGAAGCGCAAAGGGCATGATGGAGAGAAAGGTTTAGTGTATGTGAAAAGTCGGCGCAATGACGTGGTCTAAATATGCCTGATTTGGCACGAGTGGTCATTGGGTGAGTTGGCATTGAGAGTGGTGGGGATATTGGAGAGGTGACAATTGGAGGTGGCAGGGGTGTTTGAGAGGTGTCAAGGGATGGTGGGGGTATTGGTGAGGCAAGGGAAGGAGGAAAGCTGCGAGTAGTTGATGTTTGATCAGTAGTGTTTGGAATTGATGTAGCTTGTGTCTCACTATGGATGGTGGGTTGAGAATTGGAGTGCATGGGGAAACAAACCATGCATATGGGGCATGGTGAAGATGTAACATCCTGATTTTGATAAGATTAATAAAAGAAGTTTCGTTATTTAATAGTGTGTCGTTTATCGGTTTAGATAAATAAACTATAGAATGTGGATTTTAACATTTAAAAGATGGAATAAGGGATGAAATGGGTCTTAGGTTCATGGGCTTAAGGGAGTATAAATACCCCTTAAACCCTAATTCTTTCCATTTTTATTCATCTCTACACCATAGCCTACACCATCAAAACACACACAAACACTATCCTTTAACCCGAGCCAAGATCCGAAGGTGGAAACCCGAGCCCGTTGGTGCTAGAGCGTGTGACGAACCAAAAAAACATCAAGACCAGCTCGTGTTCGTAAACCGACTCCTTTAAGGTACGTTTATAATTAGCAACCGTTCGTTTAGGTACGGATTTCGTCTATAAGTCATAGATCTGGTTGAGTATGTTAAAACCGAATCCAACACAACAAATCCTACTGAAGATCCGTTAAAAATTGATGGGTTAATTTGTTGAATGAATAATCGGGTTTATATATGAACAAATCGCACCCTCTAAAACCCGATGTTTGAATGAACGGATGATTAGGGTTTGTTAGCGCTGAGATTGCGAGTCTGTTTGTACCAAAATCATGATGTTTCATCATGATTTGAAGGGTCAATTGCAGATCTGGGGTCTGTAGACCGTTTATTTTCATATCGATTTTGACTTTGACCCTTGAGTCAAAGTCTGGATAAGAACTGGGATGATTCGTTATGACTGATCAATTCGTTACACGGTCATAACGAATGGGACTCATTCGTGTGATTTGATAACGAATGAACCTTTAATTCGTTATCTACCCATTATTTATATTAAGATAACGAATCAGGTCACGTCAAGATAACGAATTAGACTAACGAACTAGGATAACAAACCAGATAACGAATCAGGTGATTCGTTACTTGCCAATTCGTTATGAATCAGATAACGAATCAGGTGATTCGTTACTCACCAATTCGCTAAGTTAAGGTAACGAATCAGGACATGTTATGATAACGAATTAGGCCATGAATCAGACTATGTAAGATAACGAATTAAGATAGCGAATCAGATCGTGAAGGATAATGAATTAAGTTAACAAATCGGGTTTAATTCGTTATTGCGAATGAGTTAGAGAATTAAATAATAATTTAAAATTCTAATGAGAAATATGTTAAAACAGTTAATGGAAATACAATTTTTACAAGCTGACCTGGCAGCTCGACCCCAGCCAGGGGCTCTGCCCCTTGGCTCAGCGTAGCTGACTTTTAGTATGCACGCAGGTGAGTAGAATGAGACAGCTGGCTTGAGCAGAGACACATGGCAGATGAATGAAGAAGCTGGCATCTGAAGATTTATTTGTTAATGTTTGAACTAAATGTAACATCCCGAAATTTCTAAAATCATATTAACTATATTATTTAATATTAGTGGGAAACGTTACTTAGGTTAGTGGAGGAATAATAAAATAAGTAGGGGTTATTATGAGTCGGGCTTGTGTTAGGTTAAGTAGTATGGATAATGGACCTGGATTAGAAAGGGAGGAAGATGGACCATGGGTTCAAGCCCATGACCCATAATATATAAACCACAATCACCCATTAATCCGTTCATTTACACGTACATATACCATACACCACCCAAAACACACACTTAAGCTCTCTCTCACAATTCTCTTTCTCTAGCCGAAACATAGAAGAAGAAACGATTTTTGACCTGAGGTAATAATAGTATGATATTGTAGAGATCCAAACCTATTAAATCTAGTCGCGAAACGAAGAGCCGACACCTTAAACCGTAAAAGTCACGAGATCCGGTTGGAATCGGGTATAAACCGATCAAAATATGAGCTTAGGGATTACCGTAGCTCAGACCTGGATCGAACGGGACAAAAAACGGTGAAAATGGTGGTGAAATAAGCGAGATCTCGCTTTTCCGGCGAGATCCCGTTTTTTTCGGCAAATGCGGCGTCGAAAAGGCGGCTCCGGAGAATGTGTGTACGAGGTAAGGGAATGTCTGACCTAAACCTAGTTCGTTAAAGGAGACTTAACGAATTAGAAGGTAATTCGTTATGCCATTCGTCAAGGGGAGATAACGAAACATAAACAGTTCTTTAAGCCTTTCATTAAGAAATAAATGACAAACTAACCCCAAGTCGTTAAGGACTTCGTTAAGGGAGAACTGATGAATGAACCCCCAATTCGTTAAAGGTTCAGGTTCAGTTCGTTATGAAGTTCATTTCGTTATAAAGGTCCAATTCGTTATGACGACCAATTCGTTATAAGAGCTAATTCGTTAAGAAATAACGAATGAGCCTCCTTCGTTAACGAAACAAATAACTCTGATTTGTAAAACTGTGTTGATGAGTAAATCTGACGCTAAAATAGGGCACCGGGATCGGGGCCTTACAAGTTGGTATCAGAGCAAAGTTCGAGAGATTTAAGCATCCTACATGCTTAGACTCGAACAAAAAATGGGATTTAATAAGAAAAGAAAGAAGATGCCAGTTCAAGATAGCCATGTGTCTCTCAAGCAAGCTCGGTAAAGGTAGAGTATATGGTTAAATAATGTGTAAAGATGTTACCTTAATTGCTAAAGGAAAGACATGTGTATATTAGGGATAGGATTAATTGATTGTTTGATTGATTAACTGTTTAAAAGTAGAAACTAGCACAAGTGAAATCATAAAGGGAAGTATGTAGAACCTGAGGAGTAATTCAAATAGTTAATTACACTTGGTCAATGTCATTAATTACTTACCTTATGAATTATGTGCTAAATAATTCCTAGAGTGATAACGTTTGTGTTCCCTTATAGTATACGAATGGCTGGAGCAAGAAGGTTTGTTGGAAAAGGAGGTTATATTAGACGTCCCGGTAGGCCACGTGTCGTCCGGGAATCTTCTGAAGAACCGATTACTAAAACGAGAGAGGAAGGAGGTGCAACTGTACGAGATCTGAGTGACAACGAAGGGTATCAACTGGATCCTGTTGTTCAAGCCGCCATTGCTATAGCTGTAGCTGCTATAGTGAAGAAATTACGTCCTGGCAAGTCCGCTGAGAGCCATGCAAGGACTGCTAAGTGGGCAGAGGAATACGGTGAGAAAGGTAATGATAATAAGGGAGGAGCAAAAGGAACCAAAAGATCTGCAGATGTCGTGGAGTGTGCGGGGAAAAAGACACCAAAGACTGCGGACAAGGAAACATGCAAAGTGTGCGGGAAGATGCACCTGGGAGAATGCAGGACTGGGTCGGACAGGTGCTATCGGTGCGGGAAGAGTGGACATTTCTCTTGAGAATGCCCTTATCGCCCAAAATGCTTCCAATGCAGTAAAACAGATCACATGGCAAGGGAGTGCAAGGGAACGGAGGCAGGAGGCGTGAAAGGGATAGGAGCATAAGCCAAGGAAGAACTACAGATAGGAGCGCTCGATGAATATATAATTGCGTACGTAATAGTTTTATTTCGTTTTAAGTATGATTGCCTAAGAACTTGTTTTGTGTTAAGGTTTAAAACTTATGCTTACCTATGACATGTAATATATTGAGTTTGGTTATGAATGATTATTTATGTTATGATAAAATGTAATTTAGATAATAGTGTTAAATAGTATGAAATGAGGTCCCTTGGAAGGACGAGGCGAGACTTGGTTCATCGAGGGCCTCATAGACAAGCTACCTTAATAGCTAAAACACATGAACATCACTCGATGACTATAAGTCAGAATTAAGAAGAGTAACCCATAAAGCAAAGGCGGTTCAATAAAGTGTGTGAATATAAGAAGTGTTCCTTTACAAGGAATAAGTTATGTTTCGGGGACGAAACCTCTTTAGGGGGGAGACTTGTAACATCCCGAAATTTCTAAAATCATATTATATATTATTTAATATTAATGGGAAATTTTACTCGGGTTAGTGGAAGAATAATAAAATAAGTAGGGGTTATTATGAGTCGGACTTGTATTGGGTTAAGTAATATGGGTAATGGATCTGGATTAGAAAGGGAGGAAGATGGACCATGGGCTCAAGCCCATGACCCATAATATATAAACCATAATCACCCATTAATCCTTTCATTTACACATATACCATACACTACCCAACACACACACTTAACCTCTCTCTCATAATTCTCTCTCTCTAGCCGAAACATAGAAGAAGAATCGATTTTTGACCCGAGGTAATGATAGTATGATATTGTAGAGATCCAAACCCGTTAAATCTAGTCGCGAAACGACGAGCCGACACCTTAAACCGTTAAAGTCACGAGATTCGGATGGAATCGGGTATAAACCGATCAAAATATGAGCTTAGGGATCACCCTAGCTCAGACCTTGATTGAACAGGACGAAAAACAGTGAAAATGATGGTGAAATAAGCGAGATCTTGCTTTTCCGGCAAGATCCCGTTTTTCCGGCAAATGCGGCGCAGGAGAATGTGTGTACGAGGTAAGGGAATGTCAGAGATGACCTAAACCTAGTTGTTAACGGAGACTTAACGAATTAGAAGGTAATTCGTGATGCCATTCGTCAAGGGGAGATAACGAAACAGAAACAGTTCGTTAAGCCTTTCGTTAAGAAATAAATGACGAACTAACCCCAAGTCGTTAAGTAGTTCATTAAAGGAGAACTGATGAATGAACCCCCAATTCATTAAAGGTTCAGGTTCAGTTCGTTATGAAGTTCAGTTCGTTATAAAGGTCCAATTCGCTATGACGACCAATTTGTTATAAGAGCTAATTCGTTAAGAAATAACGAATGAGCCTCCTTCGTTAACGAACCAGATAACGAAGTGGACTTTGGCAGAATTACAGAATGGTCCCTGGACTTGAGATAGAATGATATAATTACATAATAGCCCTTGGGCTTTGATAATTTATGAAAGATGCCATTAAAGGTTATCATGTAACGATTAACTAATCGGGTAAAGATTCAATGATGTAAAACCGGCTTAGACGCGTAGGGGTAATTAAGTAGCAATGAGAATGACTAGAGAGGTATTTAATATTTCATTTATAAACAGTTAGCCGCGCACAGCTCAAGAAGGAATAACCATTAACGGAAGAAGTAACCGAATTCAGGTGAGTTTCTAGCCCCATTTCCTTGTTATGTTTTCGGGGCTATGTGCATACTCGATGTGAAGTGTGAATACACTTACCTTAAGTGGTAAGTGTATGCTATAGAGGATATACGATTTATTTATGAATTCTTGATGGCGCGTGAACGATATTCGGATATTGCACGCGTCGCCAAGGAGCATGATTGTTAAGTGGTTATTAGTGTGTATAAATGCTATGATGTGACTTGTTCATTGTATAAATGATGGGCTAATAGGAAGTGTGTTGTAGACAAGTAGAATAAAGTGTGGTAGAAGTGGTAAAGGGTCTACTAAGGGTGTTAGTGGCATGACGATTGTACGTGGTAGGGTAAGCCTATGTATGCCTTCGTTATTAAAGTGGCATGATGAGAGTACGTGGGAGGACAAGCCTTTATGTGCCTTCGTCAATAAGTGGCATAAAGTGAGTGCGTGGGAGGGCAAGCCTCCATGGGCTTTCGTAAACAAGTGGCTAAGTCGTTAGGGGTATTTAAGTGGTTAAGTAGTAAGGTGAGCAGGATAGATAGATGGCTAGGTGTCTTCGGACATGTATATAAATGCATGTGGTGGTTGTATGGTAATTTGCTTGATTAACTAGAACTCATTCAGCGTAGCTGACTTTTAGTATACACGCAGGATTGAGCGGCTGGCATCTGAAGATGGAAGAAATAATGTTTTAGATATGATATTTTATGTTATGGTTTTAAGGAAAAGAATAAATGTTTTGTAATAAACGGTTAAAGTTTTATATTCCACGAAAGTTTTAATTAACTCTTATTTGTAGAACTGTGTTGATGAGTAAATCCGACGCTAAAGTAGGGCCTCGGGATCGGGGTCTTACACTAAAAGACATGTTTTAAGTTATGTTTTAAAGACAAGTTATGAATGTTTTGTAATGAGTGTTGATGTTTTATCTATTCCGCGAAAGACTTAATTAACTCTGATATTTAGAACTGTGTTTATGAGTAAATCCAACGTCCTAAGTAGGGTACCGGTAACGGGGGCTTACAGAAGATGAAATCGGTTTGGCTAAAGTGAAAGGAGATTAGTTGCTATTAATTTGTTGGGCTGTGAGAACTTGTGTTGTGACTTAGGTTAGCAATATTCGAGGGATTGTTAGAAATATAGGTGGAAACAATAGGCGTTGCTGGATGTGCACAAATCGGGTTTTTCAAAAACCCAGTTCCGGATATGGAACCGGGTTCAAGTAAGATCGGGTACTGGAAAATCGGGTATTGATAATACCAGGGTCGGGGTAGGGGTCGGGTTCGGGTTCGGGTCCGGGTATTGTCTCTAAAAGCCATACCCTATGCGTCGGGTTCGAGTCGGGTATAGAACCAGGTATTATAAAACCGGGATTTGTATGGTAAACTACAAATTGTTTTTAAGCTGAGAATCGAGCAGCAGTGCATATTTCTTTTATGTAAGATTGGTTTCAAATTTGGATTTAAAATTTTCTCATATGCATTTGAACTCCGGAAAATATGTATTTTCTTAATTGTCTACAAACATTTTGTATAAATATTGAAAACATGGAAAATACATATTATAATATCTTGGTGTTTAGCATTAAATCATTAAAGTTGAATATAATAATTATAATCCATATGTATAAGGATTTACTATATGAATTATCTGTCATTTGTTTATATGACTTTTTTGTGTAGTATAAAAGATTTAGCAATAAGAAGATCAATATATAGTTTTCAATAAATTGTTTCATAACTCTGACTAAAATTTTTCAGAAATATAAATTTTATGACTTGATTTATACTTCTTTTATATATTTATATATATTTAATTTAATATGTCTTAGAGCACTCTCATCTCATCTCCATCACTATGTTTATAGTTACACTAAAAACATCACATTTCTCTCTCATGTTCAATAAAATAATATATTATTATATATTTATCATTACAGTTTCTTTCTCCTCTACTCACAACAAATTCAACAAATATTAGAAAATAAATAGGGGCAAACAAAGTTTCACCAAATTTAATCAATACATTCTGTCTCTCAACGTCCTATAATTTACCCTCACAAAGGCACCCATTAATTTGCAAATTCCCCTCACATAATTATAGGGGATGAGTTGAGAATGCCCTTACAAGATAAATTACTTAATTGAAAGCATTCAATATTTTAAACCAACAAATTTGCTTCAATTCCATTCCACTATTTTCGTTTTCCAAAAATCATTTATGATATTGAAACATAGAATATCGTTTTCATCAGTTATTTACATAATTTAAATATTCTATTAACTTATTAATTTTATTTTTACACAAATACAACGAATTAGGGGTTATGTTTGTGTTACATGTTGGTTTATACATAATTAAAGTGTCTATATTCAAAATAATAAAGCTAAACACAATTTTTTTGAAAAAACATTATTGTTATAAGATTTATTATTAAAATATGTTATAAAAATCCATTAAGATATCAGACCTTAATTATAATGTAACTTAATAGAAATATTTATTATTTTTATTATTTATTTTTTGTAATTTAATTATGCTCCTCATTATATTTCAAGGATATTCCATTTTCACCTTAATTTAAAAAAATAGTTAATCTGGTTAAAAGTCATTTACCATGCTTCCATAAAATCCGAAATCTTTGCTTCATTTTGTTTCTATAAGTTGTTAATATTTATATATATAAGATTAGGATAATGTGAGAACCATTTTAAAATTGAGAACTTTGAAAACCATTTTGGATTACAAAAAAAACACTTTTTAAGAAAAATAAAAAATAATAAAACAAAAAATAACGCGGAAATTAAAAAAAAGTAAAAAGAACCAAAAATTTTAATTTTCATCCCAGTTTCATAAAAAAATAAAAACAAATATCGGTTTAGCAAAATTATTCATATATATATATATATATATATATATATATATATATATATATTGTAACAACTCGGTTTTACCAATTTATGTTAACTAGAAATTAATTCCTTCTGCACCTTCTCCACGAAATCGCCAAACTTAACCCTAAATTAAATTTTACATTGCAAGCCGGCTGATAGGGATTCTGGATCGTGTTAGGGCGACGGGTCTTATGTTCATCGCTTACTATCAAAACCTCATCATATCTGGTAAATGAATTATGTATCTTGATCGTCTTAACCCTAATTTCATTAACCCTAACTTTAATCAATCGCATATAACACTGATTGATTGATCTAGGTTTTAAGGTTTTATCAACTGATTTGGGTTCGAGAGGTTATACAAAAAAGGTTTTGTTTTCGTGTTTTAAACATCATCGCTGCTTGGCCCGGTGACTGTGTGGGTGCGTTTTGATTCATTGCATCTCGTCCAGGTCTCGGGTTCAAGACCCTGGACGCACATTTTTATTTGCTGTTTTTTCTTTTTCTTGTTTTTGTTTAGTTAAAGATTTTGTAGAGTATTATAATCAATATTTAATATAAAATAAGCATTTTTTAATCAAAACCGACATCTTGGAGTCTGTCGTTTGCCAATCTCGTTAAAATCTCTCGTTTATGTGTGCGTGTGTGTGCGCGTGGGGTACTATAAGTATATTTTAATAGTAATAAACCACTGTTATTTTATTTGAACCAGACACCATTTTTGGAGTTTCCTTGTCGTCAAACACCTTTAAAATTTTGTTTATATTAATTTTATATATATATATATATATATATATATATATATATATATATACCATCCTTTAAAAATTGTAACAATTGTATTTTAAAAGTATTAAGTTTATTTATAAAACCAGATTTTCGTTAAATAGTCCAAGATATATATTGTACGATAAATATATATATTTTAACGTTTGTCTTAAATTATTTAATATATTATGGGTTATATTTATATATGTACACATCTATAATTGCGTTATAGTTTATTAAATATTATTTAAATAATCATATAATCATTTCAACAAATATTTATTTATTTAAACTAATAGTAATGATTTCATGATAACCATAACCGTAGAGCTCAATCGATCAATCAATAACCATTTTAATCACAACATAACCCAAATAACGTTGAAATCTCAAATTTATTATACGCATTATCTCATTTGTTAATAACTCATAATGTTAAATTATGTTAAATCATTTATAACTAATTTATATTATCCTATTTAACTAGGAATCCTTGCCGGTGTATCCCGAAGGGTTCATCATTCACACATCATCACTTTTATTTTGTTCATCCGATCAGGTGAGTACCACATTCCCCTATTTTACTCGTTTTCTCACGTTTTGAGGACATATGCGTAAATTGTATTCTCATATATACTTATACACAAAACTACAACTATTGTCTTATGTGTTAACAACTTATACCTTGCTTGTTTATGTGCTTATATGCTTTACGTGAACCACATTCGGAGAGGTCCAACATAATCTCATAATAGTATGATCATACGCCAGTTGTTATAGCTTTGTGATTCTCGACATCTCAGTTATACCTGCTCATTTGGTTAATTTTTTATTCTCATATGACTTGTTGCATTACTTATTTTTACATATAACTGGTGTTCTGCTCACTCAACCTTGTCTTGAGAAAACTATTTTATTTTGCAACGCATATATAGGTCATCGTATGATGTGAAGTAATTGAAGTGTGAAGATCACTTATGTCACACCCCGACTTAGGGCCTAGGCGTGTGACCAATAGTTGGTACATGTTTGTAAATACATTAGAGTTGCGGTTTTTATTTTAGCGGAAGTCTTTAATTAAATATTATTATATTGAAAACTAGGGTTTGAATACCCGTTTGATATTTCAAATACACTTCTTTAGAAAACATAACTCTTTATAATATTTTGAAATAAAATATCTGAGCCACCAGATAGCATCTAATTACTATAACTCCAATCTTCTATTTCTTCTTGCTTGTCTGTTCTAACCTTTCTTTTCTCCTGTAAAATGGTTAGAAAATACGTCAACACACAGCTGGTGAATGACGCTGACTCTTTGTAAAATTCTTTTCAATACCTTTGTGAAACCAACAATAATACCTTTGTGACTACTCATTAGGCACCCAACTAAATTGGGATCAAATTACCCTAAGTACCTTGTACAATTAATTATATACACAATATCATTTCTCTGAACAGTCCCATAGACTTCCAGAGGCATGTTGATGATATGAAAGGCCTCGAGGAAATGTCGAGTCATCATGTATGAATCAATCCAGACACATGTATACTCTTAATCAGAGTGTCCGTTTCTTATTATTGTAACACAAGATTTTAAGGATTCGTAAATCCTATGCAAACATTCTGACTCTAAAAGAGTTTGTAAAAGGTTTGGGGCGTATTCACCTTTTCTGTTTATAATCAGTTTCTGATACTGATTCCAGTTTCTTTTTTCTGCTTCTTGACTTGTTACCTCGGACCTATAGTACGAGAATAACCTTTTGTATAAATAACTAGATCAATGATCTAGCTTCAGACCTTTAGATTGTTTTGTATAGATTTTAACCTTGATAAAAACATTTGTTTACATAAAGCATTTGGACCTTTAGTCCTCTTGTTTATTTACCAATTATATACTACGTTTCTTTTTCAGGAAGAAACGTCTATACTGAGTTTCTTCTTCAAGAAGAAACATTAATTTAACTATACTCTTTGAATATTATATTTCTTAATAATAAAGAAATACTATTTTGATTATACGCTTCGTATGTTCATGATTACGTTTTTTAATCAAGAAGAAACTATATTTTGACTATAACCTTTGATTAAGAAAGGTTATATAATACTTAATTGTAATCAAGGTTCAGGATATACCTCCGACTATGGTCTAAGCCATTTATAATAATAAAATAATAACTTAGGAAGAACCCCTACCTTGCACGGGTATTCGGAGTTAGATATTTCTAACTTTATACGGGCAGCACTTCTATTCTATATCGCGTATTGAGCTTAAACCGTCAGAACTTCGGAGCTTGGCACGTACTACGAGACTGACACGCAAACCGAGGTGATATTCAGGTGTCACCGGGTCATGCACGTACTTTGAGGAGGAATGTCGGTTTAATT
Source organism: Bidens hawaiensis (assembly GCF_021521415.1). Taxonomy (NCBI): domain Eukaryota; kingdom Viridiplantae; phylum Streptophyta; class Magnoliopsida; order Asterales; family Asteraceae; genus Bidens; species Bidens hawaiensis. The sequence goes on along the minus strand of NW_027492739.1, from coordinate 205,968 downwards.
TAGGTGGCACGTACTTCGAGGAAACTTCGGGTATTGACACGATTTACGAGGTGATATTTGTCGGGTCGGTGGCACGCAAAACGATGCTTGTCACGTAAAACGGGGTAGAGAGAGTGTAATTTTTTTAGAGAGAGTGTGTGAGAGGTGTGAGGGAAATGAGCCGTGAGGCTCCCCTTTTATAGCTGGTTTATATCGCGATGGGCCCCTTCTTCAACAGCGTCGCGTATCGCGACGCCCACCTTTCTGAGATCATGCCACGTATCGCCACGTGGCCTGACACGTGTCACACGGAGATGACACATCTACCACGTGTCACACGGAGGTGACACGTGTTGCTGAGTCACAACCGACCATCGCAATACGCGATGGCCGTGTTCTTGAACTCATCGCGTATCGCGATGGGTCCCTGGATATCATTTTTCATTTTTGGTCCATTGTCTTTTATAGCTTGTCACGTCTAGGTCTAAATCTCGTTATCCAAAAATACTAAGGAGACTCTTAAAGTGCAAAGCGCGTCATCAAAGCGCCACATTGAACCCAATGCCCTTCGCCATCGCCTTCGCCTTCGTCATCGTCCTCGTCCTCGTCTTCGCCCGAGCCCGTGCCGTGCGCGTCGGGTGCTACGCATCCTCCGTTAGGACCACTAGGTGCATGTTTGGCATAAAAGAATATAACTATGGAAACTTTATCTCTTATAAAGAGCTTCCATTTCTTTACCACTTTCCATGTGAGATATATTACATTTTCCTTATTTATACCCAAGTGGAATGCTTCCACTTTCTTGCATCCTTCCATGTGGGATAGAGTTTCCTTTTACTTATTTCCTTCATGTGGGAAGACTTAACTTAAGAAATATTTTTATTCCCTTATTTTTCTTATATTTCCTTATTTACTATTTTTCCATGACTTGTCTTGAGATTATTTTTGATCCCTCAACTTTCCTAAGTTGTCAAATTTGGATCGAAATTTTGGGGATGTTACAACTTAGGGATTTATGCTAAAAGAAATTTAAATGAGACAATATTGTTTATGATTTTATATTTGATTGAAGCTTTATTTGTTTATGAGATATTGTAATGAATAATTGTTTTAATGGAAATTATTAAATAGCTATTGAAAGTTATAATGTTTCATGATAGTAACCTTGAGAGCTGTGACAATCAGTTCACGCCCCGACATTTCCGCCGTAGGTTGGGGTGTGACACACACACACATATATATATAATTCTTATTTTTTTAATTTATACATGTTATTATTTATACACATATATGTGTACAATTAAGATAAATGATAATTACATATGTGTATGTAAATCAAGATTAATTAAAAATATACATATGTGTATATTTTGGTTTTTTATTTATTTATTTTATTTATGAAACCAGAATGAAAAATAAAAAATTTGGTTTTTTTACTTTTTTATAAATTTATCTTTTTAGTGGTATATATATTTTAATATTTTTAAAGGGTTTTTTTTTGGCAAAAAATGATTCTCAAAGTTATTAATTTTAAAAAGTTCTATTAGGATGCTCACCATATATTTATATATCTCGATTAATTAAATATCTCAACAACTTTCCATATTATTAACTAATAACATTAGGATAATTATTCAAAATTTAAACACTCCTTATCCAATACTTTCAACTTGGGGTGTTCTTCAGGTTTTGGGTTTTTCGGGTCGGGTTTATTCGGGTTTCAAAGTTTTAAATCTTGACACGAAACCCAACCCAAATCTCTCACGGTTTTTTCGGGTTTTTTCGAATTGGGTTAATCGGGTTTCGAGTATTATAAGGAAAAAAACTACATTGCTAAATTTAAATGTAGCATATTATTCTTTTCTCGTAATGTAAATAAACCAATAAGAAAATAAAAATAAACCGATAAAACATCCTAAAAGAGTAAAATTTAACAAAGTTCAACCATAATAAACAATACCAACATAATCGTCTTCAGTATGCCGTGATTAGGGTGTTGGATTATAGTTGATTTTAGTCATAAGCTGAAACATTAATACTCCCTCCGTCCCTTTGAAAGTGTCCACATTTCCTTTTTAGTTTGTCCCATTACAAATGTACACTTTTAAAATTTATTAACTAATTTCCAAGTTTACCATTACACAATGCAATCATTCAAACTTTTTTAAATTTTGTCTTTTTATATATGTCAAGGGCATTATAGTCATTTGTTAAGTAAGAAATATAATCATTCAAACTTTCTTAAATTTTGTATTTTTCAAACCATGACACTTGTAGAGTGACGGATGGAGTAAACAATAAACAATCGATTGATAATATGTGGAAAAACAATCGATTTGGACTAAATTCTGATGACGTCAGAGGTTAAGACTTAGCCTTTAAAACCTAAAAATATATATGATTTTAAAACTAAAAGTTGATTCGGGTTGACCCAAATCCTAGAATTCTCTCTCAAGAACCAACCCAAATTTATTCGGTTTGGGTTCATGTACGGGTTCTCGGGCTGGGTCTCAGGTTCCGGGTAAGGGTAAAAGTAACAACCCTACTTTCAATTACTATAAATAAGAATCACTACCTTCACTTTATGCAACTTTAAATTTTCTACTGTTCTGCTAACTCGGAATAATCACTATTATTTGAACATATATTGTTTTAAAGTTAGTATGTCTTTGTGAATTTCCTGACAATTACATTCATATGAAATGAAACAAATAATTTTTTATATTTTTATTTTTGGTTTTTTATGTTGCTTGATTATACAATTGTTAATTGTAAAATATAAAATCAATTAAAAATTTATCATACATAGAATATTAATGACAACAAATTTATCTTTATCAATCAATTTCAAAATCTAAAGATTCTAAGGATGATTATATCATCAAAGTTCAGATAATATGGTTTTTGGGATAATAACTTTTTTTGATAAACATGAGCAGATGTTCTCAAATAACATCATATTAATTTATTAAAAGGTATGATATTTTATATGTATGATTTTTTTTATTATTTTCATGAATATATTATCATTTATTTAGAATTGGTATGTACTTGAAGAACCGGTTTTGTCACCCGGACAACTATACGTGGTTATATCAAGAGTTATAAGCAGACCTATATGTTATCTTATTAAGAGTTACAAGCAAATATGGACTAAAAATTTTGATTTTTGATAAACAATATATACCTACTAATATAATCACAAATCTAGTGTATAATGAAGTTTTTACTTATTTGTAATATATTTGTGTAATCTTAGTTTTGTAATTTCTGTAATTTTAATGCAAATTGTAATTGTATCAACAATAGTTGAATGTATTTTACTTAATGGTTAAAGTTTATATTTTTATCAATTACATGTATAATACATGGGCCTTACACTAGTAAAGTGAAAAGAAAAGAAAAGAAGAATAAAGTCCTTTTAGATTTTTATATATGTGTAATAGGAAAAGAAAGAACAAAGTCGTTGGAGACTTGAAGGTTTGCATCAAAGAAAATAGGAAGAAGTATTAAAAGAAATGGAGGGTTGGGCTGGCCTTGAAAGAAAGAAATATGGGCACTATTCTTGAGTTGACTAGCATAGTAAACTAAAATAATATGAGCCCACAAGAATTAGGGAATCAAAAGAGTTGAAAGACAATTGTTGGAGTTCGCATGGCAGTTGGTAATTCAACGCTGCTTGTGGACACGAAAGTGTTTACTCATTTAGTTATTATTTACTCGTTTCAACTGAACTTTGATTAATTATCGTTTCAATGAAGAATTTTATAGTAACAACATTTATTTTCTTCGTTATTATAACTGGCTAATTGTTTCGAAATCACCTCCTAGTTGACAGTTTGTTTTTGTTTAAACATGAACTATGTTTATACTAGTAATTTGGATTAATTTTCTTTGATTAAAAATACTTGTGGTTTTATTAATTTAAAAGAACCGTGTCTATGTCAAAATATCTGTCTTTTATCATTCAATTTCAGTTTCTTTGTGTTGGGAAATCATGGTTTAAACTTTAATTTTTCATTTCAAATAAAAGGATTCAATTACAATAAAGAGTCATTATCAATACATTAATCAACTTTAATGTATTGATAATGACTTAATTAATATAATGTGACATAAAATAATTTTAGCTTGTCATTGAATACTATATGTGACACACATTCTTAACACTTAATTGATAATCATTAGTCATAATTAAGCAACGTACATAAGACTTAGCCAAGACTACACACATCCAAGATCAAGATTAAGTTTACGTTTAATAAGAGTTAAATCAAGATTTCTACACGAACATGAAGATAAAGAAATTGCAAGATTATCCGTTGAAGACGAATAAATACTAGTTGCTGTCAGTGGATGTAGATAAGTTTAGACCAAACCGCGTTAAATCCTCATGCTCTTATTTGCTATCGTATTCATGTTTATGTTCGCATCATGTGTGAGCTTAATCCCTAAGAAAGGTAAGCTTCATGTACAATTTATATATGTAAGGTTTCAAATCACAAGTCACAGACATCTCTAAAAAATCCATGCCAACTCATAGATTCATGTTTCAACGAACCAATCTGCAAGTCGCTATATGCCCTTAATTAACTTCGGTGGTAATTAGATCAAATCATAAATAATCATAGTATAAGGTATATTATGTAATTATCTACATGTATATATTATATATACACTTGCAAAACTCACTTTTGAAACATAATTACAATTATAATTCGCAAAGATTCTTGTGTGTCTTGATTATTAATATGAATTTCGTGATATATGAAACACAATATGCATCACATACGAAAACAAACAAAGAAACGAGAAACCTTAACATTGACGACATCAAAGATATTGTTAATACCAAGTGTCATGCAGCATATGCTAAGAATTTTATCACTAGGAAACTCCCAGGCAAATTCCAACAAACATACATTTTTTAGTATTTATATTTCATATAAATTCTTGTGTTCGAGTCAACCAAGAAACTATTCTTAAAAATGGCGCTCAAAGTTTTATGGGCACTTGATGTCGCAAAGACACAATATTACCATTTTAAAGCAATCATAATCGCGGGTATGGGTTTGTTTACTGATAGTTATGATTTATTTTGCATCCCACTCGTCATGAGGATGATTGGAAGGATATATTACCCTAAGGTAAATAAAGATGTTGACCCTAAGAACTGGTTTGAAGTGCCAATCGTCATTTCATCCACAATGATTGGTGTCGCTTTAATCGGGGCCGTGATTGGTCAACTGGTTTTCGGCCGCCTTGGTGACCGAGTCGGACGCCGTCATGTGTATGGAGTTTCTCTTGTGATGATGGTGGTGGGGTCTCTTGGATGCGGGTTTTCTCTCTCGAACTCGATGTCGATGGTGTTTGTTAGCCTTGGGTTCTTTCGGTTCTTGCTTGGGTTCGGTATAGGAGGGGATTACCCGCTATTGGCAACCATTATGGCGGAGTTTGCGAATAAGCGAACTCGTGGAGCATTCATTGCTGGTGTGTTCTCCATGCAAGGATTTGGGATACTTTTGAGCTCGCTCGTTTTCATGTTTGTGTGCTCCATTTTTGAAGCGAGTGCCGACAAGCATGAGCGAATGACCCCGTCGAAAATCCCACAATCACTATCACCATCACCGTCACCGTCAGTAATCATTGCCCCGGTCCCACCTGAATCGGACTTGGCATGGCGGGTCATTCTCATGATTGGTGCAATTCCAGCATCTATGACTTACTACTGGCAGATGACGATGCCTGAAACCGCCCGGTAAGAACAACTCATTCATTCCATGTAGCGACTAATTTCAGCCAATATTAGAAGCTAAGTCAGCTTTAAAAAAACTGTGATACTTTTTTGTTTTTAAGAAAATAATCAGGAAAAAGAACATGCAATATTGGTAAAAATGGTAAGAATGTTATATAAGATACTCACTACAAACAAAATGCCATTTAGTTTCATACGATTTTAATGACATTTAGATTTTGTGCCACTATTTTAGGTTTTCATGACACTTTGTGTATGTCACATTTTCTTGGCATGTACTTTTAGTGACATTTAGCCTTTGTGCCATTAAAATTTAGTTTTAATGACACTATGTGTACACCACATTTGCTTGTCACACACTTTTAGTGTCATTTAGTATTTATGTCACTAAAATTTTGGTATTTAAAAGCACCTTGCGTATGCCATGTTTTCCTAACATTATTTATAATGGCATTTAGCATTTGTGTCATGTAAATTTATGTTTTTAATGTTACTTTCTGTGATTTAATCAATTATAGACTCAAGCCACACATAAGCTATTTAAGATCAGATTATTAAAAACTTAAATTGGGTCAACTTTAAATGAGCTCAAGATTTTATTAAAGCTCACCTAACAAACAAGCTCGAGCGAGCTTCACATATCAAGCTTAGCCAGCTCGCGAGCCAAAATGAGTTTTTTTATCAATATAAATTTTTTTAAATATATTTATACAATAACCATTATTATATATAGACTTATTAGAAATAATCAAATAATATATTCTATTAATAGAAAATTTTTAATTATAAATATATACATGCATTGCAAACAGTTATAAAAAATAATAAATAATAAACGAACCGAGCTCTACTCGTTATCCGAGCTCGAATTTTAAACCACATCTCCAAACGATACTCACGAGCTTAACTCCAATTTTAAATACATCACTAAACGAGCCAAGGTCGATCCCTCTTAATTTAAAACAAGCCAAGCTCAAGTCTAAACAGACTCGGGTGTTATAACCTCCGGTGATGTTAGACAATTGGTTTATAATGACCAAGGGCGGCTTAACCATTTTAAGGGCCTATAAGAAAAGCAAAAAATAGCCCTTTTACGAATTTCATTGTTAGAAACACTCTTTATTTACCTAGACTTAGCATAATGATATATTAGTAGAAATCACATCACATGCTTAATTATAAAGGAGCATAATCATTAAAAACTTTACCATATGCAATTAATAAATCACTATAAGTAAGAATCAAGTCTCAATGAAGGTCAAATGCCAACAAGATTTTAATAAAAGAAAAAAACATGAAACCAGATGCACTACTAATTTACTGTAATCAGCCATTTCTTTTGTTTATTTGATAGTTTTTTTATAAAACCATAAAAGAGTATGCGTTTACATTTATAAATTGCATTCAAGTTACACGAAACAGACAATCAGGGATTATTGTTATGAATTGACCTATGACATACAAATTTTACAAATGGGCCATAAACTAGTAATTACACAGGCATGCTACTCATTGCTATTAAACCGTCTATGAAAAAAAAATATAAAATATTGTTCTGTTCGCCAACTCTTCAGTGAATTTTGATAGATTAGAGTAACAAAAGTGAAAAGTGAATTTGAAATTGTTATATGATCGTTTACACCAAATTAGAGGGAATGATCCGGTTAACTTATATTGTTTACATAATGCATTAACAACACCTTAATTGCATCTATCTTATAGTATTTAGTCTAAAACCTTCTAAAAAAAATTAACAACTTTTAATTCAATCATAAGTCAGACTCAGAAGGAAAAACAATTTAATAGCATAATTATTTTATATCAAAATTAGGCATGATCCAATTATTTTAGTTTAAACATTTTTTAAAAATCGATCTACCTATAATGATTTTCAACAAACCCCAAAACAATAATTATGTAAAACAATATATTCCATCCTAACAGAACTCAACCTAAAAGTTTCTACAAACAAAAAAGTAAAACAATATAAAGAAACGGAGACAAATTTGCAAGATTGCGATTAGAAGAAAATTTTGTGCAAATCAATCATTTAATTAAAGATTGTAATATAGTTTGCGATTTGTTTTTTGAATAACTTCCATTTGTTCATCATTACCATCACCAAGATCCCTCCACTATTATTGTTCCATTTTCCCTTCATTTTGATTCACAGGGCACATGTACACACTCTAGTTATGGAAAGCGTTAGTGTCAATAACTTTTTTATTTTTGAGAAGTAAGATTGATTTATGGTCGGTGACTTGGCGGGAATATATTTAGTTTGGAGGGAATCTTAGGAGGGAGATAAATAGAATGGAGGAAAGTTAAAATTGAATAGAGAAATAAATACTTTTGTTTTAGGAATTTTTAAATGTAGTAAAACTAGTGGTTTACCTGGCATGTTGCATTAGGTAGGTTGGTAAAATCAAAGTGTTAATGATCCCGGGTGTTGAGGCGATTAGTTGACACGTATTCGATCGGTTGCGACGTCGTGTGTTATGATATCTTAGCTAAAAACTAAGAATAGAAAAAACACAACAAAATGTTGTGAAACCCGTGTGTTCGTAAAACCCGAACGTTATGATGGTGAGTTGAAGTGAATACGGACAGTACCTGTTGCACTCGTTACGGTATAGAAACCGTTGGCAAAAACCTGAGCGTTAAAACCTAACATATAAATTCGTAAAATTAACATATAAAAAGATTAAATATTTGACAATTATTTAGTCGATAACCAAGTGATGTCGGTCCCGGTCGTTGAGGTGGTGAGTCTACGCGAATTCGTTCGGTTTCTGTTATGTTCGTCACGGTAACATAACTAAAACAAATAAAAATACCAAAATTCAATGACCAATATAGTGCCGCCAAGAGGCTCAATCGACACTTAACAACACCAAAGCTAACAATTGTTATAATAATACCTTATATTTTATATAGAAAAATTAATATAAATGTTGATTTAGTTTTATAATATTTAATGATTTATCTAATACAAATGTTATTTACAATAGTCATATCAATTAATAAATGGGCTATATACACCTTATCTACTTAATTTATAAAAGGATTCTCAAAAGTGTTGTAAAAAAACATAGTTGTTCATGAGCTACTCAATATTAGCTCAACAAAATTTCTAAGTTGAGTTAAGTTTAAACGAGCTTGAACCTAGCTAACACTGCGTCACTGCCCTCTATATTGACGAAAATATTTAAAAGAATATATAATTAACATAATAGCTAATAAACAAGACAATGGCATGCATCTTTGCCTCCGTATAACAAACTTCAAAAATATTATTTGAAGGCTTGTGCAATGTATCGTACAAATGACAAACACTAAAGGAAGGCCAGTTTGTTTCGAATCCAAGTTAACATGAGTTGGTATCCCATCCAAAAGTTCCCGCTAATCCATTCTTGACCATATTTGACCACGATCACCATATTTGGCTATTATTTGTCACGCATTGACTATGTTTGCCTATGAGTAATGTGATTAATCAAGTATTACCAACACTTAGACATAATGTGGTATTTAATTTAAAAGAAAAAACAAATTTATAATGGATCATAAATAGTTAGGGTGTGTGTAGTGGTGGGCAGCAAAAGGCGACAAATGGGATTTGGGGCGAGAGCACCGCCCCCGGGCGACAAATGGGTGATTAGTTGGGGAGGGGGCAACTGCATGTCGCCTGGTGCTCTTGTTTGATTATTATTATTATTATTATTATTATTATTATTATTATTATTATTATTATTATATGTTTGTGATATATATATATATAGGGGTGGAATCTAGAGAGAACTACTCATAAAGAGAGAACTAGTAAAGAATTATTTTTAACTATTTTAAAAAAATTATTTTGTGATTTTTTTTCTTTCCTCCTTCTAATAAGATGATATTGTATTGATACTAAAAAAAAAAAAAAAAAAGCTTGTCGGTGTAGTACTGTAGTGCATATGTGCACTAATGCCTATTGCATATATACAATAGTGTTTTATTGCATATAATACAACACAATTGCATTATCCAATACACACTATTGAATATATGCAAATACGACACTACTAATTGTATGCAAAACACATTATCGCATATATGTAATACAACACTAATGCACATATGCACCATATCGATTTTTTTTAATTTTTGTATATAATATAACACTATTGCAAATAAACAATACAAACAACTATATATATGCTATTCAACACTATTTCAAATATCAAAATGCACACTATTGCACATATACATTATAAAAAAAGTCGGTGTATTGCATATATGCATTACTCGTTAATTTTTTTATTTTTTTTATGTTTATATATTTTTGTGGTGAAGAATAACAACATATAAGAAGGATGAAAGAAAAAAAAATTTAAAAATCTTTTTTAAATTAAATTAAAAATACTTTATTATTAGTTCTCTAGTTCTCTCCATAAAATGAAGTTCTCTCATGATCCTATATATATATATATATATAAAGGGCTACCACACCACTACACCACAAAAACAAAAACCCACCATTTTTTGATTGGGCGCCACGTGTCACAATTCGCTATAATTTGTAGCTCATCCGCTACACATAGCCTTATAATGTTTGATTACATGTGTTAAAGGCCCGCTCAAAGAATGACTTGAACATATTCACCCAATTTTCTACGAATTATTGTCTTTAACATGATCACTATGATTGATCATTAAGTGACATACGTCAATGACCATGATTAACCATAACCTGCCTCAAATAACACTAACGTCTATATTTGTTTCTTTAGCCACCCTTAATTAATTATAATAACCAATGCTAACGCTAATCGTTCCAACAGACATTAAAATAATAAAAGTAAATATAATTTGGGGTGTGAATTTTTAACATAACATAAAAAACGATATAAAGTTCGTGGGTTTAAGTTTGGTAGAAATAAGCTCAGGCCAGTTTGAAGCGGAACCCAGAACTCGTTTAGCTAAATGATTCGTGTTTGGGTCAACCAGGTAGATTCACGGCTTAACCCGTTTAACCTACACACATAAATGCTTTCATGTAATAACATAAACTTGTTGGGTACCATATATCAAAATTTAAAACCTATCATGACATAATAAAGTCGTCACAAGCCACTTAAGCTAACATGAGTATTAAGGGTCCATAAAAAGTTAATATGACACATTAAGAACAAATAACTCATGACACCTATGTTACTATTTTATATCAATCATTGAGTAAAAACGATGATAAATGAAATAATAATTTATATTTTTTTAACACTTCCTTGTTTGATACAAATATTGTTTTATATTTAAAAAAAATATACACATTCATTTATACATTATATGCATATCTAATAACACAAAATTATGAAGTACAAAAATACAAAACAAAAAAACGGTTCCCCCCAAACCAAAATACAATTTACAAAAGCCCCTCCAAAATAATTTTGTATTTTCCCACCTCCATTTCAGTGTTTTATGATCTCTCTTTTCTTAACCCCAAATTGAAGCATACGCAATTCTTTGGATGTAGGGAAGACGGGTTGCTTTAATTGAGGGTTAACAAAACAAGAGAAAATCAAGAATCCCCGGATTGATGCGTGTAATCGAGTGGTAAGTATGTTAATTTGATTTTCTTATACATATGCTATGCATTTTCATTGGAAATCTAACTGTTTTGCTTATAATTTCATTAAATACTATCCGTTTGATCAGGAATGCGATATTTGGATCTGTTGTAATGGAGGTAATCATAGGCATGTTATCATGACGATGATTTAATTACACAATCTGTTGTTCTATTCAATTAGTTACCATACTTGATTTTTGTTACCTTTGACTTTTGTATTATTATTATTAATTAGTTGAGTTTCTGTTTATCTTAATAGTTAGACAAGTTATAATCTATATTTTATTTGAACTTTGGATTATCATACAAATTACTAAAATAGGACTCCATATCTTTAAAACAATTGGGCACACAAAGTCCTATATTAGTATGCCAAGGGATGACATATTTAGAATATAAATCTTTTGGTTGCTCTTCAATTTTATTTATACTTTTTTGCTGGGTTCAGTTTATGTTAAGTGTGCATTGTTTATTTTTTAGTGTTTACTCATTACGTTTGTGGCATAGTGGTAACCAAATACATTTTATTTTGTAGTTGAGAATGCTCTTAGAATTTTCAAGATACATTATGCGTTTTTCTTTTTATGAGCCAACTTATACTCTCCCTGCATTAGTTTATAAAGAAGAAAAGCTGAAGTATTCTTCACAAAGTCCACATATGCATTATGTAGAGGAAATATACAAAAGGTTTCATTTTGTCGTATTATCTAGTTTAGATGTTTGAATGCTAATGTTTGTGATATCTTGTTGTAGGATAGAAAAATGATATCTTGTTGTAGGATAGAAAAATGCAGCTTGATGAAGACGCACATGTATTCTTTAATTATGTTAAGGTACATACTTATTTTGATTTAACTTAATCATTGAACAAGATTTCTTCTTAGTTGTTCAAAAAAAAATGATCCGTTCGTTTTGTTGTGGTTAGAAAACAGGCTTGGTACTTCTACACATAATTCCCATACTGTATGACAAGTTTGAGAACTAAATTGATTCATTTCTAATCTATCTACACAAGAATTTGGTCAATAATAACAAGAAAAGTCTCAATTGCTTGAATGGAAAAAGAATTTGAAGATGGCTATCAAAGAAAAAAAGGTTGAGCCGGAAGACACAAGGAAAGATTTTGACACTGCAGTGAAGGTAATATGTTGGTCTTTTGTCTAATTGTTTAGTGTGTGAGCCAATTATAAATAGCATTATATGTTGTTTTTTGTCTAATTGTTAGGTGTTCGGGTCATTTTTTTACACATGTTTTTCTTTTGAATCAAGAATGACTTTAATAAATAAAAGAACTATTATATTTTTTTGAATTAATACTAATGATTATTTATATGGTTTATGTTGGCAGGGTAGATATTAAGAGAATCTTTGGAGCTAAGTTATATGAAAGTGAAAGTCTCGTCCAAATGAACGTTTAGACTCATTGTGTAAACATTAGGAATCTTGGAATATGTTATTTTATTACACATTTTTTTTTCTGACATTTGAAATATGTTTCGGATTGTACTTAATAATGAAGTAATAATATTATGATTTCTACATTTAAAATTTTATCGAACTTTTGTTTTATATTTTATAGTGTAAAATATGTGATTTATGTGGTAAAATTATGTGCCACTAAAAATTTGTCACAATTTTTTTTTAGATTGCGGCAAAAGAAATATGCCACTAAAACTAGTATATACGAGTAAATAAAAAATAATTTTTAGAGGCACAAAACTTATGCCAGAAAAGTGTTTTTCTATATTGTGGCAAAAAACAAGTGCCACTAGAAGCCGAAATACTTTGTGCGGCAGATCGAAAAAGTGCCACTAAAAGGCTTTAGCGTCACCGCTTCTAGTGACACTTTTGTGTGTGCCACACATTGTTATAAGGGTCTTTAGTAGCACTTTTTTGTTTTTTAGTGTCATTTTTTGTATGTCACTATATGGCATTTTTTTTGTAGTGACTATACTAAAATATGTAATTTGCAACTGTGTAATGCAACATACATGTCCTAGCCGCATGTTGCATCAAACGACCAAAGTACTTGTGGGTTACTAAGGAATAACTTTGTTTACAAAACACAAAATATTTTGATTTGTCAATACAAAAATGAAAACATGTATAGTTCATTTTCCTTTTATCCATGTTTAACATTTTTAGAATTTGTGTACATTTTCCTGCATAATGCAAATATTATATAAATAAAAAACCAAGAAACTAAGTTGTATATTTATACATTATTCTTGTAATATAACATAAACATGAATTACACATGTATAAGTATGCGATACATAGCGTTCTCCATCAAACGTATTAAGCTCTCTTCAATATATACTGCTTCCACATATTCACGGCTTTGGTTGAGAAAAACACATTACAAGCAGAAAGAGATATGGGGAGAGTGATGAATGTACCACTGAGTACAATCCAAGAAGATGTCCAGATGATGAACACACCAAACACCCGCGCAGCTTTGTCGAACACCTACCCTTTCTTCTCTCGGGAATTTTTTAGACGACATGGTCGTGATCTCATTGCCGCCACCATTAATTGGTTTCTCATCGATATTGTCTTCTACAGTCTCAACTTGTTCCGATATCATGTATTTAGAGGCCACTTGATTCCCAAGAGCCACATGAATCATACGACAATGCATTGCAGATCACGAAACTCCAGTCACGTATTGCAATCTTCGCAATGATCCCAGGATATTTTGTGACCGTTTACACGATTGATTACATTGGGAGAGTCAAGATCCAAGCAGTCGGGTTCATTTTCATGGCCATAAGCTTGTTTACAATCGCAAAGGTCAACACGAGCGGAGATTATCCAGATCACCGTTTCATTATTCTCTATGGAGTTACTTTCTTTTTTCCTAATTTTGGGCCAAACACGACCACGTTTATAGTTCCAGCGGAATTATTCCCGGCTAGGTTTCGTGCAACTTGTCATGGGATTTCTTGTGCGGTTGGAAAAATAGGGGCGATAATTGGGTCGATTGGGTATATGTGGGCTTCCCGTGATCCTCCGGATGGGATTGGGGTGTCACTTACATTAATGGTAATGTCTGGGGTTTGCGGTCTAGGGTTTTTGGTGACATATTTTTTGTTGGATTAATTTCTATTCCGGGTCACAAGTCGGTGAACCGGGCCTAAGAGGTTTTAACAAGTCGGTTAAAGTCTAAGGGGTATTGTGAAACATTCCATATGCTTGGTGGCCAAGTTCACCTTGTTGGCCAAGTTGACCTTGTTGCCCAAGTTCACCTTGGTGGCCAAGTTGAGTGGTGACCACATATTATGCTTGGTGACCAAGTTGGGTTACTAGTATAAATAGATGTACAAAGTTAGTGTTAGATACAACAACACAACAACATCAACAACAACACAACAATCACCACCAAAGATATTGTAATCAGTTTTTTGAGTTATATTTTCTGGTTATAATATAAGTCGGTTATTTATAAGTTGTGCGTTAATTATCGTTTATCATTCTTGAATTGGTATCAGAGCTCAGTTCAAGAACTCGATAATTAACGGCCAACAAATAAGGTGTCTCGATCGAACAAGTTGGTTTGATATCCTGAAGAAGTTGTTATCGTGGTTGACCGAACAAGTTGGTTTGATCTCCCAAAGAAGTTGTTGTCATTGTCGATAGCATAGTTCGTTCAGTTGTTACTTTATTCAAACAAGTTGGGTTTGAGTAGCCATGGGTGACACGACTCCACCGCCGCCGCCAAAGGGGAAAGAGAACGGGCCATCTTCCGTTCAATGTCCAATGTTAACTACAACGAACTATACCGTGTGGGCTATGAGGATGAAAGTAGTCCTAAGAGTTCACAAATTTTGGGACACCATCAACTCAGGTGTCCCGATGAAGACAAAAATGACATGGCTATGGCCTTGTTGTTTCAATCCATACCCGAAACCTTGATCATGGAAATTGGAGATCAAGAAACTGCTAAAGCCATGTGGGATTCGATTAAAACCCGACACTTAGGTGCTGAACGGGTGAGAGAAGCACGTCTCCAAACCTTGTCAATGGAATTTGACAATATGAAGATGAACGAGTCAGATTCCATAGATAACTTTGCGGGCAAGTTATCGAGCATTGCCTTGAAATCAGCGGCTCTCGGCGAAGTTATAGATGAAGCAAGGTTGGTAAAGAAGTTTCTCAAAAGTCTCCCAAGATCGAAGTATATTCAAATGGTTGCTTCGCTTGAGCAAATTTTGGATCTCAATAAAACGGGATTTGAAGATGTTGTAGGCCGACTCCGAGCCTATGAGGAGCGAATCCGAGAAGAAGAAATTCAAGGGGGGTGACCAAGGTAAACTTTTATTTGGTAAATATGATTCATCAAGTCATAAAAGTTTTGAATCTAATGGGGGACGAGGACGAGGAGGTCGAGGTCGCGATCGAGGCCGTTTCAATGGCCAATACCGAACCCCTAGTACCAAACAAGGGTCATCAAGTCGGGAAAAAGTAAGGGTGAAGAAAGATCGGTCAAAGATTGTATGTTACCGATGTGACCAGTTTGGTCACTTTGCATCCGGTTGCCCGAACCGAGTTCAAAAGGGTCAAGAAGCAAACAAAACCGAAGCCCATGAAATTTTTGATGATGCGGCGTATATGCATCAAGTTGTGTTCTTAAATGAACAAAACCTAATACCAAAGAAATACGAGACCGAGCGGGTCAAAGATGATGTATGGTATTTGGATAATGGGGCAAGTAATCATATGACGGGAAACCGGTCGTATTTTTTAGAGTTAAACGTGAACATAACCGGGAGGGTTAAGTTCGGAGATGGGTCATTTGTTCAAATCAAGGGAAAAGGCTCAATTCTTTTCCAAGGAAAATCGGGTGACCAAGACTTGTTAACCGAGATTTATTATATTCCGGAGTTAAAAAATAATATAATAAGTCTCGGTCAAGCAACGGAGTCCGGATGTAACATTCGGATGAAACACGATCTTCTGACCATGTACGATGAGAACGGGAGGTTACTCATGAAGGTCAAGAGATCCGAAAACCGACTCTACAAAATACGAATGAAAATTGGAGATCCCGTGTGTTTGCAATCAAAGATTGAAGATGATGCATGGCGTTGGCACACAAGACTTGGGCACATCAATTTCGAGTTAATGAAATCGATGGCTAAGAAGGATCTTGTACGAGGTTTACCACATGTTGAACACGAAAATCAGTTGTGTGAATCGTGTTTGGTGGGTAAACAAACGAGGCGTTCGTTTCCGGCTACATCCTCGTTTAGAGCATCCCAACCTTTGGAGTTGGTTCATGGTGACTTGTGCGGTCCAATAACCCCATCCACTATCTCGGGTAATAGGTATGTCTTTGTTATTATAGACGATTACTTACGATATATGTGAACGTTTTTATTGAAAGAAAAAGGTGAAGCGTTTGAATGTTTTAAGAGGTTTAAAGCCCTAATCGAGACGGAGGCGGGTTTACCAATGAAAACTCTCCAAACCGATAGGGGAGGAGAATTCACTTCACGTGATTTCAATCGGTTCTGCGATGAAAGTGGAATTATTCGGCATTTAACCGCCCCGTACACGCCACAACAAAATGGCGTGGTAGAAAGGCGAAACCGGACATTAATGGGGATGGTGCGGAGTATTCTAAAGGCGATGCATGTACCGAATTATATGTGGGGAGAAGCGGTCCGGCATTCAACTTTTTTAATCAATCGGGTCCCAACCCGGGCCTTGGTTGATCAAAAAAGTTGACCCACATATAATTCGGTACATGCATCGCCTTTAGAATACTCCGCACCATCCCCATTAATGTCCGGTTTCGCCTTTCTACCACGCCATTTTGTTGTGGCGTGTACGGGGCGGTTAAATGCCGAATAATTCCACTTTCATTGCAGAACCGATTGAAATCACGTGAAGTGAATTCTCCTCCCCTATCGGTTAGGAGAGTTTTCATTGGTAAACCCGCATCCATCTCGATTAGGGCTTTAAACCTCTTAAAACTTTCAAACACTTCACCTTTTAATCAATCGGGTCCCAACCCGGGCCTTGGTTGATCAAACTCCATATGAACGGTTCAAGAAAAAGAAACCGATTATTGAACATGTTCGAGTATTTGGGTGCGTATGCTAAAGTTGATAGTGTACATCTAAAGAAACTTGATGATAGGTCAAGACAGCTCGTTTATCTCGGGTCGGAGACAGGTTCAAAAGCATACTGTCTCTTCGATCCGACCACCCAGAAAATTGTTGTAGTCGGGACGTTGTGTTTGTCGAAAACAAAGGGTGGAATTGACTACGAGCCGGGTATGTTTTCTATTGTTTGGGGGGGGGGGGGTGCGGTTGACAATGGAACTGGTCAAATTGAACCCACTATTGAAGAAATGTCTAGAACCAACCCGGGTAGCCCAAGCTCTGAACCTGCATCATCGGTTCAACCCGAGTCCAACGACTTAGCCGAACCAAGTCATATCTGGCCAAATTCCTCAACCAGCTCTCAAGTTTAGTCGACGAGTCATGGGTCACAGGTCCATTCGGGTGAAAATGAGGCCCAAACGGGTCTAAGACGTTCAACCCGAGTCTCGGTTTTACTAAGAAGATTACAAGAAGATTATGTGTTACATGTTGACTCTAAATATGAGCAATTGCTTCTTACATCAAGTGGTGAACCGAGTAGCTATTTTGAGGCTAAGTCAAACCAAGAATGGGTTTGTGCTATGAATACCGAGATCGATTCGATAAACAAGAATGAAACATGGAGGTTAGTCGAACTTCCAAAGGGTGCAAAATGTATCGGGTTGAAGTGGGTGTTCAAAATCAAACGAAATGCGGATGGAACGATAAATAAGTACAAAGCTCGGTTGGTTGCAAAGGGTTACGTGCAACAACCCGGGATTGACTTTGATGATGTTTTCGCTCCGGTAGCCCGAATCGAGACCGTTCGGCTACTAATCGCGTTGGCTGCATCTAACGGGTGGGAAATCCACCATCTTGATGTAAAGACGGCATTTCTACATGGTGAATTGAAAGAAGTTGTGTTCGTTTCTCAACCCGAATAATACGAGAAAAAAGGCGAGGAGGCAAAAGTTTACAAGTTGTCAAAGGCCTTGTACGGGTTAAGGCAAGCTCCCCGAGCTTGGAACACAAAGCTCAATAACATCCTACGAGATATGAAGTTTCAAAAATGTTCCAAGGAACAATCAAGTTTACCGAAAGACGGATGGGAAACATTTTTTGATCGTAGCCGTGTATGTGGATGATTTATTTGTGACAGGTACAAGCTCCAGTATAATTTCCGATTTTAAAAAGGGTATGGCCACCAAGTTTGAGATGTCGGATCTCGGGAAGTTGACCTACTATCTCGGAATCGAAGTAGTCCAACAAGAGGACGGGATTGTAATTACACAAGAAGGATACGCCAAAAGGATTCTAAAGGAGACCGGTATGCAAAACTGTAATCCGTCTCAAGTCCCGATGGATCATGGTGTGAAATACTCAAAAGCCGAGAATGAAGTCGAACTCGATGCAACCGAGTATCGAAAGGTAGTGGGTTGCTTACGGTATTTGTTACACACTCGTCCGGATATGGCATACTCTGTGGGTATTTTTAGTCGATATATGCAAAGCCCACGAGAATCTCATGGTATGGCAATACGACACCTATTGAGATACTTGAAGAACACGACGAGTTATGGGATCAAGTACGGGAAGAACGGGTCTAAACGACTTGTAGGTTATAGTGATAGTAGTCACAATATAGATGAGGATGATGGTAGAAGTACCATTGGCCACGTGTTTTATTACGGGCAATCTCCAATTACATGGTGCTCACAAAAGCAAGCGACAGTTGCACTCTCATCGTGTGAAGCCGAGTACATGGTGGCTTCAGCAGCCGCATGCCAAGCTGATGGCTTCGAGAGTTGTTGAGCGAGTTGTCTGGAGAAGCGTTGCAGAAAGTTGTGTTAGAAAGTTAATAACACGTCCGCAATAGCCCTTGTGAAAAATACGGTTTTTCACAACTGAACAAAGCATATAAAGTCTCGCTTTCATTTTATCCGAGATTGCTACAACGACGACGAGGTCGATGTTGAGCACATTAGCGGGAAAGAGCAATGGGCTGATATCCTCACTAAGGAACTCGGAAGAATCAAGTTCACGGAGATGCGCGAGTTACTTGGAGTTGAAGACCTTTCTAATCCGAATCAGAAATTAGGGGGGTGAATGTTGGATTAATTTCTATTCCGGGTCACAAGTCGGTGAACCGGGCCTAAGAGGTTTTAACAAGTCTGTTAAAGTCTAAGGGGTATTATGAAACATTCCATATGCTTGGTGGCCAAGTTCACCTTGTTGGCCAAGTTGACCTTGTTGCCCAAGTTCACCTTGGTGGCCAAGTTGAGTGGTGACCACATATTATGCTTGGTGACCAAGTTGGGTTACTAGTATAAATAGATGTACAAAGTTAGTGTTAGATACAACAACACAACAACATCAACAACAACACAAAAAACACAACAATCACCACCAAAGATATTGTAATCAGTTTTTTGAGTTATATTTTCTGGTTATAATATAAGTCGGTTATTCATAAGTTGTGCGTTAATTATCGTTTATCATTCTTGATTTTTTTACTAGAGAGACAATGGGGCGGTCTCTGGAAGAGAATGAGAATGTCGACGAGTTTACGGGTGTTTGTTTTGTGAGATTTTGGCCTAACAAGTTTTGGGCTAACAGAAATGAAGTAACAAGTTTTGGGCGATTAGAAATGCAACAAATATAGGTGAAAGAATAATGTCTCTTCATGATATGTAATAATCACAAATCATTTAAGGAAATTAGAGGTGATGATTAGAGATAGATGGTTTATTGAAAGTTTGTATAAATATCAAATATGATATGTATCATTCATATTTATTTCAAGTTAGTGAAATTGGGTGTGTCCTTATGTTTCTTGTGTTCGTTCAATCGCCCAACACATGCACTTCTTTTAGAATATGTGATCATTGGTCAAGACATGCTTGTTTCCTGATACGTCCATCTCAAACACAGCTACACTTACTTGAGTGGCTAGGTTTGTGCCTTTGCCCATATCAAGGACGACTTTGGTATCGTTTTGGGCCAACGTTTGCAACATCGTCCCTTTTTCTATGGTTTCCAATTGTTAGAACCGAGCTCGATGCTAGATATTTTAGTGTAATTAGGGGTTCCAAGCAGGGCCGGCTATAAGGGAGGGCCGGGTGGTCGACGGACCCCGGCCCAACACCCCGATAGGCCCGTATTTTTTTAATATATATATATATTATATATATTTATGAAAAACAATATGTATATATAATACTTAAACTTAATTACATAACCACTGGCTTGGTTTAGTTGTAAAGGGGTATGACTTTCAACTAAAAGGTTGTGGATTCTAACATCACTTGAGACATTTTAATCCTATATTTATATAAAAAAGAAAAAAAAGAGTTTTTTACACAACCAAATCATAAGGCTCAAAAAATTAATGCTTATTTAAAAACAAAATTGTTTAAACACAACAAGATACTCTTTATTATTAAGGCCCAACAAAATTTTCGTCTTCGGCCCAAAATTTTTTAACCGTTCTCAGAGCCGGGCATGGTTCCAAGAGGGCAACGGCCTCTTGGAAATGGTAGCGGGGTCCAAGAGGCAGGTACCTATTTCCAATGGGTTCACATTTTTTCATGGTCGAATATTTCATAACCAAACATTAAAATTTTTGGGTCGGCTCAGACTAGAGAATTCATAAACAACTTGGGAAAGACCTTCACCTTGTAGGCAAAACCCATCATGAGAAAAAAACTTTAATAATATGTAATTCTGTTATCTCATTCACAAAGAAAGCAACCCGAGGGTAGAAATCATAAACCTATACAAACTATAATAGGTAACTAGATAAACTTAAATCAAATACATATTTATCATATCAAATAATATCTCATCTAATACTCCCCCGTAGTTTGAGCGTGTAAGGAATGAACGTTCAAACTATTCCGGAACTCTTGAAATATCTGACGTGGTAGCCCTTTCGTAAAGATATCAGCATATTGGGAAGAAGACGGAACATGTAAGACCCGAACGTGACCAACTTGTACCTTTTCCCGAAACAAAGTGGATATCAATCTCCACATGCTTGGTTCGTTGATGCTGAATTGGATTATGAGCCAAGTAGACCGCGGAGACATTGTCACAGTACACGATTGTGGCTCGAGCAAGAGGCACGTGAAGCTCAAGAAGAAGATTCCAAATCCAGGTTGTCTCGGCCACCCCATTGGCGACGCCGCGATACTCTGCTTCTGCGCTAGAACGAGAAATGGAAGCCTGACGCTTAGAAGACCATGGAATTAAATTATCGCCCAAAAAGACACAGTAACCCGAGGTGGATCGTCGTGAATCGGGATATTCAGCCAAATATGTGTCAGAGTAGGCGGTTAAAGTGGTGACTGGCGACCTGACGATACGTAAACCATGATCAACGTTCTGCATAGATACCGTATAATTCGTTTCATAAGCCCAAGGTGAGAGTCACGAGGAGCGTGCATAAACAAGCAAACTTGTTGTACAGCATAAGTAATGTCTGGCCTAGTAAATGTGAGATACTATAAAGCCCCGACTAAGGCACGATAAAGTGTGCCATCAGGAAGCAGGGTTCCCTCGGTTGCGTTAAGTTTGGACGTGGTGTCAACGGGTGTCGCACATGGTTTACAATTAGTCATATCAGCGCGTTCAAAAATCTCTCGCGTGTATGTGTCCTGAGAGAGAAAGAACCCGTTGTCGTCCCGTGTAACGGTAACCCCAAGAAAGTGACATAAATTACCGAGATCGGTCATAGAAAATTCTCGTGATAGAGTGGCAATAATTGTGTCAAGTAGACCTGTATGAGAAGCTGTTAACACGATGTCATCGACATAAAGGAGAAGGTATGCCTGGTGCACCCCGTGGTTGTAGATAAATAGTGATTGGTCACAAGTACTACGACGAAACCCATGAAACGTAATAAATGTAGAGAAGCGAGTGTACCATGCCAAAGGTGCCTGTTTCAATCCATATAAGGACCTCTTTAATCGACATACATGATTCGGGGCAGTCCGATCAACGAACCCCGGGGGTTGGTGCATGAACACCGTTTCTTGTAAATCCCCGTGTAAGAAAGCATTTTTAACATCCAACTGGTGTATCGGCCATGACCGAGAAATAGCCAAACTTAAAAT
Source organism: Bidens hawaiensis (assembly GCF_021521415.1). Taxonomy (NCBI): domain Eukaryota; kingdom Viridiplantae; phylum Streptophyta; class Magnoliopsida; order Asterales; family Asteraceae; genus Bidens; species Bidens hawaiensis. Next base: position 183,417 of record NW_027492739.1, on the reverse strand, counting down.
TGTACGTATAGTTCCCGGTTTGAGAGCTGCACTAAATGTTTCATCACAGTCAACGCCAATAGTTTGGTATTTGCCATTAACTACCAACCGGGCTTTGTATCTTTCTAATGTTCCATCGTATTTAAATTTATGTCGAAATAGCCACATACATCAGATAACTGGGTGATCGGCCGGTGGTGGGACTAATTCCCATGCGTTGTTTTCCTGTAAAGCCCGAAATTCGTTGTTCATGGCTTCGCGCTAATTCGGATCCGAACAGGAAATTTGGTAGCTTTTGGGAATGGGAGAGATAGGCAGGGTGGTGGTGTGGCGGTTTAATCGAGTGACCGGTTTTTTTTATACCGGCATGAGCGCGGGTTGTCATTGGATGGGTGGTGAGGGGGTTGTATTGGTGTGAGTGGTGGCTTGAGGTAAAGGGAATGGCATGTGGACAGATGGGCTAGAAGGATCGGTGCTAGGAATGGAAACAAAAGGTGTAGGTAAGGGTGTATGGGATGGAAAAACCATAGGCAGAATGTGTTGTGATGGTAATGGTTCTTCGAGAAATTCATAAGTGTCAGGACTGAGCGGTTCGGAGAACGGAAAAGAGTGTTCGTCGAAGACGACATGTCTAGTGATAAGAATTTTGCCCGTGGCGGGATCATAGCAGCGATAATCACGGTGGTCTGGTGGGTATCCAAGGAAAACACACTTAACAGAGCGTGGTTGTAATTTATGGGAGTTGGTGGCAGATGTATTCGGGTAGCACGTACACCCAAAAACACGAAAGTGGTCATAAATTGGGTTGCGAAGATATAAAGCAAAGTGAGGGGTGGAAAGGTTAAGACGTGTAGTGGGTAGTATGTTATGGAGGTAGACAGCCGTGTGAAGGGCTTCAACCCAAAAAAGTGGAGGTAAGTGGGCATGGTTAAGCAACGTACGAACAATATCATTTAGGCGGCGTATCATTCGTTCGGCATGACCATTTTGTTGGGAGGTTTGAGGGAAAGAAAAACGGAGGGCTAATCCATGTGTTTGAGCAAAGTTTTTGAATTGGTTATTGTCAAATTCACCTCCAAGGTCACACTAAAAGGATTTGATTTTGATATTGAATTGGGTGGAATTCGTTATTGTCAAATTCACCTCCAAGGTCACACTCAAATTCACCTCCAAGATAAATTGGTGGAATTTGGTGAAGTTGATAAAAGTTTCAGATTTAAATTTTAAGGGGTAGACCCATACAAAGTGTGAAAAATTATCAATTAGAACCATATAATATTTATAACCCATTTTACTAGTGATTGGTGAGGTCCATAAATCGCAATGAACAATGTTAAATGGGGCAAACATAATTGAAGTTAAATCATAAAATGGTAATCGTTTATGTTTAGATATTTGGCATGAATGACATAAATGTAAATTGGATTTTTTTTATGACAAGAAATAAAACAACGAGAATGTAACAAAGACATGATATGATCGCCCGGGTAACCGAGTCGATTGTGCCATTGATCGGTGTTGGTGTTGGCGAAGGATGACGGAAACAATGGTGTGGTGTCACATCCCCATTTTAGGCCTGGGCGTACAACCACCAGTTGGTACCGTTTTTGTAAATTAATCAGAGTTGCGGGTTTAGTGCGGAAATATATTTGCGTGGATAAAACACTTATATATTTACATATCAAAAGACGGGATTATAAAATACCCGTTTAGTGTTTACAAAGATTACTTGTTTTATACAAAACCAACATTTAAATTTAATAATTAACAAAAATGATCTGAGCCATCAGATCATCTAGATGTCATCTTCGATACTTCAAGCGGCTAACTTTCATTACCTGTAAAACATTTACAGTTTGAAAATACGTTAGCAACACATGCTGGTGAATAAGCTGACGCATAAAATATTTATTTACTTAATTACCCCTCGAGACATAACTTAGGTCCGTCCCATCATTGCTTAGGAATAATCCAGTTAAAAACAAAACACAATTATAAACATAAGCTCTACTCGAAACCGCCTGCAAACACCGTAGCGTTCGAGATTACTTAGCTACCATCAGTATACACAAGATTACCCTTTCTCGGACATAACTTAGGTCCGGCTTGTCTTGGCGGATGCTTATAACCAGGTGTGGCGCGGTGTGCCCACCGTCTTCCACATATGTAAAGATCAAAAAAAACGTACACGACAGCCTGAGGGCCAGCGATTACTTTTGTTTATAATGTTTTAGAGACACGTAATCTCATGTAATCAATTTAGTTATAACCAGATCTTTAATCTAGCTTAAGACCTTTAATCTCTTTTTATATAATCTTTACCTAGAGTATATCTTCTTTGTGAACCTTTAGTTCAAAATACTTTTCTTTCTTTTACAAGTTTAAAACCTTTAGATTAACTTGTTTAGTTTTTTAAATACTATGTTTCTTCTTCTATAAGTAACGTATACTTTATTTTCTTACACATTATTTAAATTACAAACTTAAATAATATAAATAACAAAGGATTACTTTATATTTACATCTCTTTCTTATATATTTTCTTTTGTTTATTCTCGAGGTATTGAGTATACCCTCGACTAGGGTCTAAACCTTTAATTAATATTTTATTCGGGCATTATCCCTACCTTGATTGGCTTATTATTTCTTAGACTCTCGGCAGCACTTCGATGCTTGCACGTTTATCAAGAGTCTTGATCAACACCTTCTTTGGCACACAAATTGAGTCATGTCGATCATCGGGCTTCGTTGGCACGCACTTCGAGGTGAGCGTCGGGTAGTCTCTTGACACTTCAAGGCAACATTGTAGGTGTGTGGCACGGATTTCGAGGTAATTGTCAGTTTAGGCATGGAAAACGAGGAGGGTCGGTGGCACGCTTATCGGGGTAGTGAGAGAGTGTTTTAGCGAGAGAAAGTGTTGTGATTGAGTTGTAAGATGGAATGAGGGATGGTGGCCCTATTTATAGTCGTTGGTTAGGTGACCATCGCGATACACGATGGGTCTTGATAAGGATCCGTCGCGTATCGCGATGGGTTAACGGATCCTTATATATTATTTTAATCGGTAGCGATACGCGATGGACCTACTTGAAGGTCATCGCGTATCGCGACTAGGCTTGATGTATCATCATATAGCTTTGTCATGTGTGCCACGTGGCTAACACAATGCCACGTGGGGACACGTGGCGAGACACGTGCCTGTTTTCAGACCACGTCATCGCGATACGCAATGACGTTTGGTCTTAGGGGATCGCGTATCGCGATCGGACCGAATAACAGATTTTTAAATTTAGTCCTTGGACTTTGAAATTGGTCATTTTTGATCCGATACTTTCGTGATGTTACATCCTCCCCATCTTGGAATAAGTCTTGTCCGCGAGATTCTCATCTTAGAATAAGTGGGGGTACTTTTTCTTCATTTCGGATTCTAATTCCCAAGTATATTCGGGGCCTTTTCGTGAGTCTCACTTTACTTTGACCAATTTTAAAGTTCTTCTCTTAAGTTTCTTTGTTTTATAATCTTCGATTTGTAGAGGTCGCTCTACGAATTTAAGGTTTTCATTTATTTCGACATCTTTTAAAGGCATTGACAAAGATTCATCGACTAGACATTTAAGCATATTAGAGACGTGGAATACATCGTGTATCCCTTTCATTTCCTCGGGTAGTTGCAAACGGTATGCAACAGTACCAATTCGTTTGAGTACTTCGAAACTTCCTACGAAATGTGGACTTAAATTTCCTTTCTTACTGAAGCGAATGACACTCTTCCAAGGCGAAACATTCAATAAGACTCTATCGCCTACATTGGATTCTAACGGCTTACGACGAACATCGGCGTAACTCTTTTGGTGGTCTCGCGCCGTCTTAAGTTTTTCTCGAATTTGTAACACCTTGTCGGTGGTTTCTTGGACTATCTCGAGTCCAGATAATTGATTTTCTCCGGTTTCAGACCAGCATTCCAGCGTTCTACATTTTCAGTCGTATAACGCTTCGAACGGTGGCGACTTGAATACTTGTTTGATAACTATTATTGTACGAAAATTCCATTAGGGGAAGATGGTCATCCCAACTTCCAACTAAGTCAATCACACAAGCGTGGAGCATATCTTCAAGCGTTTGAATTGTCCTTTCGCTTTACCCATAGGTTTGAGGATGATAGGCAATGCTAAGGTTCAGTTGGGTTCCTAACGCTTGTTGAAAACTTTTCCAGAAATGAGACGTAAAGCGACTGTCTCGATCAGAAATAATAGACAAAGGCACTCCATGCAAAGCAACGATGTTATTTACATAGATTCGTGCTAATCTATCCATCGAATGTGTGTCGTTAATAGGTATGAAATGTGCGGATTTTGTTAACCTATCAACTATAACCCATATCGCATTATGCTGGCGAGTTGTTTTCGGGAGTTTCGTGATGAAGTTCATGGTTATCATTTCCCACTTCCACACAGGGAGTTAGAGTTATTGAAGCAATCCCAAGGGCTTTTGATGTTCGGCCTTGACTTTTAAACACACTAAACATTTTTCAACATGCAAAGCGATGTCCTTTTTCATTCCATTCCACCAGTAGTTCAGTTTAAGGTTTTGATACATTTTGTCACTACCGGGGTGTATCATGTATTTAGACTTGTGAGCTTCGCTCAAGACCTTTTCACGCAAGTCTCTAACGATCGGTACCCAAATCATGTTTCCATGTCTAAGTATACCATCGTCACCTTTGACTAGCGAGTCATGTTGTCGTTACCTATTCCGTCGGAGATCTTGTTTTCATTAATCGCTTTGAAGTTTGGCGGATTTGATTTGCTCGACTAGATCTACTTAGATCTCTAATCATAGCGCTCGAACTTTTTTTAGTTTCTCATGTTCCTTACGACTCAAGGCGTCAACCACAACGTTGGCTTTACCTTCGTGATAAACGATTTCGCAGGCGTAGTCATTTAATGTTTCCATCTAGAGTATTTGACGCATGTTGAGTTCTTTTTGCTCGAATATGTGTTTTAAACTTTTGTGATCAATGTACACAATGAATTCGACTCTATAGAGATAGTGTCTTCATATCTTCAAGGCAAAGATTATGGCGCCTAACTCTAGATCGTGAGTTGTGTAGTTTTTCTCGTGTACTTTGAGTTGAAGAGAGGCGTAAGCGATTACTTTCTTCTGATGCATTAGTACGCATCCCAAACCGGAATGGGACGCGTCACTAAAGACAACAAAATCCTCGATACCTTCTGGCAAGGTCAGTATAGGTGCACTGGTGAGTTTTTGTTTGAGCATATCAAACGCCTATTGTTGTTTTGTTCCCCATTCATATTTGATATTCTTACGAGTTAACGAGGTTAAAGGAACGGCGATATGAGAGAAATTTTCAATGAATCTGCGATAATAGCCGGCCAAACCTAAGAAACTTCGAATCTCGGTTAGCGACTTTGGAATCTCCCACTTTGAGATAGCTTCAATATTTGCGGGGTCCATTTGAATTCCATTAACGTTTATGATGTGACCAAGAAATTGCACTTCGTGAAGCCAAAATTCGCATTTTGAGAACTTGGCGTACAACTTCTCGTTTCTAAGTAATTCAAGCAAGATTCGGAGATGCAAAACACGATCTTCCTTTGACTTAGAATAAATATATATGTCATCGATGAATACGATAACGAATTTATCCTAGTAAGGTTTACAAATTCAATTCATCATGTCCATGAACATGGCTGGGGCATTAGTGAGACTAAATGGCATGACCGTGAACTCATAATGTTCATACCTTGTTCGGAACGCGGTTTTAGGAATGTCTTTGGATTGGACTTTGAGTTGGTGATAACTGGAACGAAGATCTATCTTAGAGAAATAGCTTGTGCCTTGCATTTGGTCGAACAGATCGTCAATTCGGGGTAGAGGGTATCGGTTCTTGATGGTTACTTTGTTTAAGGCTAGGTAGTCGATACACATTCGCATTGATTCATCCTTCTTCTTAACAAAGAGAATCGGCGCTCCCCACGGTGATGAACTTGGACGGATAAAACCTTTCTCGAGTAGCTCATCAAGTTGTTTCTTTAATTCTTTCATTTTGGTTGGAGCCAAACGATAAGGGGCTTTATCGATTGATGCGGTTCCAGGCATAAGATCTATTCTAAATTCGAGTTCTCGATGGGAGGAATACCAGGAAGTTCGTCGGGAAAGACATCGGAGAATTCGGAGGCAATAGGTGCGTCCTTTATCTCCTTTGGTTTGGATTATTCGGTGACATAGGCCATGAATGCTAAGCATCCTTGATTCAAACATTTGTTAACCATAATCATGGATTTTATGTTAACTTGGCCAGTGTCTTTGTCCCCTTCAATTCGAATGGTTCGTTTATCATGGGCTCGAAGTTCGATGGTCTTGCTATTGCAAATGATACGGGCATGATTGTTGGATAACTAGTCCATACCAAGTACTATGTCAAAACCGGCAAGAGTCATGGGTAACACCTGAATGGGTAAGACGTAACCAGCTAATAAGATTTTTCCCTTTTCTAAGGCTTTGAAGATTTTAACGATTTCACCACTAGCGGTCTCGACGCTTAGAGTTTTATTTAATTTCGTTAGAGGTTTGTTTAATAGACTACAAAAGCTATAATCTATAAAACTTAAATTGGCACCTGAATCGAATAAAACTCTAGCATACGTGTCATTAACTAAGAACGTATCAGTGATGGTTTCCGGTATGTCAGTCGCTTTCTTGGCGTCTAGAATGAACACTCTTGCATTACCTTTCTTTTTTCCACTACCATTCGCACCACCAGCATCGGTCTTGTTCTTGGGGCACTCAAAACCGAGGTGACCCATCTCCTTGCAGTTGTAGCAAGTCATTGTTTTCTTCCAACAGTTGGCTGTTGCATGACCGGGTTTGTGACATGAATCACACACGGTTGTAGCAGACGTAGCGAAATGGCATCGGCCTTTGTGAAACTTCATGCAAACCTTACATTGGGTGTAGTTGGAGTTGGTCCAGCTTTTCGTAGCTCCACACCCTTGCCCTTGAATCGGGCACCTCCGGTTTTCTTGTGGTCGCTTGAAGGCACCACTTTCTTATCCTCTTCCTTGTTACGGATTAATCCGTTCATCAGATAACCAGCCAATTCCATGGCGGAATAAGCGGTTTGAGGCAAATGAGACCTCACCATATCGCGAATTTCTCGAGGAAGTCCCCATATATATCGAGTGACTTTGTTGGATTTAGGCGTTACTAGCTGGGGCACGAGTCTACAGTACTCATGAAATTTGGTGTTGTACTCACGAAGATTGGTTCCTATGACTTTATGATTAAGGAATTTGGATTGGATTTGATCGGTTTCGTGCATCGGACATAATTTCGCCAGCACCATCTCCTTAAACTCTTCCCACATCAAATTGTGCAGCATTTGTCTTCCTTTGCTCATGATCAACGTGCTCCAACACTCCAGAGCCTCACCTTTAAACATTTGCACCGTGTATTGGATCTTTTCTTGTTCGGCTTATTTGCTAATGATTACTATCGACTCCATCTCCTCCAGCCATCTTAGTGTCGCAATAGCGCCTTTATCGCCATAGAATTATTTAGGACCGAAGTTTTTAAAGTCCTTGAACGAGCAACTTTTGATTTTTAGTTTCTTAAATTTTTGCTTAATGTCGCCATCAACATTTGATTCGTGAACACTTTGTTCTGGATGAGACGGGTTAGGATGGGATTTGGATTTTATAGATTTTCGAGAATGTTCGGTAGAGTGAGTTTGCCTAGATTGGGTTCTAACGTGTGACTCAGCTCATACAACTTTTGTTATCATTTCTTGTATTTGTATCATATATTGTTCGGGTATTCTTTGATCTTGTTCGTTGCGGTTTTCTTCCCCTTTTCGAGGAGCTTCCGCATTATGAGGATTTTCTTGTTTCGACATTCTGAAATAATTTCATTCTTTTCTTAATAACACAATTTTATTATTCATTTATATATCATAAATTTATTATATATATATATTGTTACATTACATAATATATATATATATATATCATTATTTGGTATATATATATATATATATATATATATATATAAATTTCCCAATTCATATTATAACGATTATCGTTCTTATTTTTACACACATTATTTATTTTACAAACTACAGATACATCTCTTAACACCATAGGCGTTTATAGCAACCTTCTTTCTTAGTTCATTGGTCTCGTGTAATGCTCAGTCGAGATGTTCTTCTTGAGATTGCGGAATCACATTTGGATAACCGTACTGAGGCGGTGGGTCACGGTATCCCATCATAACAATGTCATAGTGGTTTTTGGGATATGGTGACGAGGTAACATCAGACGGGTAATTGAAAAGGGCTTCTTATGCTGCGTCTTGCTGACGGATATCATACTCTTGTTCCACAATTGAAGGAATTTTGCCTTGAAATGGTGGGAAATCTGGCAAAGACTTGTTCTTGGTTCCTTGGATGTATTGCACATAGGGATCTTTAGAGTCATAGCATAGATTCAAATGGAAGAATGGTTGCATACACCTTTTATCTGGTGGGCAGTCACATTTTGATTGTTCCTCTCTTGGGGTTGTTACCGCTTTAGAGATCACTTCATCTGGATCTTCTTCAGGGTCTTCCTCTTCTTCAGGATCTTAATCTTCTGGATCTTCTTCTTCTATTAACCTTGCAGTTTCAGTCACTAATGGTCCAGGTGATAACTCTCGTACGGTCGAATGACCCTCATCTTTGGTCTTTGAGAAGGTTCATTGTTGGGTGAGAGTCAACAGAGTTGTATGCAGAGTTTCTAGTGTGCCATCGCCTTTGATCGGAGTGGCTCAAGATCCATCTTGATTTGTTTGTTGGCTACAAATTCATAGGATGGATGGATGTTAGATGGATGATACATCGGGATGTTAGACGGGTGATACGTCGGAATGTTGGACGGATGATACTTCGGGATACTCGAAGGATGGTAACTTGAGCTTCATAGGGGACCGTACCCTTGTATCGGTGGATCTCTTGGTAGATTGATTGGTAGTTGTTGTGTTCCAGTGAAGTACACCGGTGTGGGTCGTTCGATTGGATGATCTTGATTAAAGAAGTCTTCGTAGTAGTCTTCACTAATGTTATCCTTCGAAATAGGTTCGGGGCATCCAGCTCTTCTCGCGTCACGCATAAAACTGTCCATCATTTTCTTGAACGACATCTAAGGGTGGTTTAGATTGAGGAGGGGATAGAAAATGTTTACCTGCCTATCTTATCCGTATTTAAATAAAACAAGTAATAATAATAATTCTTATTCACTTGGATCAAAGCTTAGGTATTATTTAATTAATACCTAATTCGCTAAGATCTACGGTTCTGATACCAACCTGTCACAACCGCATCTTAGGTATGGGCGTGCAACCACCAGTTGGTACCGTTTTTGTAAATTAATCAGAGTTGCGGATTAGTGCGGAAATATATTTGCGTGGATAAAATACTTATATATTTACATATCAAAATACGGGATTATAAAATACCCGCTTAGTGTTTACAAACATTACGTGTTTTATACAAAACCACCATTTAAGTTTAATAATTAACAAAAAAATGATTTGAGCCATCAGATCTTCTAGATGTCATCTTCGATACTTCAAGCGGCTAACTTTCATTACCTGTAAAACAATTTGAAAATACGTCAGCAACACATGCTAGTGAATAAGCTGATGCATAAAATATTTATTTACTTAATTACCCCTTGAGACATAACTTAGGTCCGGCCTATCGTGGCTTAGGAATAATCAAGTAAAAAACAAAACACAATTATAAACTTAAGCTCTACTCGAAACCGCTCAGCAAATATCACAGCGTTCGAGATTACTTAGCTACCTTCAGTATACACATGATTACCCTATCTCGGACATAACTTAGGTCCGGCCCGTCATAACAGAGGCTTATAACCAGGTGTGGTGTGGTGTGGTTTTCCCACCGTCTTCCACATATGTAAGGATCCAGACAAACGTACACGACAGCCTAAGGGCCAACGATTACTTTTGTTCATAATGTTTTAGAGACACGTAATCTCATGTAATCAATTTAGTTAGACTCGTTTAAACACGTTATAAAAGTTGGGCGTATTCACCTTTAGAAAAGATCAGCTTCACTTCATTGATCGGTTCGTCTTTCTTTAGCTATCTCGGACCTATAGTACGAGTATAACCTTTTGTAATTACCAGTTCTTTAATCTAGCTTAAGACCTTTAGTCTCTTTTTGTATAATCTTTACCTCGATTATATTTTCTTTGTGAACCTTTAGTTCAAAATATTTTTCTTTCTTTTACAAGTTTAAAACCTTTAGTTTAACTTGTTTACTTTTCTAAATACAACGTTTCTTCTTCTCGAAGAAACGTATACTTTATTTTCTTACACATTATTTAAATTACAAACTTAAATAATATAAATTACAAAGAATTACTTTATATTTGCATCTCTTTCTTTTATATTTTCCTTGTTATATTTTCATTTGTTTATTCTCGAGGTATTGAGTATACCCTCAACTAGGGTCTAAGCCTTTAATTAATATTTTATTCAGGCATTATCCCTATCTTGATTGGCTTATTATTTCTTAGACTCTCGGCAGCATTTCGACGCTTGCACGTTCATCGAGAGTCTTGATCAACACCTTCTTTGGCATACAAATTAAAGCACGTCGATCGTCGGGCTTCGTTGGCACGCACTTCGAGGCGAGTGTCGGGTCGTCCCTTGATAGCACGTACTTCAAGGAACCATTGTAGGTGTGTGGCACAGACTTCAAGGTAATGGTCGGTTTTGGCACGGAAAACGAGGAGGATCGGTGGCACGCTTAACGAGGTAGTGAGAGAGTGTTTTAGAGAGAGAAAGTGTTGTGATTGAGTTGTGAGATGGAATGATGGGTTGGTGACCCTATTTGTTGCCGATGGTCAGGTGACCCATCGCGATACGCGATGGGTCTTGATAAGGATCCGTCGCGTATCGCGATGGGTTAAAGGATTCTTATATATTATTTTAATCGGTAGCGATACGCGATGGACCTACTTGAAGGTCATCGCGTATCGCGATTAGGCTTGACGTATCATCATATAGTTTTGCCACATGGCTGAAGCAGTGCTACGTGGGGATACGTGGTGGGACACGTGCCTGTTTTCAGACCACGTCATCGTGATACGCGATGACGTTGAGTCTTAGGGGATCGCGTATCGCGATCGGACCGAATAACAAATTTTTATATTTAGTCCTTGGACTTTGAAATTGGTCATTTTTTATCCGACATTTTCGTGATGTTACATGCGGTGAATGGATAGAGCTCCCCCGTACTATCGTGGCGGGAAAGCGTTTCTCCAGTCTTGAAATCCTTCACAGTAAAACCGAAAGGGTCGAATTTCGTAGAAGTCCAATTTTCAATATTAAATTTTCGGACAGAAAGTAAATTTTTATTAATGGATGGTGCGTAAAGGATGTTATTTAACTTATATGTTCGGTTTTGGGTTGGGTATATGGTGTTGCCGGATCCTCGAATAGGGACATGATTGCCATTACCAACAAAAATCGAGTTTACATGAGAATTCGACAAACAGGAAGAAAGTTTACCTGGGTCCGGAGTGTGATGGGATGGTGCCCCAGAGTCCATATACCAAGCCGGGTCAACCATAGTTGAGGTGGATTGTTTCATACCGTTAAGGTTTATTTTACCCATAGCGTAAGTGATAGCATTTGCATCAGTGTTCGAGAAACTAGCAAACTCAAAATTAGAACCGTGCTGTGGTCCGTTTGATGGCAGTGCGGTGGGCTGCCAAGGCTGTTGTTGTTGTCAGCCATAAGTTGGGCTTACAAAATTTTTTGCCCCATTAGTCATTTGTTGAGGTTGAGAGTTGGGCCCAGCCTGCTTAGACCATGGATGGGAATTGGGTTGTCCTCACTGTTGGGCCTTGGAATGTTGTTGAGTTGGATATGAGCTGGGTGGTGGGAACCAATTGCTATTGGGCCATTGATTATTGTTGTTGGGTCCCGATTGAGTTGACCAATTTGTAGAATTGGAATTGATATGGTATGAATTTTGATTTCCTTGGAATGAGCCGCGTCCTCGGCCGCGTTGATTCCGACCTCGTCCACGGTAACCATAGCCACGACCTCCACCTCGATAGCTTGTTGAGTTATTAAATTGGCGCTGATTAAAATTACCATTATTATTACCTTGGTAGTGATCACCTCTGGAAGCCATCAAAGCCGATTGGTGTTGTCTAGCAGCTTGTCTCTTTTGTTCAAGATCAATTTCTGTGAGGGCTTCGTCCCACGTGGGTGTTGACTTATTAATAATGGCTGCGACCACGTCGTATTCACGTGGTAATCCCTTAACCAGTTATAGAACCAGTCGTGATTCACTAACTGGTTGATCAACATCGCCTAATTGTTCGGCTATGTCTTTCAATTTTTGACAATAATCCTCATGGATGTGCATGCCGTCAACAACATATTCGAAAATTGTTGTTCTAACACAGCAGCCCGGGCACGTTTGTTATTTATGTAAATACCTTCGAGGCGAAGCCAAGCCGCACGAGCGGTGGTGTTGGTAGATCCATTGTAGGACAAGTGAATCAAGTTCGGACCATTCTGCATAGTCGTCGGAATCCGGGGTAGGAGATTCGACATCGTCGATGTGCTCCAAAACTTTGTAAACTTTGGCGTGTAACCGGAATAACTTCGTCCAATATGAGCTTTACCCTGGGGTTGCTTTCTTTTCAAATGAGATAACAGAACTACATATTATTAAATGGTATCACAGCCTAACTCTAGATCCTAAAACAAGGTCGTTGTTTTTTTTCTTTCTTCTTTCCTTCTCGGTTTCGATTGACCATGGGAGACAAATCCAAACTAACTGATGGAGAATCATCTGATTCATCCAAACACAAGCCTCTACACCCCACGTACTCCATAACCAACATCCAAACAAAGATCAAAACCTTAGACGGAACCAACATCACGTACTCAACTAATAAAAACTTGTAATCAACCATTGACACCACTAACAAGTCCAGTATGTCTTCCCAGGATGGTCAAGTAATTTTAGATATTACAAGGTCTGTCATAGGCTTCATCTTGAAGGTTAAGGTCTTTCCCATGTCATTTATGAATTCTCTATGCATTATGGATGATGATAGAATTGTTGGAGCGATAAGGCGCTCGACCTTGATGGTTTGAACTTCATATTCATCGAAAGATTCTTAGGGGGGTGTTTGTTTACCACTTAATAGGACCATTCAAAGGTAAAAATCTGAATCGCTTAGACTTAAGAGTGTTTAGCACCTTCAAAAATGAATCTGAATAGAACTTTAAGCCCTGATTCAATCAGATAAAACAAGAGTCTAAATAAGAATGAGGACCAAAATAACCCCTGATGCAACGCTCCTTTCTGTTCCTCACAATCGCCTCTTTGTTCCTCCCTCCCAATCAACAAGCATTTCTCATCGGCGATCGCTCCCGACCCTCAACCAGGTAATTTTTTTCTCCAATAGCAATGAAAGCGAATTCTATTTCTGAAATTGATGAACCGTTTGGTTCATTCTTTGTTCTATCATATGCTAAAGTGTTTGTGTGTTTATAGTTCATATTGACGGTATTGGTCATATTTGTTAGAGATTAGGGTTCAATTCTAGAGATTAGGGCTTCAATGGTGAAACAAAGTTGGATTGTCTGAAAACACATATGGCAAGCTGTTAATAATAAGTTTTGGATGTTAAATGCATAAATGTTTTTTAGGGCTCTTAATTTAATTTGGAGGTTTTGAAAATTGACTGATTTAGGGTTAATTCCTTGCATATTGATAGTGATTATCCTCATTTGGTATGTAATAACTGCATTAGATGTTCCTAACATTTTCTATTTGTTAAATATGTATGAGGTGTAACCATTATAGGGGGTTGCATTTTGAGGGCTTGGGTCGAAGTGGGAAGAACCTTAAACATGATTTTCACAGCTTTGTATTCAAATATTGATCAGACTTTAAAAGATCATATAAAATCAATCGTATATTCGATTGAGGTGTTTAATATATTTTCAGAAAGCTTGTTGGGTCTATTGTTACAATTTCCGATTATATAAATCAATTTGGGTAGTAGGGTGGGTTAAAATCATATAGAACAGTAGCTGTGCAAAAAGTTGTAAAAGTTGAACTGATTTTTATCCTATCTTTCAAAAATCATATAAAATTAACCATAGATCCAATTGATTCGTATAATATATTTTCGAAAATCTTGTTGAGTCTTCTTTTACCAATTTTGATCATATGAATCAAACTTGGGTAGTAGAGTGGGTCAAAACCATCTCGAACAGCAGCTGTGCGTAAAGTTTTTAAAGCTGAAACTTAAGTAATTGATTTCAGAATGGTTTAAATACCAAAATTGAGTTAAAAATGAATATGGTGGTATTAAATGGTTAATTGAGTCTATTGAAATGTGTTTGAAGAGTTTAAAGAGAATTTAGGGATAAACACAAAAATCTATGCAAATTCTTTTAAGCTGTTTAGCGGGTAAAACGTAGGGGTAAGTTGGGAATTAACCCAAAATGTTTTTGAAATGTTGGCATAGGCTCACGCTTGAGGTTGATATGTTTCATCTCAAACAAACCCTCATGTGATGAAATTAGATTGAATGGCAATGTGTTATTATTTGACATGTTATGAGTTCTAGTAGATTCTACGAACGAAGATAAGTGATTCTTACACTTTATCTATAATATAATGCAAAGTTATTGCAAGTAATACATTAGATATAGTAGTCAATGTTAAAATGGTTAGTTGTTAAATATAATATAGGGAAAATTCCCAAAATAAGCGTTTATGAAAACGTTTTTCAGGTTTTAAGTGTCATTTGAAAAAATTTCTTAAAATAGGTATTATAATCTAGTCATGACGAGTAGTTTGTATAACCAATTAAAACTTGAAACGTGTTTTTAAACTAACCATAACAAGCAGATTTACTAACTATTTACTCGTCACGACTAACTAAGTTTTATGTCTCGTAATCAACGCTCACGGGTAATTCATAAGTTCTTTAGTCACGACGAGTAAATTGTAAGGTTAAAGTAGTCGCGGCGAGTTAACATCTAATAAACTACTCGTGTAAGGAATGTAAACTAGGAAAACTAGTCGTCACGACTAAAAGACTTATGAATTACTCGTGGGCGTTGTTTACGATGCATGAAACTTATTTAGTCATGACGAGTAAATGATTAGTGAACATGCTCGTTACGGTTAGTTTAAGGACACGTGGCAAGTTTAACTGGTTCTACAAACTACTCGTATGTAATCATAAACTACTCGTCACGACTAGTTTATAATACCTATTTTGGAAATTTCTTGCAAATGATACCTAAAACCTGAAAAACGTTTTCATAAACCCTTATTTTGAGAATTTTCCCTATAATATATTGTTATCATATGCAATTCTATGTATTAGTGATACTAATTGGTGTTGTATTCATTACGTGACGCTTCCAAGTAGAATGGGAAGGTTGAAGATCAAGTACTCGGGACGTTAACACGCATCTTTAAATTGGAGTTTTATTCTTTTGAAATTTAGAAATGTTGTTTTGGTCAAGTATTGTTTTCTTATTTTAAAGTAATGCATGTAAGGGTAAGGGTTCCAATTAGGATAAATAAAATCTAGTTTGTTGATATATTTCATTTGGATTTTCTATGATGTTCTTTTGTATTTTTTTTTATAATTATTTATCATTAAGAAATCTAACCAAATAAGATTTCATTCGACATAAACTAGTTTAAAGAGGTAAGATAATTATTTGCCACAGTTATACGGATGTCCAACCAAACATACTTAACTAGTTCAACACTTATTGGTTCAAATTATCTTAATGGTTCAACATTTGCCAAACAGCCCCTTAGGTCTGAATCAGCTTTAGGCATATTATGGAGCATTTTCACTCAATCGATAGCATCAGTAAATGTTGTAATTGCTCATTCATTTTCAACGTATTCGGAACATAAGTCCAACGTAAATGTACGCCTTTTTAGCACATATAAGTACCATTTAGAGGACACAAATTGTAGCTGTTGGATTCATATTTTGGATAATGCTTAGTTGCTTGCAAGTCAAACATATAATACAAAGCTAGCCCCCGCATAACAAGAGGGTCATGCTATTTAGTTTGATTCCGAAACACCAATTTGAAGTTGGTGAGTTGACTTTCCAGTTGTTAGCCCAACATATAAATCGTCAGTATATATAAGTGCTCCAACCATATAATCGGAATCCCAAAATCCAAATTACACAACCGATAATATCATATTCCAAGCCCGGCTAACCAGTAAAACTCAAGACCGAGCCTATATTGATCCCAATCGGTCCTCGGGTTTCCAGTTTTGCTATTTTTCGGCTTAATATGGTCCCAGGCCGATTCCATTTCCCTAACTTTGGATTAATGTATAGATTATATTCAGTACCTTTAAATTTAATTTTTTATTAAACGGAAAAAAGTGTCGTCACGTTTTAACAAGTCAACAAGTTACACAATAACGACAGTGTAAAAAAAACAATACTACACCCTTACAAACATAAGTATACATTGTTTGTTTGATTCAACCAAATGGAAGATCATCACAGTACACATATAAAAGACAAAAATAAACCTTAAATTCGACAACTTCAAGAATGTTGTCCCACCATGAAACTCCCTGGCAATTTCCAATGACATAATTTTAGTATTTATGTCAATTTATACTTACCATGTACGTTATCTTGTTTTATAAATTCTTGTGTTCGAATCAAGTGAAGTAAACTAGTTTCAATACAATATGGCACTTAAAGTTTTATCTGCTCTAGACGTCGCCAAGACGCAATATTACCATTTTAAAGCGATCATAATAGCAGGTATGGGGTTACTTACCGATAGTTATGATTTATTTTGTATCCCTCCTATCATGAGAATGATAGGAAGGATATATTATCCTGAAGTGGATAGAACCGTGGAACAGAAGAAATGGTTCGAGGTCCCAACGGTCATTGCATCCACAATGATCGGGTTAGCATTAATAGGGACCGTGATTGGTCAACTAGTTTTCGGTCGTCTTGGTGACCGTGTTGGCCGGCGCCATGTGTACGGCGTTTCACTCATGATGATGGTGGTGGGGTCTATTGGATGCGGATTTTCCCTCTCGAGGTTAACCTCAATGATGTTTGTGAGCCTTGGATTGTTTAGAATATTGCTTGGTATAGGGATAGGAGGGGATTATCCATTATCGGCCACGATTATGGCAGAGTTTGCCAATAAGCGAACTCGTGGAGTGTTTATTGCAGGTGTGTTCTCCATGCAAGGATTCGGGATACTTTTGAGTTCGCTAGTAACGATGATCGTGTGCTCTATTTTTCAAGCTAGTGCGGGTGAGCTAACGGCTCCATTGGACCTCCCACTATCAGAAAGAACTGCTCCGGTACCACCAGAATCAGACTTGGCATGGAGGCTTATTCTCATGATTGGTGCAATTCCAGCATCTATGACTTATTATTGGCGGATGAAGATGCCTGAAACCCCCCGGTACTAACCACAACTAGTTGACTTCATGTAGCTATCAAACTTTCTGTCCCAAGAAAACAAATCAACAACTCTTTTATAAAAACATATAATATAAGTGCATGATGTTTTTCTTAAGTAGCTAACATAAGTCAAAACATTTTAGTACTCATTTTTCAGTGATACATACAGCATACTTTTGTTAAAAAAAAATCATTTAAATGTAGCAAACTTAATTTAAAATTTGTGGTAACCGGTCTGGAGACATTAATTGGCAAGTTTTAAAATTTTGGTATATCCAAAAGAAATATACTTTAGATTCGATACATACAATAACAATTTATTTCAAATTCGGCCCATTTTGATGTAAAGCAAAGTGTCAAGTCCTGTATCGATAATCAACACACAAACTAAACGAATAACTCGCGTTTATATTAATCAGAAAATATAACTCTAAAATCTGATTACAACTCTCTCAAACCCTAACTTGGTTTGACTCTTGATAAACCCTAACTCGGTTACACCAACTCCACACTCTCTAATGTCTAACCATAACTCGGTTTATATGGACTAACCTAACTTGCTAGCCAAAACATTACCAAATATTATAAAACCCTAATTCTTGGATTGGGCCTTACACTTGGGTTAAACAACAATTGACCCAACAAAGTGTGTTTTCTATGTAGGTATTGATGGTTTTGGCTCGCGTTGTTTCCGACATGATTTGTCGCAAATGGTTTTTTTAATATTTATAGAAATTTACTGGTAATTCTGTCGATAATCTTTTGGTAAAATCCGTCAGTTGATTATTAAAATTAAATGAGTTAAAAATAGGATATTAAATCATTTAAAGTTTTTGTTTTTTTTGTTACTTCCACAGATATACAGCTTTGGTTGAGAAAAACACACTTCAAGCAGCAAAAGATATGCAAAAAGTGATGAATGTACCACTGAGTACAATCCAGGAAGATGTAGAGATGATGAACACACCGAAGACTCGCGCAGCTTTCTCGAACACCTACCCTTTCTTCTCTCGTGAATTCTTCAGAAGACATGGCCGGGATCTCATAGCCGCATCCCTCAATTGGTGCATCATCGACATTGTTTTTTATAGTCTCAACTTATTCCAATATCATGCATTTAGAGGTCGCATGATTCCAAAGAGCCACATGAACATATACAAAGATGCATTGCAGATAGCGAAGTTCCAAGCACTCGTTGCGATCTGTGCGACGATTCCTGGATATTTCGTGACAGTTTACATGATTGATTACATCGGGAGAGTCAAGATTCAGGCAGCCGGGTTCTTTTTCATGGCGTTAAGCTTGTTCACAATCGCAAAAGTTAACAAAGGCGGTTGGGGATCTGATCCAGGTATAGGTATCATTATTCTCTATGGACTTACATTCTTTTTCTCAAATTTTGGGCCAAACACGACCACGTTCATAGTTCCAGCGGAGTTGTTCCCGGCTAGGTTTCGTGCAACATGCCATGGGATTTCGGGTACAGTTGGAAAAGTAGGGGCGATAATCGGGACGATTGGGTTTTTGTGGGCTTCTCGTGAACCTCCACATGGGTTTGGGGTGGCACATACATTAACCGCGATGGGTGGGGTGTGTGTTTTAGGGTTTTTCATGACATATTTCTTTACTAGAGAGACAATGGGGCGGTCGCTGGAGGAGAATGAGAATGTTGATGAGTTCATTGGTGTTTGGTTCGTGAGATTTTGGCCTTGGGCTAAAAGAAATGAAATGAATATCGATGAATAATGTCTCTCCATCCTATCTAAAGATATTCTTATCATGTTTTGATACAAGATAATAATAAGATTTGATTAGCTATCCCAAATACCTCTTAGTGGAAAGTAGAGGTGATGATTATATAGATGGTTAAATATAGTTATATGTACAAAGATAAACTGAGATTGTATTGTATCATATTTATTTCAGTAATAAGGAAATGTGGTGTGTTAGTTATTATGTTTACCACCAAAAGGCAAGTATTCTTACTAAAAAGATATCATTCTAGTGTATTAAGTTGTGTGTTGAAAAAGGTAGATTTTAGGAGTAGATTCAGTGTGGAATGGATGTAGGTTAATCATGTTCAGGGTGTTCAACACCAACTCAGATTGAAGACTCCTAATATATTGGAAAGATTTAATATAATAATAATTTGCTTATTATTATAATTAAGTTAGTCTTATCTTGATAGTTTTATTTGATTTGGGTTCAAATATGTATTTGAATGTGAGTAGGACTAGAACCAGGGTGTTATATAATCCCTTGATTATTTGTTTGTTTTATTAAGTTTTTCTTGTTTGTTGTTTTGTTAATAAAAGAGTAGTAGAGAATTCTACAAATCTCGTGTTCGTGTTCTTGATTCACCCGCTAAAAGTTTAACAAGTGGTATCATAGCTATGTTTTGGGCTCGTAAATGCATCCGTTCAGGTCCAAAAGAAGCAATCGGATCCGTAGCAGACTAGAGGAACACTATGGTTCTATTGGAAAATGATATCGTGGCAGATCTTCAGTTTACCGGTGGGATAAGGAAGATTAATCAGATGAACTACAACACTTGGTCTACCTATATGATGTCGTGTCTACAAGGACAAGATCTGTCAGAAGTTGTTAATGGTCCGGATACTGTCCTACTCAAAAACGACGTGAACGGGGCAATCAGCAAGTGAAGAATCAAAACGGGTAAGGCGTTTTATGTTCTCAAGACTACGATTGAAGAGGAGTTGTTTGAACACATACGAGACCTTCAAACACCTAAACAAGCATGGGATGCCTTGACAACTTTGTTTTCCAAGAAGAATGATGCAAAATTGCAACTTCTTAAGAATGAATTGTTGTCCGTAAGCCAAAAAGATTTGACAATACCGCAATATTTTCATAAGGTGAAGACCTTGTGTAGAGAAATCGGATAGCTGGATCAAGAGGCAAGAACTAGGGAACTTAGAAGGAAATTAATCATTATACATGGTTGAAGGATGTTGCTATACAATGTTGTGGTTGAGTTTGAAAACCTACTGGTCGGGCAAGAGTCTTTATCCAAGCAAATGGAGGAGACGTCGATTGGAGGATCAGCAATAGCCGAGGACACAACTCTTTGTGCAAATCGTGGTAAAGGTAAATTGCAGACAAGCAAATGGTCAGGTCAAAAGACTTATGGGGACCGATCTAAGAAACCAAAATGGAAGAAACATAATCTAAAACAAGAAAGGGAAACAAGTGACTCGGGTAATGATAAAAAGTACAAGAAACCTTGGAGAAGTTTTCCCTTTAATTGTCATAAGTGCAGACAACGAGGTCACATGGCTAAATATTGTAGAACGCCACCGAATGAGGAAGGCATCCAAGAATCAAGTACAAAGAGATGCGAGTATTGCAGGCTATGAAAGACCTTAAAGGAACAAGTATGTATCTAGAGGGAGTGTTGAGTTTGACACTTTAGCCGAAGCCGAAAGACGTGATCTGTGTTGAGTTGTAACTATTTCGATTTGACGTTCTTCGTGTGTGTCATGGTTAGATGAAGGTTGGTGTTGAGAGGGAGTGTTAAACATGTTCAACACTAGCTCAGATTGAAAACTCATTTTGGAGAAAATCTAATATAATAATAGTTCGTTTATTATTATAATTAAGTTAATCGAATCTGATAAGTTAGTCATATCTTGATAGTTCTATTTGATTTGGGTTCAAATTATGTATCTGAATGTGAGTAGGATTAGGACCATGGTGTTATATAAACCATCGGTTATTTGTTTGTTTTATTATTTTTTCTCGTTTGTCATTTTCTTAATAAAAAAGTAGCAGAGAGTCCTAAAAATCTCGTGTATGCGTTCTTGATTCACCCGCTAACAAATCATACTATTAAAAAATATTATTCTTCTTGCACAACGCCAGTGCAATGGCATGGGTTTGTTGTGGCGCACTGCGGTCTTGGGTTTGTGCCTTGTGGTGGTGTTTGGCGCCACCTTGCCCGCATGGAATGTGGGTGACGCCCAAGCAACCACCACAATCATTTGTCTTATGTAGCTATCTTTTGAACACCATAATGGAGTACCACCCAACTAAGCATGTCGTTGAAGTTTTCGTTCCCAAAGTATGGAGTGGTCGTCGAGCATGGAGCTAGTGGACCAAATAGTAGTCGCTTCACAGTTAATTGTCACATTTAAGGAAAAAAAATACAAAACATCTTTGCAAGTTCAACAGCAGAGTCAAATGTGACATGTTTACTGCCCTGAATAAGGTGCTGACATTCTACGGAAGTCCCTGATGTAACACTTGATTCACTTTGCTTCAATATTCACCATGTCAGACACCAGCCTAGACATGCAGTTGAATTTAGTAGTGTACTCGCGGTGTGTCATCTTTCCCGCCTTTAAATTAAAAAACCTTATCTCAGCCATCTCAACTTCCGCATCAGCACAGAACCATGTCATAACCATTTTATTCAAATCATCTCACTTCATAGCCTTGATTTCTTCTAGAGTCTTTCCTTGCTCTACTGTCTCCCACCAGAACATAGCCTTATTACCAAACGACTGGGTAGCATAACCCACTGCTTGATCGGGACGGCACTCGCTAATTTAGATAACCTTGTCCATATCGGTTATCCACTGGAGAGTAGCGACTACATCCCACAAGCCAGTCAGCTTCAGCGGGTCACAACCCTTGAATGGCTTGTAGTTGCACCCACCTCGACTTCTCTTCCCTTCTCCAACGTTCACAGACCGAACTTCATTTGATTCATCTTTCTCATTCTCATCATCATTCTTGGAGTTCTCTCTGGTCTTCTCAGTGGTTTTAACTTAGCTTCCAGCAGACCCTTCTAGATGTAGATTCTTCACCGTAGTAGCTACAGCTTGAGCAATGGAAACTTGAATAGCATGGCCAAGTTAATTACCTTCGTCTCGCTCGGTTACATTCTTTCATCTCTGGTGTCAGTAACTAGTTCTTCAGAGGGTATCGGGGTGACATGTGACCTACCACGGCTTCCCGTACGACCTCCTTGACCAATAGCCTTCTTTTCTCTAGCCATTCGTATTTTATAAGGAAACACAAACGTCATCACTCTTGGAACTATTTAGTACAAGGATAATAAGGCAAGCAGGTAATAACAGTGGCCAGCTGTGATTAGTTCATCACGTTACTTTCTGTGTCCTATACACTTCCCTTTGTGAGTCCATTTGTGATAGGTTCTACTTTTAAACAGTTAGACAAACAATCAAACATTTCATATAATTACATAACCCTATCTCTAGTACTTAGGCTAACTTTCTTATACAATCCTACATTATACATGAATTTAATCATGTACTTTACCTTTACTCGGCTTGCTTGAGTGACACATGGCTTTCTTGAACTGATATCTTCTTTTTTTTAATACTTAAGTCTCATTCTTTATTCGAGTCTAAGCATGTAGGATGCTTATCTCTCTCAAACTCATGCTCTGATGCCAACTTGTAAGGCCCAATCTCAATGCCTTACTTTAGCGTTGTATTTACTCATAACCACAGTTCTATAAACCATAGTGAATTAAAACTTTCGTGGAAACATTAAACTTCAACCATATATTACATCATCATCCAAATCTCAATATAACAATCAAACACTTGTTTTAAAGCATAATATAAAACATCACATTAAAACATCATAACATTCTTCTCAAGATACCAGCTTCTTCAGTCCAATATCATGTGTCCCCTCAAGCCAGCTGTTTTAACATATTTGTCTACGTGCATACTAAAAGTTAGCTACACTGAGTGAGTTTTAGTTAATCAGACAACATACATTACATACACATACTTACATATACATATTATATACTTAACTTGTTTGCCTTCCTTTCATGCATACATTCGTACTTTTATACTTTCATACTTTTAACTTAGTTTCAGTAATTAATAAATACAAAAAGAAGGGTCCTATAGAGAGATAGATATGAGAGGAGGGTTTCAAAGACGGAGGAGGTTATGGCTACCAACATTGTTCCTATAAACAGCACAAATTGACAGACACCGCAACCGAACAACCGTGACGGAGATGAGAATGTGGCTTCGAATTTCAATCTGGGCTATTTATTGGCAGCTTCGAATTTGGATCTGGGTTATGGGGGGAGAAATGTGTGATGGTGATTACCAGCAGTGGTTGATGACGGAGTTTGGAAGGTGAAGGTGTTGGAGACGAGATGGAGGGTAGTTGGGTAGTATTTACAAATGGTTTTAGGTTTTACTTTATATTCCAAACTTACTAGCTGACACTTACAGGTTTAATAAATTTATTAATATGTAACATTTATTAATTTTAGAAATAGATAATTCGGATATCTGAAATATCCGAAAATTTTAAAAGTTACTATCCGAATCCTAAATTTCGGATATACGAATTTTCAGGTATCCGAATTTTCGGATAATTCGGATTATCGGATACGGATTTTTTTAGCACCCCTAATCATCACTCCATGATTCTGTTTACTTTTTTAAACGATTAATAATATTTGAAGACCATATTATTCCTTAATTAGTCATAACCAAGCAACATTGTATTCCTCAATAACTTATAAATTATATTGTGTTATAAATTACATTGTTTCTTGGATTTAGTTAATCTGAATTAGTTTTCTTCAAATACCATTGACATGTGTTTATTCTATAAGTTGTTTTGTTTTATCTTATACATTGTTTACTTATTCTAGAAATTGTATGTAAGTTATAGTGTATTATTCTGCAACTTATTTAGCTTATAAATTTGTTTATCTTATGCAAAACACACTACAACCGATGAAATTATTTCCATTCTTATGTGTAGTTTTCATTTCAAAAGTTCTCTTTCGTGTTTGATGAATAACAACCAAAAATCAAAATCATGAAAAGAAAATTAAAATATGAATTCCTAAATCACAGTGAAAATGTTTTTAACAACAATCACAGACCCAATCATTGACATTTTCATAAACATAATTTGATCTCTATTATTAACTTATATTAGTTCATCCCATTTAAAAACTACATGACCAGTAACAATGATTATGTAAAACTGGGTAACCCAAATCGATTGGAACAACAAAACTGTATAATATAATGATAGTCAAATTATAAACTTGATTAAAATCAAATCGACTGGAACAAGAAACCATATAAAAATGATGAAAGTGAACCGCATACGTAATAGAAACTTTAGATGGAATCCATAATTAGTTACTGAATTTTGGTGATGACCACATACACAACACACTAACCTTTTTAATGATCAAATTCCTTTCATAGTTTTACAAACCAGGCACTAACCAAATTTCATAGAAATTAATTACAATTCAATCGATTTCC
Source organism: Bidens hawaiensis (assembly GCF_021521415.1). Taxonomy (NCBI): domain Eukaryota; kingdom Viridiplantae; phylum Streptophyta; class Magnoliopsida; order Asterales; family Asteraceae; genus Bidens; species Bidens hawaiensis. The sequence goes on along the minus strand of NW_027492739.1, from coordinate 158,579 downwards.
AATTCCCATATGAAATTAATTACAATTCAATCGATTTCCAATTCCCTCCGGACATTCCAATTCTGTCATAAACATTTCATGAACCAAGCGACCCCTTTCAAAACACACCTAATTACTTTAATGTTTTCCTTCAATTTCACCAGCATACAAACAACTGAACAAGTGACATTCAACTTGGAATACAACACACCATTCAAACCGATTACTGTGTTTTCGTTAACACTCACATAGAAAATACCAATAACCCACCAATCTATACTACAAAACAAACAAACAAAATTAAAGAACACCCTAGAAATTGGGGTGGGGGGGGGGGGGGTTCAAAAACTGCTTAAATCGAACACAATCAAGAAACCCACCTTGCTTCTTCATCAGCAGGTTGATCGGGTTTGTAGGGGACTTCTTCTCCATTATCTTCAATAATGGAAAACGATTTTGTTAAATTAACCAAAATAACCATAAGTTTTATCATACTAACTGAAGAAATAACACAATTAAGGAGACGATTGGTGATTACAAAACCCTCTTATCAATAAGATGATGAAAAAAATATTGATTTTTGAGGAAGATTATTGTAGATTAAGAACACACCTTAGTCTATGAATTTCAAAAAACACTATGACTGTGAATTGGAAAAAACACTTTGTAAATGACGAAAGAATGTGAGAGAAAGATATGTTATGTTTGCTAAATTGTAGGAGTGAACATAGATAATCATGTGACAATTCTGCATGTGATTTTTAAAATATAGACATATTTACCCTTGAATCTCTATAGTTATGTCATTAAAATATAACACACCTTGCTTTTAAACAACTTTCCATCTAGACCATAGGATCACCTCATCCAATGGTCAAGATCATTTTCAAACTTCTTAGACATATTGAACCTTTTAGAATAACCTTACATATATATATATATACTAGGTTAGGTACCCGTGTATAACACGGGTTTAACCGGTCTAATTTTATGAGTCAAAAACGTTTGAAATTTTGATAATAAAAAGGCATGATAAACAAATTTGCTTATTAAATTAAAAAAAAAGTACAAACATACATTACATTTAAAAATAAAAGTTATAAAAGCATAATTAATCAAGTGCATAATGCTAGTAATACTAAAAGAATTCAATAAATGTTTTAACTATATTTATGAAAAAAAAATCATATGTTTAATAGTGTCTTGGAGAACATTAAAGGCGAGCTCTCATTGCTTCTTTGCGCACAGCTCTCGTTGGGTTTCTGCTCCATCTCATAGCATTTGTTCACATCCAATAATGTCAAAGTTGGAATAAAAGTTACAGTGTGGGCATTTCATGTTTGCTAAACAATTATGTATGAAAATGTTAGTTCAAAATACGCGACTATAATGATGTGTAGAAACAACAATCAATAAAGCATGTATGTTAATAATAAATTTGATAGGTAATGAATTCAACAATTTACCTGAATGGTTTCAAGACCAGTTTAGATTACCAATTGCATCATCAAGTTAAACACCCACAACTAAACTCAAGAAACTAAAATGTATAAAACATTAGTTCAAATTATATTACTACAATGACGTATAGAAAATTGTTTTGCTGAAGCACAATGCAATAACTAATGAATTCGATAATTTACTTGAACGGTTTCAGGATACCACTTATTTTGCATTATCAAGTTGACTGTCCATAATAACCTTTAAAAAACGAAAGTATAGTAATCAAGAACATAGAGGTGAGAAAATTAACAAAAATTTGAAAGGAAGGTCAATTAGTAATCAGGTACTAAATCGCAGGTACTAAGTCACAAAGTAACTTTTTTTTGTTAATATCGTAATCGGGTCAATTAGACCCGATTTCAATTAGTTAACGCCTAATCTTTCATCTCAAGTGAGCACTTCTAATGTAATCAAGTACTAAGTCACAGGTTGCATCATTTATTTCTAAAACACTAATCTTAATTGAATTTCGATTCTTAACAGTAAATTATAAATAAATGGGGTTCTAATCATATGCTTATAATTATTTTTTGAAGTGATGCAACAGTGATGTTTATTCAGGGTAAAGACTTATTATTCTTCGAATAATATACATACAAAAGCATCTATATTTTTTAGATAATTAGAGGGACAGTATAGTTATATCTACAGCATGTTGAAAGTTAAGGCTGTAGTTTTCTTAAATTCAGTTCGTTAAAGGAACCTAAACCATAAAATCAAACCAGAACCAAACTATTAGTAACGATTTGGCTTTCGTTTAATCGCACCAATCAAAATTGGCTAAACCTATGAAAATAAAAATACATAAATATAAAAGAGGCATACCCATATTATACATCAGGTAATTAATCAAATTATAATGGTTGTTACCTAAACATTAAGATGTTAAACAATAGATTAAACTAAACAAATCAGACAGATAACGAATTCAAAAATATAATAAATTCGCATCCTAATAAAGGAGGTATAAGAGTACCTGAGATAATAGAACCATGTGTTATACCATGTTCAAGCTCTCAACTTTAGATATAAAATCTTCCTGTAACACATAAATAGAAATTAGATAAAAAAAACTTATAGTCTGATGTGAAATTTATATGGCTGTATATTGATGCATAGTTCAACATCTAATATTAGAACATTAATTTAAAAAAAAGGAACACTCAAAGGGGGTTTGCAGATTCTTCAAAAATCATAAACCCATATAAAACCTTGCTTTTCATATTTCATTAGAAAGCTTGACTAGGTTAAAATTAATCTAAAATTAAGAATATTACATACCTACTTGCATATTGGTTTAAGTGAAAAGGTGTTTATAGCAGCACAAACAAAATCCGAATTCAGACCCCGATGGACAGATTTCTAATTATGTTTACAATTAGTAATTACAAACAGAAAATGATTCAGAAATTAACTGCAATTTAAAAAAGAAAACGACCTAAGATTCCGTTTGCGGTATTTAGGGTTTATGATGTGATAGAAATCGCAGCAAATTGTAAAAAAACAGCAAACAAAATTAGTAAAACACCTTAAACAATCGAACAGCAATGATTGGGAACGTGATGATACGGATTTGTTTACACACTATCGTTCGGTTATAGATACACAAGGAAACTAAGAGAGAGGATAATTATTTGGGGTTTCTGAATTTAGGTTTGGGTAAGAGCGGCTGATTGAGAAAGGAGTGGGGCTTTAGGCGGGATTTTGAGAATGAGAAGGGGCTAAGGTGATAACCCGTGTCAAATAAAAGTTTTATTTATTAATTAGTATATATATATATATATATATATATATATATATATAAAAGGGTTAAAATAAAAATACATAGTTTTGTAGGAAGAGTAGGAATTACACAAAAATTAGAGTTAAGAAACTATATTGCATAAATCTTTAATCCTAGGAAACTATTTGGTAGTTTAAAAACTACCAATCTCAACCATTAGATCATAGATCCAATGGCCTAGATTGATTCTTACTCTTTCTAGAAAACTATTTCTTTTTATTTTAACCCACCCCTATATATATATATATATAGTTTGGATCAAATACAAATGAAATTAACGTACTATTGTGAGAATCGGGTAGAGTAATTACATACACAAGTAGAGTAATTATGTAATTACTCTATGATGTAATTGCATAATTATTCTACTTGTATACATAATTACTCTACTTGATTCTCACAATTAGCACGTTAATTTTATTTGTACGTTAACGTTCCCCTTTATATACAGCTACATACATACGCTCAACCATTTCTATCATTCAATTAAAATTCATGTAGTACACACTTACTTTAAGTGTTACCACTTAAGGTAAGTGTATTAACTAAGCACATAGAAGTATGTATATAGCCCCGAAAAAAAACATAACGGAGAAAATGAGACTAGAAACTCACCTGGGTCATGTTTCTCTTGGAGTTAACTGTAACACCCCTCCTTAGCTGTGCATGACAAAATGTGAAACAATTATAAATATCAATTAACTACCCCTAACTAGATCATATTCTAAGTAAGTGAAACCCCTAACGAATGAAGGTCAGGGGCAGCGCCCCTGGAAACAAGGTCCTAGGGGCTGCAGCCCCTAGCATGGTCCAAGGGACAGAAAACTGAAGTTTAAACGAATCAAGTTACATTTGAGTCGAGTTTCATTCTAATCGAATCGAGTTTTCATTCCAATTGAATCGAGTCTTCATTCTAATCGAATCAAGTTTTCATTTGATTCGTTCCGTTTCATTTTGATTTAATTCGTTTCAATTCGACTTGATTCGAGCATTCTTCAATATACGATTTAGACCGATTTTCATGCCTTTTGCTATAATCAATTTCTTTCGACCCGTTCTACCGTTATGACGAGTCCTGGGCCATAGCCATTCTATCTTCTTGTTTACACTGTCCGAACATCCCTCGCCCGTCCCATTCATTCCAAGCAATTTGTTTATGTTCAAGTTTACGTTTTCTTACACGGTAAGGTCCGATTTGCCTTAGTACCAAATCTTAAAACATACTGACATCTAAAACCTAACCTTTATATCAAGAACATACCTTTTCGGTTCGGATTTAAGTCTAGATGTAGATCTGGACGTGTTTCTTGTTGTGGTGATGCTTGAATCACGAAATATGCCCTCCTTTAGCTCGGATTAAATTCGGGTTTGAATGAGAGTGTTTGTGTGTGTTTTTTAGTGTGTGGACGCAATGGCGTATAGGGTTTAAGGATGTTTAAATACCCTAAGCTCATGAACCTAAGGTCCATCACCATCTCTTATTCAATCTTTTATTATTCAAACTCACACTCTATTATTTATTATTTAACTTGACTAAATAATAACATACTAGGGTCAAGTTATTCTACAAATGGTAACAAAAATGAGAAGTGTGAGAAGTCATAAATAATTGACATGTGTCAAGTGAGGGCCAAAAAAAGGGTATAGAGATAATTGTACACATTTCTCTCTCCACATGCAAGGCACATGTTAATACCCCCCCCCCAATCATTTTAGAACGTTTATAACTTTTTTGTATGATATTTTTTTTTTAAAGAAAATCATCATAATAACAAGCGTTTTTTAATCATTAATATGAGTATGATTTTGTTATATAAATTTAAAACAAAAATTACGTCATTGTGTCTTTTCGCACACAATTGTCTCTTTTTTCGTCATTGTGTCTTTTCGCACACCATTGTGTCTTTTCGCACCCCATTGTGTCTTTTCGCTTATCATTGTGTCTTTTTTCTTCATTGTGTGTTTTTTCGTCATTGTGCATTTTCGCACACCATTGTGTCTTTTGGCACACCATTGTGTCTTTTCGCTTATCATCGTGTCTTTTTTCGTTATTGTGTCTTTTCGCACACCATTGTGTCTTTTCACTTATCATTATGTCTTTTTTCATCATTGTGTCTTTCAACTGATCATTATGTTTTTTTAAATACTAATAACACCGTTGTGTAATAATAATATGTAAAAATAATGATAAAATAACAACAAATTATCTAATACATAAAACACAATGATTAATACATGTTACACAATAACTTGAAACGTAAAACACAATGGTGAATACGTATAACACAATGACCTAAAACGTAAGACACAATGGTGAATACGTATAACACAATGACCTAAAACGTAAGACACAATGGTGAATACGTATAACATAATGACCTAAAACGTAAGACACAATGGTAAATATATATAACACAATGACTTGAAACGTAAAACACAATGGAAACAACATATTACACAATGACTTGAACATAATATACAATGAACGCAATACTATTTTTCTCAAATTAAATTAATTTGTCATATGTCAATCCGAATAAAAGACAATGAACGTATTACACAATGACTAAAAGTTAATGATGAAAAAAACGACACAATGACGTAATCTTTGTTTTAATTTTTGTCTTTAATATGAGTAACAATTAAAATATATAATGATCAAAATGTATAATACAATTCATATGAAAACTCAACAAAAAGACACAATGAACAACAAAAAAACACAACTAAAAGAACCCATTAATTTTTTTTATTTTTATATAACAATACGATACTCATATTAAAGATAAAAAAAACTCTTATTATTATGGTGAATTTTTTTTTAAATAATTTCGTATGAAAAAATTATAAACATTTAAAAATGATGAGGGAATTGACATGTAGTTTGCATGTGGAAAGAGAAAGTCAACAAAGGTGAGTTATTATCTTCATGCCATTTCCATCATATTTATTAAATTAATCTCACCATTCTCATTTTTGTTGTCCTTTGTATTTTAACTTTGGATCGTTGATCGATCAATTTTTTACTTTTTTCACGAAGACCGTTTTTTGAGCGTTTTCTGAGCGTTTTAGGGTTTTGGCTGAGCGTTTAAGTTTTTGTGAGCGTTTTCTTATCGTTTTAGGTTTTTGCCTTTTAGCGTCGCGCGTACCTCTCGTACGTTAAGGCATTAACGTACAGTATCTCTACCTAAAAGTATTGATGTTACATATAAGAGCATTCTCATCCAACCCTCTATTTTATGTGATGGGTGTTTTTATACTTTAGAGAGTGATTTAGGGTGTTGTGAGTGAAGAATTTTTATATTTTAGAAAAAAAAAAACAATAACTTTTTTTATATATTTGAATAACTCCTGTTCAACCCTTATAACTTTTTAATATTTTTTAAAAGTGGTTATGGGTGAGTGAAAGAGAAAAAATAAATGATAAATGTATAAATAAGTATTATTTAATTGAAATAGAGAGAGAAAATATCATAAGTTTTAATGTAAGTTTTGATTTAAAGATAGATGATGAGATAAGAATACTCTAAATGACATACCAATATTGGTCACTCACCTAGGGCCGTCAAACCTTTACTCTAAATGACATACACCCTTTACATCTTAAATTTTTGTTTTTGTTTATTTTTTTTCCTTAACCACTCATATAAAATGTGACCACTGATAATTGTTTTTTTTTTCTTTTATGAATTTTAACATATAATGTTTTGTAAAACTCTAGATATAATGTTACGGAGTTCTTATTCTTAACTATGTTTTATTGTAATTAACTTTTATTCAAAACGAAATTGTGTGATAATATACAAATTAGTAAAACATGCATGTCATTGATCAAAACTATTTTCCTTTTGTCTTTTGATTTTCTCAAGTTTTTTTAATTTACTAAATAGATTTTTTTTTAATAGTAATTTGTATTATTAGTTTTTTTTATCTACATTTTCTTATAAACGTTCTTAAAAATCGACCCTCCGCTACGGTTAGTTTGATTCACACTTTGACATAAATTCATATCGCAAGGTTAATACCGGTCTAAAAGAAGTAGAAACCAGTTTCACCGTATCTACATGTCGAACCCTTCACGAAGCATGGGCAACTGATGTAGAAATAGTGAAAACCGGCCCGCCGTATCCACATTTCGCAACCGAAACGGAACATAGACACTTACCACTAGTTATTACTTCTTATATAAAGATCGCTACAGAAATTAATCCAAAGTAAACGAGTCAAATATGAAATAGTGTTGATTCAAGAGGGTACAACAGACCGAGAGCATCTTTACTCTTTCGACCAACGCAGCTGGACCCAAAGACCAATTCCACCGTAAATCTACTTTTTCACTCACTTTTTGAATTTTATTCACCACTTTTCGAAATATCCAATTATAATGTCTCACTTTATGCTCCCATAAAACCATATAATGATACACATCCTATCAAAAAACATAAATGTAACGTTTAATAAATAACAAGAACTAGTTAATTACTAGCTAGCAATAACTTCACTTGATAACAATGGCCATCATATTTCTCCTCCCTCTCCTCCTCCACCTCCTTTGCCCATTCCCCACCGTGTCGGCCGTCGGCGTAAACTACGGCACGCTCGGAAACAACCTCCCGTCGCCTAAAACCGTAGCCCAACTCCTCCAATCCACAATCATAGACAAAGTTAAAATATATGACACCAACCCTCAAATCCTCCAAGCCTTCTCCAACTCCGGCATTGACGTAATTGTCGCAGTTGAAAACAACAATGTAGCTAACATAAGCGCCTCCAAGTCCGCAGCCGAGGACTGGTTCTCCGCCCGCATAGCCCCGTTCATCCCAGCCACTTCCATTGTCGCAATTGCGGTCGGTAACGAGTATTTAGCATCCGGCGATGATAACATGGACCCAAATGCCCTTATTCAAGCCATGCAAAACCTTCATGAAGTCTTGTCATCACGAGGACTTGATAGGAAAATCAAGATCAGCACCCCGCATAGCATGGCGGTGTTAGCCGCCTCGTTTCCGCCTTCGGCTGCCACTTTTGCCGCCACCCTCATGCCCACAATGACCTCTATTCTCACATTCTTAGCCGACACGGGCTCACCGTTTATGGTCAACGCATACCCTTATTTTGCTTATCGGGACAATCCTGATACTGTCCCACTTGAGTACGCGTTACTTGGGAACGCAAGTGGGGTCCATGACCCCAAAGGGTACGTCTACACAAACATGTTAGACGCACAGATCGACGCGATCCGGTCTGCGATCGCGTCGTTAGGATTCGAGGGCCGACAGATTCGTATTATGGTTTCTGAATCTGGCTGGCCCTCAAAAGGTGAGCCCGGTGAGACAGCAGCCTCACCGGACAACGCGAAAACCTATAACACTAGGTTAATCAACAAGGCCCAATCAAACAAAAGGACCCCAATGAAACCTAATGATAAAATAGATATATTTCTATTTGCTTTATTTAATGAAAACAAAAAACCAGGGGGTGCAAGTGAGAGAAACTTTGGGCTTTTTAATGGGGATGGTTCAAAGGTTTATGATATGGATTTGAGTTGTGAATTTTGTAGTGGGTCAAAAATGGAGTTTGGGTTTGGGCCAGGGTCAAAAATGGTTCAAAGGGGTCCATCGGTTTGGTGTGTGGCTAAGCCACATGCGGATGAGAAGCTGGTTCAGGGTGTATTGGACTTTTGTTGTGGGCCGGGTGGTGTGGACTGTAGGGAGGTTTATGAAAATGGGGCCTGTTTTGGGCCCAATAAGGTTCATGCACATGCCTCATATGCAATGAATGCATATTATCAAATGCATGGGAGGAATTATTGGAATTGTGATTTTAAAGGAAGTGGGCTTGTCACATTCAGTGACCCAAGTAAGTTTTTTTCCATATATTATATTATTTATTTAAATAGTCATTTTTGATCTTTTATATGTGGGTATGTTGGAATTAGTTTTTTGCAAGGGATATTAAGTAAATTATTACTTATTAATGATTTTTTTTTATTTTTAATAGGTTATGGAACATGCAAATACTCCCAACAGTAGAACAAAGGGTTGATGGTGGATGAAATTTGAAAGCCTATGATCATGATTTGTAACTTATGTGTTAGATGTTGCGTAAAATGTATCATGATAAACTCTTATTGACTTTTTTCACGAAAGTGAGTTCGTGTTTATTTCCATGATTGTAAGCAGTAGTGTGCTACGCGAGTTCTAAAAAAAAGGACCCTGAAATCAACAATAAAAACCAAAATATGTTATTGTCAATAGCTCAAAACAGTAACAATTCAAAATAGAACTCAATCTATAGCTGATGCTTTCACCTACCACTAACATAAATAATGGTTGGTTTGTTAGGTGAACAAAATACAATTATCAAAATTCAACTCCACGTGTTAGTTGATACTTATGGACTTATGGTCCTAGGCTATGGATACATGTAATTGCCCAACAGTATGGACACTTCTTTAACCAATTAATTATCACGTTCAATGCAAAGGGGTATTAATGAGGAGCATTCACTAACTTTTCATTTAAAAATGTGTAATGCTTTAATTAAAAAAAAAACAAGTATTATTCATTTCTTTATAGAAATGTGAGTGAGTTATTTTGATTGGATGGAATTGAATGTGGCCTCACCCTCTTTAACTAGTTGTAAAACTATGTGTAACTAGTAAAGCGTGACACAACAGAAGTTGGTTAGTATTGCTTTTGTACATTATGATGTTGGTATGTTCAGTTTGTTGCGGTGATGACACAAACGAAAACGTACAACCACGATTTAAATTGAAGATTATTTTGTTATTCCTTAACAATTGATAAAACCTTTTTTGTAAATAAATGAATTTACTTTTGTCAAATTATTCACCTCCACTTCAAGCTTATATTTTGTCCATCTAATCTCCACTATGCTTTCTTGTTTGTACATTGAAAAAAAAAAAGAAAGAGAAAAATGGACTAATAAAACTATGTCACGTACGTTGCACTGAGAACCAATAGAAACCAACAAAAATAATAGTGATGTTGTGGGGTGGGTGGGTGGGGGATGTTGTTTTTTAACATATAGTTAATGTGAGTCAAATTGCCGCTTTCCATCCTATGTGGCCATTGGTAGCACCGGCCAACACTCCACCTTTGGGGGGGGGGGGGTGTTGTTTTTTAACATATAGTTAATGTGAGTCAAATTGCCGCTTTCCATCCTATGTGGCCATTGGTAGCACTGGCCAATACCACTCCACCTTGTTGGCGCTGCCTAGCAGTGAACAAGTTGTGGGAATTCCCACGGTGACATTGTTGATGTTGATTCAATTAGTAGTTAGAGATACGAATGAAGAAGACAAAGTTTGGCGGATGCAATTGAGGGTTTATTTGTTTGCTAACTTACGCGTGTGAAATATCAATTTAATTTTGCTAACTTACGTGTGTAGTAACGTGAACCGGATCGTTTTGTATGAAGAGGGTTGAAACTTGAAAAGGTTTTTTTAACTTTTTCAAATTTTATGTTTATATTTATTAGTTATATGTTTGATTTTTATATTTTCTTGTGTGACATGATTTCTAGTTTCCTTTTCACTTGAAGTCTTCTGCTTCTACCATGCATTATCGCTAATAATTTTAAGAAAGTAAGGTTATTATTGACTATCATATATTAAAACAAATCGATTAAAGATATTTTGAAAACCAGCCCGCTATATTCATAATACCAACCGTTAGAAGTTGACTTATAACATCTTTTAATCTTTTTCGAGAGAAAAAGGTTGCTTTTACACAATAACCAAATGGTTGACTTTATGAAACTTTATGTAGTAGGTGTAGATGACACATTCAATTGTCAAGGATAGGTGGGGTGAGTGTGGTTAGTATTTATGGTTGTGTGTTGACCTGTGAATTCAAAGAACAGTCATTTACAGTTAACGATAAAAGAAAAAAAAGTCAAAATGAAGTACAACAACAGTCCTTGGACTTTGTCTAGGCTAACCTTTCTAGGGTTTTCCTTTTTTTTGAACGGTTAGGTTATTTGGAACACTGACAAGCTACTGCCCCATCTGTTCATTTTCATTCCACACTAAAAAAGAAACCCATCATAAAATGAGAAAACTTAACCTGATACAACATATTTTTTGTCACAAGTGCAATGTGACATGAACTTAGAACAGGTTAACACTAAAGGTGGGAGAAACACTTGGTTTTGGACCCTACCAGGAACCGGTCCTACTAGCTTGACCTTCAACCCGAACCAGGTTTCGGTCAAAAACCGACAATACTCAGAACCGATTCCTATCCGACCGAATTCTTGACTTTTGTTGACTAAACCGGAACCTATCATTATACGGTTCCGGTTAAAAAAAACGGTTTTACCCACCTCTAGCTAACACCTCTCTCTTTTCAACTTAAAGTATTTGGATGTCTCCACTTGGCCTGAAATCATAGATAAAATTAGATTAAGATAACGTTGTTTTTAACCTATGATATTATGGTTAAGTTAATTTTTAGAAGAAGATAACGGTGTTTTTTAACGTGTGATATTATGATTAAGTTAATTTTTTGGTATCTTAAAAAAACAATTTTTTGTTTCAAAATTTTAATCTAATTTGCAGGATTTTTATATAAATATTAAGTCTCTTCTCATTAAACCATCACCAATAAAAGGTGTTTTTGTGGACGTTTTTGAATACCTAAATGCCTCTGAGCCTACAATAATACCCCCATCTCTCCTTTATTCTCTCTCCTCTCTCCTCCTATTCATTTCACGAATACATTAGTAGTATATTCTTCACTAAGAATCTAACTACAGCTTCTCTCCTCCACAGCATACTCTCTCTCTTTCACATCATATTCTTTTTCCTTAAAAACACCCCAAAAATCTCATATTTCTGATGCTCTTACCGTTTAGTTCACTATAAAATGAAGGGTAAAATGGACAAAACTTTTAGAATAATAATAATAAAGCATATATTCATGACTATAGACTGTAGTGCAAAATTAGGCATCTTTATCATCTTAGTCCAACAAAATTTATAATCCAAATCTAAACAAATCCATCATCTTCATTATAAAATTTATATAAAAATATATATATATCATGTTCGTCACTTATTCCCACAATCAAACAAATTCATCAAATCCACAATGAGTGAAGAATGAGACAGTCAAAGAAATTAAAATGTCTAAAACAAAGACGTTATCCCACTAAGAGTAATGGAGCTACAGAAAATGTGTTTAAAAACACCGCTCAACTTAATTAATTTGAGAAAAACAATAATTATAACTATTAACTTTTTTAATATTTTCAAATTAAATTTGAATATCCAATATACATACATATAAGTGTTCAAACACGTATACACATGTTATTGTTGTAAGATGGTTACAACATACGAATAAAACACATCTAGAAGATGTCACATCGTTTATTATAAACTAGCTTTAGAAACCCGTGTATTACACGGGATAAATTAATGTATAAATTACACTGAATAATTTAATACAAATAAAATAAAGATAATTAAGTCTCTTATATTATGGTAAAAAATGTATTACAAATATAGTTGTTTTATATCATCGAAAATATTTGAATTTTAAATCGAAAATAGGTTGTTCTACTATCGGTATATAATAATGAAGCAATGCCACTGGAAGCAACATTTAAAATAATGAGGCATCTCGATGTGAAAAATATAGAAAAAGTTTTTCACAAAAATGTTATACATTCCATAACCGGCCATAGACAAATCAACAACATATTTTTTTTAAACAACTTTCATGTTGTCCTTATAAGCACACTATTGTTCAACTATCACAATAGTCTTATAATAAATATAAATAATGGAATATTTGTCTATGATTTTTTAAGACTAAATATTGGTAAAAAAATTGATAAAAATTATTATAGTTTTCTTTAATATGAAGATGCCAAAAAAGTTGAATGTTAATGTACTCTTTAAACATAAACTCCTTTATATAGACATTTCAATTTTAAAGAAAATATATTTAGACACGTAATAATTATATTAATAATTTTATTGTATTAAGTATGTTTAGAATATAATTTATGACATTAATAATTCAATCAATGGAGATTGACCAATTAATACGGTTTGTTGAATTTATAATCAATTCTATATTTAGAACCAAAAATTTTTTCTTTTCCATCAATAGAAGAGAAGTGATTTTGACGGGAATTTGATAGTGAGAGTTAATATCAGAATGCAACGTGTCAAAATTATTTTATTTTATTAGTATAGGTATATGTATTTATTCTTGTTAAATTCAAAACCTACATGGACCATCATGACACAAAACTGAAGTTGATGGCAATCTTATGATCTCACTTAATCCAACATGAAGATAGATCTTTACGATATCAATATATCTTTGTCCTAATAATTAAAGCCTTGAGTCTTAAAAAAACGTTTTGAAATTTCAAACTTTGGCCTATTAGCTGACGCTAATCTCAACTAAATAAATGTATGAGAACAGTCCCAACTTTCAACTTATGTTCTTTCATTAAGTTTTTTTTAACGAAGTCTAACCCAGTTATTTTCTATGATGTGGATGATAGTAAGTCCCACCACATCAAAATAATCTAACAGAAAATAGATGGTGGGACCCACCACCATATTCAATACCAGACAACAACCACTACTTGGTACCACACCACACCACCCATCATCACCACCATCGTCGCATCACACCACACCACACAACATTGTCGGTTTGTGAAATATCCTTAGCCAAATAGGGTTAGGTTTTTTGGTAATGAGTATGAAAATGGAGGTAGGTTTCACTATCATCCAAGTCATAAAAACTAATCAGGTTACATTTTGTTAGAAAATAGCTCAGTAGAAGAAAATTATGTTGAAAGTTAGGACTTTCCTTATACATTTCTTTAACTAGGATTAACACCAGTCAATAGCTCGAAGAATTATTGAAATTCATCTTTATAATTTTTAAAAAATAAAACAACTAAGCACTAATTGAGAATTTGATAGTCAATGGGGTGCTAAAGAATTATTCATGAATATAAGGGGTGCAAATGTAACTAATCATTTCATAAATAAACACTCTTTTGGCAAATTTACCCTTTCTTGCTTATTACCACTTCAAGTAGTGGTTTCTAGGGTTTCCGAAATTGGGTGGCATTTGACACCAACAAAACCATCACAATCATATTTCAATTCGCCACGAATTGATTCAAAATCAAGACTTTTTAATGGGTTTTCAAGAAATGATCATGGGTTTTGTGCAGATTACTGAACCTGCAATGATATTAAAGAGAAAGATGAAGTTGTTTTGATTACTATTGGGAAGAATTTTGTGGGTTTTGTTTTGTTTTGTATATATTTGTTTGGTGTTTAAGTATGGCTGCTGGCAATGGTTTTTCACCATCTTGTGTGATTGTAGAAGATGGTTTTGATAATAATATTTCTTCTGGGGTGGAAGAAAGATTGAAGAATTCGGACCCGGAGGTTGGGAAACCGCCAAGACATTTGTCGGTTGTTCGGCGTAGCATGAGCATGTTGCCGCCTTCAAATCTGGTATATTAACGAACTTTCAGTGAGTTGTTTGTGAACTGTTCAACGGGAAGTTCGTTAATTTAATAAACGACTGAACATGAATAAAAAAGTTTGTTCATTTAGTTAAATGAAAGAACGTGAGCATATGCTTTGTTCATTCATTTTGTGAATGTTTGTTCATTTAAATTCGTTTATGTTCGTTCATTTACGCTGAATAGTTTGCATTTGTTTAAGTTTGTTCTTTATGCTCTTTAATATATTCATTTAAATTTTGTAGGCCCATTACAATTTATTATAGTTTTAATTACTTTTTAGGCCCAACACACATTCACTTTTAGTTGGTTTACCTTAGTTATGTTGTCCGCTTACTTTCATGAACTTTTCGTTTATATTGTTAGCTAACGAACATAAATAAACACAAACACACTCATTTTCTTAACAAACGATAAAAAAAACTTTGTTCGAGTCTGCTCTTTTGTCTGGTTAATTATAAGCCAACATACACAAACATGCTCCGTTCGCGTTCGTTCGATTCTTTACAGGCCTATATTTTAGTTTTGAAAACTTGACTGAAACATGTAATTATGTTGTCAAGGTTTTTAGTTTTTCATTCATGTTATCATTTATTGACTTTTGTAAGTAATTCTGTTAGGACTTTGACCTTGGGATTATTGGGGATTCTGAATATAATCCGGTGATGATTCGATCAGGAAGTTGTGCCGAAAAAGGACCAAAGGAATACATGGAAGATGAACATTTATGTGTAGATAACCTTCTAGAACATTTAGACACGATAGAAGGCTTACCTCCACTCGGAGCATTCTATGGAGTATGTACATTAAAACAAATCAAATGTTTGTGATTTTCAGTAAATTTGTTTTATATATATATATATATATATATATATATTAAAAGTTAACGGTTGTGATTTGATGTGAACAGGTTTTTGATGGGCATGGTGGAACGGATGCTGCAGTGTATGCTAGAAAGAACATATTGAGGTTCATAACTGAGGAACCGCAGTTCCCGGGTTGTTTGAGAAAAGCGATAAGAAATGCATACATAAAAGTCGATCAAGCGTTTGCAGAAAACAGTAATGTTGATATATCTTCAGGAACCACTGCATTGACCACTCTTGTTTTTGGAAGGTAGGTGAGCCTCTTCTTGTTTTCATACATGCCCGGTCATTCGGTCAAGTGAGCCGAGTGACGGTCAAATTGGGTGGCTTCTAGTTAGGTTGACCAAGAACACTTTTTGTCCAAAATATATAATCTTTTTGGAAAGTATTAGTGTGCCAAGTATTTAGTTACAATCTAGTTTTTGTTTGAATATAATGGAAAATTTTTGCATTGAAAATTCACTTTGGTTGACTTTCCGCGCGTGTGACTCCTTTGTAATGTAACATAAGTCAAATTGACTCATTCATATTAGGGGTCAACTTTATGCTCAAACCGAACCAAAAACCGAAATTTCGGTTTTTGAAATTTTGAATACGATCGTTTCAATTTTTTTTATTATTTTGGGCTTTGGCAAGAAAAAAAATGGCCCAAAATAATGAATTTGAGCCTAAATCTTTTTTTATTATTATCAATTAATATTTTTTATACATTTGGGCTAAAATGTTTGGATTACACTATTTATTAAACTTTTATAAATTAATTAAATTTCAAAATGAAAAACAATAAATTCTGTTCGATTTGTTTTTTTGGGTTAATTTACATGCGAAACCAAACTAAAAGTTCGGTTTCAACTAAAACATATAACCAAACAGTTGGGTTTTGTATGGTTCGTTTATTTTGGTTTATTCGGTTATAGATCGGGTTTTTAGGTTTCATGCACACCCTAGTTCGTATTCACACAAATACATCTCAGTATATGTCTTTAATTTTTAATCTGTATTTGTTCAGGACGATGATAGTTGCAAATGCTGGTGATTGTCGAGCGGTTTTAGGAAAACGAGGCAAAGCAATAGAATTATCAAACGACCACAAACCGAACAGTATATCAGAAAAGCATAGAATCGAACAGCTCGGTGGTGTAATTTATGACGGGTACTTAAACGGTCAATTATCAGTGTCCCGAGCTCTCGGTGATTGGCACATGAAAGGCCCGAAAGGCTCTGCGTGCCCATTAAGTGCGGACCCGGAGTTGCAAGAAATATTATTGATGGAAGATGATGAGTTTCTGATAATGGGATGTGATGGTTTGTGGGATGTCATGAGTAGTCAATGTGCGGTGACAATAGCCCGAAAGGAATTAATGATTCATAATGACCCGGAAAGATGCTCGAGAGTGCTCGTTTGTGAAGCGCTTAAACGGAATACGTGTGACAATTTAACGGTGATTGTGATATGTTTTTCACCAGATCCACCACCTTGGATTGAGATTCAATCTCAAATGGGACATAGGAGTGTTTGTTTAGAAGGGTTAAAACTTTCTTAAGGGTGCTTTAGATGGTAATTTGTGAAACTTTATGTTTATAACGCGTGTACTTGTTTTGGGAAAATATGATGGAAGTCCGAAATTATCGATCTTTTTGTACTCGTTTCGGGAATATATGTGGTATCAAATAGAGGCGTCAATCATGTCGGCTGGTGGGTTGACAGGTTGAATTGTTTTAATAAACCAAATACGGCTCGTTAAATTATTTGTGTTAAAAACATCAACCATAATCCGGACATACTTAAAATAGAGTAACATGAGCACACCACATCTACACATATATCTAAACGTATCAAACGGGTTGGTGGGCGGTATAATACAAGTTGTATATAGCGAGCCGAACACCCAATCGTTTGCCATTCTAGACCCACTCTCTAAAAACTCGAATCAGGCTTAAATGAGCTTAAGCCCAAAAATAAACTTGTTTAAAAAATAAGCCTGAGTTTGAGCTAGATATGATCAACAAAACCGGTTCCTGGAACCGAACCGGTGGACCCGAACAGGACCCGAACCGGTTCCTACCCGTTTTTTTTAGGAACCGGACCCTATCTGATTCAACCCGATGATCCGTGACCGGTTCTTGCATTTCTGAGTGGGGGCGGGTAGGAACCGGAACCGAACCGGAACTGGTTCCTAACCGTTTTTTTTGGCCGTTTTTTGACCGTTGGGGTCAAAAATAGCCGTTTTTTGACCGGTTACGGTACAGGAACCGGGTTAGGAACCGGTAAGAACCGGTTAGATAGGTTAGGAGTCCGAGGGTGGGAGAACCGGTTCGGTTCCCTAACCGGTTCGAGCCTGGAACCGGTTTAAAAGGTGGTTTTGAATATAGGAACCGGTTAGGAACCGGTTCCGGTTCCTAGTCCCAAACCGTTTTGAACATCTCTAGTTTGAGCTTCACTTATTGAGCTTGAGTCATCTCGTGAATCTAAACAAGCATATATTTATATAATTTGTATTTAATATGTTAAACATATATTTATATAATGTGTATAAAGTATGAAAACCCGAACTAAATAATATATATTAGGTTGCACGTAAAAATATAATTACACCGTATTTAACAAATAATTAAAAATGTAAAAATTAATTTATAAATTATAAACAACCCGAAATGAAGTTTGAGAAACTACTCAAAATCTAACTCGAGCTATAGAAATAGAGCTCGAACCAAGCCGAGTTCGAGCCTAGTCGAGCTCAAGTTTGGCTAGCTTAAAACTAAGTTGTAAATGCGTTAATCAGGCTAGTGTGTTTTTAATAAATGGGTTAAACGTGTCGTAAGTTGACATGTTAAATCAAACAGGTCAAGCCAAACACAACCCGTGTGTATTAAAACAAGTTAGACATGACAACCAAAAACCTAATTAACTTCATGTCAGAAATTCCCATATCAAGAAATGTTTTTGTGGCTTGGAATGTGTTATGAACCAAATTTAGGTTACTCAACTGGATCAATTAATAAAAATACGAAGATTACAAAAAGATGTGCCCTGTTTTCGGTCTAAATTGTTCACATATTGAACTCGTACAATGGGTTCAAAGCTTACAAAATGTATATTGTAAAGTAATTCCTAAGTGTTCTTTAGCTTCGCGTCTTCACGAGCAGTTCATACCATTCCATGATCACAGGTTCTCAAAGTTCACCATGAACTTCATCATCTTCTTCATCGTGGCTCGACTCATGCTTATGACTGCAGACAAACATTAAGACATCAGGTTCTCTCTTTCGAGCCATGGTTATGTTTTATCTCTTTTATAATAAAAAAATTTAAAAATCATGCAAATTGTATTTTAATGCATAAAATCATTTTATAATCAAGTATAAAAATGAACCCAATCACCAAAAGATTTAAAATTTACCTTGAGGATGAGCTGCAATGTTTGCTAAGGTTGTGACATAAAACTTTGCTCACCCCTCCTACTTTAACCGATCCTTTCTTTATCAATTCTGCCAGCTGCGGTTATGAACCATAACAGACGAGTAAGCACATAAGAAAAAAAAATAATAAAATGCTCCAGGTCAAGACATGTTGAGTAACGCGCCAATATGGTCCAGATAAATTTTGAATACCGTCCGGACCATATTGTCACGTACCATCTTTTGTTCAAAATTTAATCATAAAAAGGTGCTAAATTAATTCAAAATTTAATTATAAAACAGGTTGTAGAAAGCATAGACTCACGTCATCTTCGGTTTCCTCAAGTAATCTGGAACAGGTATACAAAACAAATTAAACATGCTGGTATATTTTTACAAGTAAACAACATACAAGATTGAATATGTTTTGGTAGATTGATTTCATATCTCACCTTCCACAATAAGAGGATATCTCCTTTGAGTAAGCCCGCAGTTCTTGCTTATCTGGAAAATGAAATGAAAACTTACACGAGAAAAGACCTTTTTTGTAAAATATATAAAGCATTTACATAAACAATCATGCTGGTTTAGTCACTAGGGATAATATAGTCCTGTTAAGCTAAACTATAACTGTATAAGACAAGTTACTGAAAGAAGTTTCACCAATACATACTGCTAGTGATGTTATCCCAGTCATCCACTTTCATCCATATTCTTTTATTTGAATCTACCTGCATAAATGGCCACAAAGCACCATTGTTAATATCAGATATATATGTTTAAGCAATTATTAATTAATTAATATTAGATATATGATATGTTTAAGCACGCACCTTCTGAAGAGTATAGTCTTGCATCTTATCACAAAGCCCATCCAGGAGGTCAACCACTCTCAGATCACTGACTCTGTATAACAAAAGTTAGTTAATTTAGTAAACAAATGTTGGTTCATCTGATCACTGCAAAAGTTTCTAGCTTTAGTACAGAGTGGTAAGTATTTTGATATATTACTTGTAATCTATCACTTTTCCTTGGCGTTGACCTTTGGAGTCCAATCGGTTTCTCAAGTCCAGATGGCTTTTTGGCTTCTCCTAGAAAGATACAAAAAGTAAAATTAATATTAATAGAAAATTCATAGGATTTATGTTATAAATTCTTCATAAAAAGTATGATGCGGGAATGAAATAATGCATTTGAAAGAAAGCAGAAAGACATACCTTTATCATTCCGTGTTCCAGCTCCTCCTGCAAAATTAAAACCAGTTGATCAATTCATAATTTTACCATAAAGGCTCACTTAAGGTGTGTCACTAAGAATGTGCATGTATTAAAATTCAACTTCCAGTAGATAAAAGTTAAAGTTCACATTATAGCACCTATGATAAGCTTTGTTCTTAACAAAACAAACCGTGGAACCTAATTTTAATTCTAAACAATACATCTCTTCATCAATCTCCAACTAAAAAACTCACCAGTTAGTCAATTTAAACTTTGTATTATAGTCTTATAGGGTCACATGCTCAATTCACGCAAAATCTAGTTCCAGATTGCTAGAACGAATTGCAGATAGCGGCGCAAACGAGCAGAGCTGCTAGAGAGCCACTCCAGATCGGATCGATAAAAAGCTCGAAATGAGCCGAGCCTTATCGCGCCCGAGCCATTCCTGAGCCTCAAATAAAGCTCGTTTAATTATCGGGCCTGAGCTCAAGCTTTGTATGGAAAGATGGTTTAGGCTCGTCAAGCCTCAACGAGCTTAGCATATTTTAAGTTTCAACATTCAACTCTTTTCTATTAATTTTACATTACACTACCAAGCTCGAGAGCTTTAGCTCGTTTAAGGTACTACACACGAGCTCGAGCTGATCTTAGGCTTGTTAACGCCTTTATCAAAACACATAAATATAACTAAAAATGTATATGAATTAATCAATAAATAGTAAATGAGCCAAACCTAAGCTGAGCTCGAGCTTGATAAATTTGATTCCAGAGTCGAGCTCGAGCTTTAGAAATAGAGCTCGAAATAAGCCAAGCTCAAGTACCGGTAAGTCAAACGAGCCGAGCTCGAGCCTATTCTCGGCTCCGCTCGTGTACACCCCCAATTAGTTATCACAGACTATTTAATAGACATTCAGATACTTACTTCTATTTTCGTTACGAGTATTACCAAAAAAAGTTAAATCTACTAGTTACTTGTGTCTAAGTTTATAATTACCTAACCTACCTCATGACAGAACCAAGTATTAAGTTGAAAAACTAATTTGTTAATATTTGTGCATTTTGCTCTGTAAGGATTCATACAATTTCTCCAATCTTACCAAAAGCAATAATTAGATACGAAATAAGAACCAGATCGGACAATTACAAAACCTAAAACGAACGAATTGTAATTGATTACTATTTACTTACAGCTACGGCATTACACGCTCTGCATTTATCATGAATCGAATGAGCAAATGATAATAAAGCCACGAATACAGTCACGGCGAAGATCAACCGTCGCAACGCCGCCGTCATCTTCGGTTATAATCTTCTGCCGGTGTAAACCTACACAGTACACACACTGAAACACGCACTTATTCCGTAAACTGTGATTTAAAAAACTGACCGCTGACCGGAGATTTTCGTTACGTGGAAGACGAGTGTTTCGACCAATCAGAAGGAAACACCTGGCACCGGATGGTAGGGTCTTGACACGTCAGGTTAATTAATTGTATTATTCATTTTACACCCCTTAAGTTTCGACTGTTGTAAAATACACTTCCTCGTCTCTTGATGCCAGATTTTTTATTAAGTCACATGCTTAACCGATGTTTGTCATCGGATTTGAACCCTTGACATTTAAGGAATGAAGCACCTTGGCCAGCAAACAGGGGGCACTAGTGGCCAGCCCTTGCCACGCTGGTCGTGTACACCACAAAGCCAGCCAGCCAGATGAGACACGAATGATAACGCGTGCCCCTCTACAGGGCCGGCCCAACAGTATATGAAACTAAAGCCCTAGCTTTAGACTCTCAAAATTGTGAGACCCATTTTAGAACAAAATTATTCCTTTAACTTTGATATTAATATACAGTTGCATTATTTGAGTTTTATCAAATAATCAATCTGCATTGCACTGGTATTCCCATCTATTTCCTTCCACAAAGAGCATGGGATTGAATCCCCTCCATGTCCTTTCATTCTTTCTTTCTTACAACTTATTTTTTGTGCAACCAATTTTTTATTTATTTATATATTTTTACTTTCTACAATGTGTACTTTATATTTCTAATACTTAGTTCCCTATTTGATTGGAGTATATTAAATTTGATTTGAATACATGTTCGCTATTATATTTTAAAAAATACTTTATCGTGTTGGTCAGTTTGATTGTTTCTTTTTAAGAGTGTTATATTATATTATTATATGATATACGTAATTGACCCTTACTATCAACGGACTTTCATGGGTTAAGGTTTCTAAAATTTGATTATTTTCATCAATCTTTCATGATTCAATGTTTAATTTCATAATTCAAGATTTTTTCTTAGTTGATTATTGGCGTAATTTTTTCTCATTCATTAAATCTACTAAGTTCGTTAGTTGGTTTATGTTAAAGTTCTTTTTATCTGTCTTATAATTGTCGATTTTGAATCGGAGTAGCTAAAACAACATTCCATATAAAATCTTATTAGTTAATTTCATCACGTTTCGACGTGTTATGACCGTAAGTAAAAAAAATATATATATTTTGGAAAAAAGACCTCATATATATTAATTCGCTTCAGGCCACTAAAAAGGTTGGGCCGCCACTGCTCCTCTAGCGGCCGCGAGTGAGAGAGATGACCATCTGAAGTGGGGGATAAGCTTGCATATTCATTTGGTGTGTGCTTGATATCTGTTGTATAGACTACATATTCACAATGAAGAAAAAGCTATGGCTATTGGCCTGTTTGTTGTTTTACAACATGGGCTTTTTTTATAAGCTATTACATGGGCTTTTTTATAAAAGCTATTTCCTGGTCCAAGTGTATTTTTTTGGCACAATTTATTAAGTTCTTTTGTTTTTAAATGGTTTAATGTTTTACTTGTTATAAATATAAAAGTAAAAAAAGTGTAATGGAGAGTTGACTGAATAAAGATCTAAATGATATAAGAAACTTACTCTGTAAGTGATGAGAAAGTTGTAACTTAATCTTGTGGTCTAGAATATCATCTAACCTTATAAGAAACATAGTCATGGTGATGAAACATTCAATTTTATAAATTATACACATATCTCTTAGTCATTCCAACAAAACTTTAGATAATAAAAAAAGGTCAGCATGCAATTCAAATAAGCCTAAATAGAATTAGAGGCACACACACAAAAACGAAAGCCCTAAATTCACCCCCAATTCTACATTTATGATCTTCCTCTATCACCACAACAGATTCACACTTGAAAAATAAATTAGCTATATGTATTGGATTTAGTCATTTTGACACCTAATTAGAGTACCTTTTCAAAGACATTGTAATCGATAATGAACGATCCAGGTTTGTAGACGACGTTAAAGGAAACAACCAACAACAAAATTGTGGCATATTGGTTGGTGATAGGTAACGACACTTCGTCCAAGTACTTGGTACTATAATCGTTGGAGGAAGAATACCGACTCCTGAAGATGCTCCAGAATCTTTTCGGTTGTTCGTCCGAGAACTACGATCTTTAGCTCTGGAACTGAATCACTTTCTTGTATCTGAGAAGACTTTCCTGCTTAATAGGAAGGAAGCTTAATCGAAATGAAGCAGAAGTTTTCTTCTATGATCGATCGATATACACATCAACAACTCCGAATTGGATTAGTTTCTCCTCAACAAATAAGTGCTTGGTCCAAAAAAAATCCTGCCTAATGGCGAGATTGTTGGAGAGGTGACAAAACCTTATAACTTTCATTACAAAACCAATAAACAAGAAAAAGATGGAACCTCCACGCTCTTTAGCACGAGATTTTGAGTCTCGCGTGTCAACCATTTCACCACCAAGGCATCTTGAAAGTGAATCGTATTCCATGAATATGATATCTATCTAGTGTGATGTATGGAATAGTGGAGTGTTGGAGTCTTTCTATTGATCGGTCATGTCATATAGGCTCGAATTGGACGTCCAATTTCTTTGATTTGAATTATCCAGAGAATGCCTTATATAGATATCCAATATATCAAAAAGATGGACAATCAAATCTATTTCTCGATTCAATAGAACCCCAAAGAGGTGAATAGGGTCCCAAATAACGAGAGATATGTAAAAAGCAGGTCCGATATGCCTATTCCTAATCCTAAATGGAATGTAACGACGTAGGGATCCATATGTAAACATAGTATCTATTTAGATACGCTCAAATGACCCCTTCTCACGGTGAACCCATAATGAGAAGTTCTAACGAATCACCTACGAAAATTAGCCAAAGAAATGAGAAAAACAGAGGGCTGATGCTCAATGGAGCCAGCCATGGTGACGAAACGCAATAACCGTCCACATAAGCACCCAATCATGAAATCGTTGCTATCCGGCGCCACCGAGGGTTACGAATCAGAACCCGATAACACCACAACCGATTTATGATGAAGTGGAGAGAGACTACCACTGAAGATACACACCATCACTGTCGGGCGCCACCAAGGGTTCCGAATCAGAACCCGGAAACACCACATACACGATTTAAGGTGTGCCAAAACAATGGTCAACGACAAAAGATCAGGAAATATATTATTCTTTGTTTAAGTAATCAAATAATGAACACACTGCTAGTGTTGTCAGTGGTATATTTAGTTGTCTCCTAGTTACAACAAATGAAACAACAGATATATGCATTTAGTGTCTACAAAGGCTCATTACCATTTTTACATAATCCTTTTGTTTATACACTTTCTGGTGAAGGTTTTACTCAACCCACATGAGCTTCAACTGTGAGCACGAATCTCGCTTTTGTAGCATAACAAAATACTCCATTGACCCATAACCTCATTCATAATCCATCTGGAAGTTTATGTTAACAAAAGAAGTTAATAATTTTTCACCTTTCCTTAACCAACATATATAAGTTGGTCGTCTTCTGATGTGTGTATAATGATGCTCTTTCTAAATGACTCACAACTAAGCTTTAAATTTATTAAACGAAAATCCTAATGAATCCACACACAACCGGCAAGTGTACCGATCACTAATAGTATAGACCTAAGGAAGTCCGAGTATCGAACACAAGGACACTTGAAAACGTATATGATACTTAACCCTAACCAAGACTCACCTAATAATATTTAAATGATTTTTAATATAATTAACT
Source organism: Bidens hawaiensis (assembly GCF_021521415.1). Lineage (NCBI taxonomy): Eukaryota > Viridiplantae > Streptophyta > Magnoliopsida > Asterales > Asteraceae > Bidens > Bidens hawaiensis. The sequence goes on along the minus strand of NW_027492739.1, from coordinate 133,207 downwards.
ACTTAACCTAACTTACTTTAACTAAATTAATTAACTAAACTTAACTTAATTAAATGAAACTCTTGACGAAACTTGGAAACTTTACTGCAATCGGAGAAAACGTCTACCTAGGTAAGAATCATATTGAAGGTATAATAAGATAATGGATTGAGGATTCTCACGACACCGATTCCTAAGGATGACACAACTAAGGTTCACTCAAGAAAGCTAGATCACCTCTCAGTCTCACTAACAAACTCTAACTTACACTTAGTTGATTTTAAGAACAAACCGAGAAACGAATTGTTAAAGTGCTCTAATGTCGACTCTCCTCTCGGTCTCACCGACACACTACCCTAATGGAGACGAATACTACGCAACCAAGGATAGAAGAACAATTTAGTTTAACTTAAACTAGATCAACTAATCGCTCAAAACCCAAACCCGACAAGAACCAAACCCGCTCTCGCGCGATCCTAATCCTAACAAGTAAAAGCTATGAGACGACTTTACTTCCTATCACCTCTCGGTCTCTAAGAAGGTGTTCACCCGCTGATTATATTCAATTAAAACACTCACTTAAACCCTACGGTTGATCACCCCGCAAACAAACCCTAAACACCAAGTAAAGAGTTCTAACAAGCAACAATCAATCAAAACGTATTCAATTAATCAAAGCAAGAGGTATATGAGTGTAATTAATAAATTCACAGCCACTAAACACAACCTAATTCAATATTAAACCAAACTTTTCATTAACAATTCAAGCCATGATAATCAACAATCCATATTACTCATTAAAACCTAACAATATTCATCTAACCTAGGTAGAACTAACAAGTTTAGCCGAACATGATATTTGGACAGCAGCTATACATCAAAGTAAACATCATATAACTCAACATAAACATAATTAAAATCATTCAAGAATCGATCTCAATCAAGCACAAGTCAATCTTCAAGTTACTTGCAAAACAATTCAAGTTAAAGATCAAAATTAACTAGTTATGAATCTTGAACAAGAACATAAAGTTTATGGATGAATACTTAAGATATATGGCTGAGTTTCTTGATGAATATGATCCCTAGCTGCTGTACCAAGTTGTCCTAAGCCTCCTTCTTCTTCACTTGGTCACACAAGATGCAAAAACGACTTTCTTTGAAACCCTAGATGCTGCCAAACGGAAGTTTTATGGCTGGTTGATGCTGATTTGGGGATTTAGGGGCTGTTAGGGTTCTTTTTTCTTTTGTTTAATTAATATATTATGCATGTAAGGCTTATAACTTGTGGGCTTGGGTCGGGCCTTGAGTTGTAGTTTTCAAAGTTTCTCAAATAAGCCCCTAGAGTCTTCAAACTTGCCACTTTTCTTCATTAAAACTCATAACCTACAAGTAAACATCAATCTTTGTAAAATTAAGCAAAAACAAGCTAAACCTCTTAATAATTAAACTAAAAAGCAATTAAATCATGATAAAACGATAAGGAAATTAAGTGTGTTTTACAACACATCATCTTCCGCCGCCATCTCCGTTTCAACAGCAACGTGAAGGTTCGACTGGTGTCGAAAAAAACTGGCGGTTAAGCAATCAACAACCCAGTAACCCAAATTTAAAGACAAAAACATGATCAATTGAAGAGATTGATTGAATCTGATTGGCTGCCCAGAACAGTGGCGGATCTAGACGATAATTTCAGGGGTAGCGTAAGCAAATTTAACCGTACTTTAAGATTTGTATTTTACCGGTTTCGCGTTTACCGGTGCCTATTTACGTGTTTTGCGTGTAGCGGAGCCCAATATAGGGTTTCGCTTGTACAAGTGTCTGGTTAGGCGTGTGTGGCGTGTCCCAGGCCCGACTTCTTGAAACAAGCGTACCGACATCCGATTAACCCGTTTGCAATGACGGATCAAAACAAGTTGGTTTATAATGGGTCGCCCCAAAATAACTCAAACTTGTTTGCTTATTGATGTTGTAAAATTATTCAAACTTAATTAATATATTAATACAATAATTTTATTGATATCTTTTGATCATATTATATTGTTACTGAGTAGTTTTAGTGTTTACTCAACAAATATATTACTAAACACAATATTAATTATATAAGAAAATAAAAGACAATTGTAAACCAAATATAATAAATAAAAAATCTAAATCTATTAACTAATCTAACAACAAAACGTATCATTTAAACATATTAATTTTATCTATTCAATTTAACTAGAATTTTTTATTAACAAGTAATGTGAAATGTTTAACTATAAAGTGATTTAAAATTCAAATCAAACTAAATAGTATTATTTGTAACTTTGTTGAACTAAAAGGGTTAATAATAAGTTTGCTTATAATTTATTTTTACTTTTTATAAAATCCACGTTCCTATTCAATCTTCCCCACTCATCTTTCTCTCTCTTTCAAGATATCATCCTCTATAGATTCCAAGTTAGTTGCAGGTTTTTGTTAATTTTGAAAGGTATCGTTGAAAGGTTTTAAAACATTTTTAAGGGTAACATAATATAATTTCAGGGGTAACATAATACATAAAATGTAAAAAATAATTAAAAATTTTCACTTCGCCGGAATAGTTGAGGGGTAGCGGGTGCTACCCCTCCCTCTCAAATAGATCCGCCCCTGGCCCAGAAACACCCTAAAGACGAATACCATAATGGTAAATGACAACAAATTATCACCATCGTAACACTAATGCAAAAGCGATGCATCGCTGGTAAAGAAGCAAGGAGATGAGAGAGACGAAGGTAAAGTATGAGGGAAAGAGGATACGTGTGATGTAAAGAAAGAAAGACTGATGAATGAGTGAAGAAATAAGGTTGCTATATGTACAGCCACCTGTCGTTTACACAACACCTGTGTAAAGTAATATTAACACGTGGAGCAGTGTACCCAACCCACAGCCAGAGTTATAACATTTAAAGCTAAGATTACAATATTTAAAGCATTATGTACAACTTTTCTTATTAAGAAAGTTGTTATTTAATATATATATATATATATATATATATATATATATATATATATAGAATTTGTATATAATTATCTTTTATTTTTAATTTATATTGTTATTTCACATTTTTAAACACAAAAGAAAAAAGAAAAACAAAAAAGAAACTCGATGGAGCAATATTAGAAGATAAATCCTAAAACTGGCTTCAACTACAGCACACAATCTTAGACTAAATATTATTTGGTTTTAACTTATGATGATGATATGTACATAAATTTGTAATCCATTGACACATTCACATAATATATGATAACATATATTTAACTCATGATAATGATAACATAAACTTAACTCATGTTTAACTTCATGATAATGAGAACATTTACATAAGTTTGTAATCCACTACTAATAACACTTTTTTAGAAATAAAAACTAAAGAACTCTAATCAAAATTGTATTACATATATAGATAAAAGAAGAATACAACAATCTTTATCATACACTGACGTACGCAACTACAATATCCGTGGATTTCAGAAATACACAAATCCTAAACCAAACTTTCCTCCACCGCCGATCTCATCCTCCTCTGTCAATCCATATCCACCACCACCGTCCACCACTCTCTGGCATCAACAATCCACCGTCACCATCAGCAACTTTGATGAAGAGTGTCCGACAACTCGTCGAAAAATTGCAGTTACGCTTCCCCTTTGTTCATAGGTTTGTTTTAAGCAATTGTTTTTAGAAATTGATCAGTTTAACTTCTAAAGTGATCAAATTAATCATCAATTCATCCAAGCAAACACACCTGAATCTTCAATTGAATCAATTTTTGACTTGAGTGTAACTGGCTTCCTTGAGGGTATGAGCGTTTTCTTGAAATCGATCTGTGAAATCACATCAAATGATATCAAAATTATCAATATATATATCTAATTAATCATCAATTCTTTCAAACAAACACACATGGATCTTCAATTGAATCAATTTGTGACAGTTTAGCACTTGTTATTTGGCCTTGATTAATATTTTGTAATTTATTGGTTTATGATTTAATCTGCAAATCTTATAGTTTCACAATAGGTTTTTATTTTGTCAGAACATGGGAATATAACAAAACAAAAAAATTAAATTGAGAAACCTATAGTGACGATTTCTTGTCGCTAAAAAGTGAATCTATTTGTTTTTTAATTGCTATTAAATATCCTATAGGGACGAAAAGTCGTCGCAGTAGGTAAAAACAAATTTTATTAAATACTTATTTTTATTTCTCAAAATGTAGGTGACGAAAACCTATAGAGACGACAAGTCGTCGCAATAGGTGTAGTCTATAGCGACGACGACATCCATGCCTATAGCAACATCACTTAGGCGGAGACAAGACTCGCAACGAATTGTCACCGCTCAAGGGTATGGCGACAAAAATTCGTCACTATAGGCCTTCATATCAAACGAAATTTCTTGTAGTGAATGACCATGACTTCCAACAAAACTTCAGCAGCAGCTCAGAAAGTAATGATCTCGGCCCACAACAACCAACGAATAGATTCCGAGGAATTTTTACCATACAAGAGAAAAGATAAACATTTTGAGGGGTTTGACGTAAACCAAGCACCATCCATTGACCATTCAAGCACCACAAACAATCGACATTCTTCCACATTATACCCTCTTTCCAATTATTTGTCTTATGAAAAATTTTATAATTCTCGTAAAGCTTTTTTAGCGGCTATCACTTGCAACGATGAGCCGAAAATTTTTCACCAGGAAATAAGATATAAGACTTGGGTAGAGGCTATGAAAAGAGAAATTGAAGTACTAAAAAAATTAAGACATGGACCTTGGAAACGTTATCGAGTGGTAAACGACCTATTGACTCCAATGGGCTTATACAAAGAAATTGAAAGATACAAGGCTCGGATAGTGGCGAAAGGTTTCATATAAATGGAAGGAGTCGACTTTCATGAGACTTCCTCTCCAGTTGCAAAAGTTGTTACGATAATAACTCCTCTTTTTGTTGTCGTGAAAAGGGGTTGGGCGATTGATCAACTTGATGTGAATAACACTTTTTACATGGAGATTTGGATGAAAAGGTATATATGAAGATTCCTCAAGGTTTTGCTACAGAAAATGAAAACAGATTATGTTGGCTACGTAAATCTCTTTACGGCTTAAAACAAGCCTCCTGAAATTAGTATCACAAATTTACCATAGCTTTGGTAAGCTTCGGTTGTACTGAATCTAAGGCGGATCATTCTTTGTTCTCTTTTGCATCTGGTGACACCTTTGTAGCCGTTTTGATATATGTGGACGATGTCATTATAACAGAAAACAACATGCAAAAGATCAAAGAAACAAAAAAGTTTTAAACGATCAATTCAGTATTAAAGACTTGGGGGCATTTGAAGTATTTTTTTTTTTGGGATTGAGGTTGTCCATTCAACTGACGCAATAATCGTAAGTCAAAGAAAGTATACGTTGGACATCCTCAAAGACAGTGGCCAAAGTGGTTGTTGCCCTACTCAGTTCCCAGTGGAGCAGATTTTGAAGATTGATCACTGTATTGAGAGTGAAAAGGTCGATGCCTCCCAACACCGTCGTTTAACTAGAAGACTTTTATATTTGCTTACCACTAGGCCTGACATTGCATACCTAGTTAATGTTCTGAGTCAATTTGTCTCGGATCCTAGACATGAACACATCGAAGTTGCTATTCATGTGCTCTGATATTTAAAATCAACTCCCGGGCAGTGCCTTTCTTTTACCAAAGGAAGGAGTCTTGGATCTTGTTGCGTGATGTTGACTTGTTGAGATGCCCATTTACGCTTCGATTGCGCACTGGTTACATATTAATGATAGGAGGTGCTCCTATTTCTTGGAAACGTAAGAAACAGTCTGTCGTCTCTCGCTTTTCTATCGAAGTCGATATCGTGCTATGGGTATACGACGAGTGAAGTGTTCTGGGTTAGATGGTTACTAAAGGACCTCCAAGTTTCTTGCACAAATGCCACTCCACTGCATTGTGATAATCTTACAACTAAACATATTGCTAATAACCCAGTGTTTCATAAACGCACAAAACACGTTGAGATTGATTGCTACTTTGTAAGAGAAAGGGTCAAGTCAAAAGAAACAATGCCTTTTCAAATTGGAACCAAACAACGGATAGCCAATATATTCATAAAATAATTAGGAGTAAATCAGTTAGATCGATACTTCATCATGTGTGTCATCAAACATTTAACTATTGTGTTAATTGTTTTGACAATACACATAATCATAAAAAATGGTATTAACGAGATTCCGATGAAACTATTTGACTATTCATTGAAGTTGCCATTGGACATAAAAGATTAAAGATTTCATGCAAAATGTTCGGGCGAAAGCTCCAATTCTTGCGAAGACACAACTTGCTAAAGTTTGTAGTTTCATGAACCAATATTGGATGTGCAAGAGTTATTTGGTTTCGTGAGAAATATTAATATATGAAAGCTATCAATTTTCGTATGCAAGTCATCCAGCTAAGCATTTGCGTGATGATTTATGTGTAAGTTCCAATGTCACGCGTTGGCTGATGCATGCCAAAATTCCATGTACTTGCGAAAATTGCCATGTTGTATGCAAAAGTTGTCTTGCAAATTACAACCAAGTTCCTGCGGAAGTAAAAGAATTTTGTTTCGTAATATGTGTGAACGAAAGTTATACTTTCGCATAAATAGTTTCTAGACTTTCGTATACAAAATTGATTTGATTAATTCACATATATATAATGGATTTGCATAAACTTGAGTTGCAAAAACAAAAATCCAAATGAATTTAGATCATGATAGTTGAATTTGAAAAAAACATAAATATGTGAGTAATGAGTCTTATCCACATAATTCATGAATCTGTGAAAATCAATGTTATCCAAAACAATACAAAACAAAGACAGATTGAAATTGGTATTAATCCGATTTCGTCATATGTATTTAAAACATTAGATTGATTCATACACTGTCATAATGAATTGATGCGATTGTTCCCAAGACATTAAATTCGTCACTTCGATCCATCAATTTGCCAAATCAGTTTTATGGGGTTTTCTATTGATGTGAATACAAGTCAACGAATATCAAATCATTTTTTTTATTGAATGGATATAATCAATATTAAGACCTTAGATGAAGATGACATGATGATTATCAACAATATTAAGACCTCATGTTAATTTTATCTTGAAATATGAACATAACTACAAAATCCTTATCATACTACCTCGATCATCAACAGGAATTATATTAGAAATTAGTTAATGGAACTTGAAAAAAATTAGACCTTAGATGAAGATGACATGATGATCAATGATAGTTATTTATACATAGAAAACAATAACCAAGTCAATCTAGGACCCACGTGCTGCAACGAATCAAGCCATTAAATGGGAAAAAAATAGGCCTGAAAACGTTAAACCATGCACGCACGGTGCGACGTGTTAACTCGCGAAATTTAGATCAAAATCTAAAACGAAAAATTGTAAAAGATGAAAATTGTAGGGAACCAAATTTAAAATGAAAAGTATTTGGGTTAAAACATAAAAGATGTAAAAGTATTGAGGTTACAACTAACAAACAAATAAACAATAAAAGTAAAAAAAAAAACTAAAGATGGATACAACCAATCTCATGTACAAAGTATGATGCATAGTTTAAGTTGTATACATATACGATTTACCTACTATTATTTAGCAAAAACTTCTTCACTTACAAGTTTATTATTCCTTTGTTTACATGCCAATCTACTTGGCCACTAGAAATGGACCATGTATGTATATCTTACTGGAATTTCTACTAACTAAACATAGGATATACATTCATATTAGTAAATATATGACATAATCCTTGCTGGTTAGTTTAAGACATGTGAATCAAATAGTGTAATTATAATTATGTAAAGCAGTTGTTTTATATGTAGTGTAATTACACCACTTGTATATTATACTATTTGATTCGCTCATTTAACACGCTAATTTAATTTGTATTTGATTTAAACCATATTATTATTTAACAATTAATTTTGAAAACTATATTCATATTTTACGGCCAAAGGTATAGAAAATGTAATGTTTGAGAATTCTAAATGCTATATATAGATACCATAAAAATTGAGTATTCCATTATTTTTCTAAGTCATGCCATAATTAAACTTTTATATGCCCAGCGCAATATGTGATCCTCAAAAGTAGTTCAAGTTAATTTGTAAAAAAAAAAAAAAAGAAGTAGAAAATAGTAATTAGCATTTATGATTGTTGAAACTATGTCACTTAGCTTTGAGATAAGATTTAACATTTAATTATATAAAATTCACAAGATTGAAACAACTGATAAGAGATAAGTGACTTTAGAGAAGAGAAAGAGTTAGTGCGATGAACACGTAAAAAACTTGATTTTTCTCTCTTCTAAAATAATTTTAGGGTAGGTTCTGTTGGGCATAGTGAATGCTAGCAGCCAGAATATTGTTGAGGTGCATCTATTACATAATGTATCTTCTTTGTGGACCTATTACATATAAATCACTTCCACTACGTACCTAATTAAATCAATAAATGTTTTTAGGAAGATAAGTTGTGGCTTATTTAAAGGCCGAATTAAGAAAACACCAGATATACACATTTCACACCACTAGTGTATTCCCATCCCGTCAAGCGCGCATAAACCCAATATCCATGGCTTCTCTAGTATACGCGGTCATTCTCTTAATATTTTTCATTCTCGTTTCAATTTTAATAACCATATATACATATAAAAAACATAGAACTGTTATCCCCACAAATTGGCCAATTCTTGGTATGATACCAGGGGTTATTGTAAACCTTCACCGACTCTATGATTATGCCACCGAAGTTCTAACACAAAGTTGTGGTACAATTATATTGAAAGGCCCTTGGTTAGCCAACATGGACATGGTAATTACAGCAGATCCATTAGACATCCATCACGTTCTAAGTAAAAACTTCAGCAACTATCCCAAAGGTGACAAATTTCGTAAGATCTTTGACATCTTGGGAGATGGAATTCTGAATTCTGACGGTGAGATGTGGGAGATAGGCCACAAGGTCATATTTTCTATACTAAAGCATGCAAGATTTCAAAGTATGATGGAAACAATTATTTGGAACAAAGTGGAAAATGTGCTTCTGCCTATACTTGAATCTGTTTGTAAACATGGCGTTGAGATCGACTTGCAGGATATATTTCAAAGGTTTGCTTTTGATAATGTGTGCAAACTATTCCTGGATAATGACCCGGAAAGCTTGTCTCTTGATTTTCCATACAACCCGTGTTTGAAAGCCTTCGCAAATGCTGAAGAAGCTCTTTTGCTTAGACATGTTACGCCTCCTTGGCTTTGGAAATTGCAACAAACTCTTAAAGTGGGCAAGGAGAAGAAGTTGAGCGATGCATGGAAAAATCTCGATCAATTCATATACAAATGTTTGGCTCAAAAACAAAAGGAGTACAATAATATGAACCATGACGCAGAAAAGTTCATAATTTTTGCAGCCATCATGAGAGAGCTTAAACATCAAAAATGGAAACAAAACTTTTAAGAGATACCTTATTGAATCTAATGGCTGCAGGAAAAGACACCATCGACAGCGCTCTATCTTGATTCTTTTATATGCTTGCAAGAAACCAAACTGTCCAAGATAAAATTCTAGAAGAGATTCTTACACATTTGGAGGTATGTTAGCAGACTTTGTTATCTATTATAATTACTTTACGGTTATTTAATATATCATTTATATTTTGTAAGTTATTATTATATTTCTGGTTTGAATATTCGGATAGTTGTAGACTTTTTATAAAATTCACTGGATCACTAATATAAAGAGATCAACTTTTAAGTTATTCAACATACAATACGCTTTTTAAGTTCTCATGAATTTTTTCAAGGTTAATGCAAATAAAAGATGGAACACTGAAGAGTTGAACAAACTGGTTTACCTTCATGGAGCTCTATATGAATGCTTAAGGTTGTATCCCCCTGTCCCTTTCAATAATAAATCTCCGTTACAACCAGATATCCTTCCAAGTGGCCACCAAGTTGATCAAAACACCAACATTATTCTCCCTTATTATTCTATCGGAAGGATGAAATCAATATGGGGGGAGGACTGCAATGATTTTAAACCTGAAAGGTGGATTTCTAATAATGGAGGAATCAAACATGAGCCATCGTACAAGTTCCCGACGTTTAATGCCGGACCAAGAGCTTGTTTAGGCAAGAATATGGCTTTCTCTCAACTGAAGATAGTGGCAGCCACAATAATTTACCATTACCACACTCAGCTGGTGGAAGATCATCCTGTGCTTCCAGCAGATTCTATGGTACTTATGATGAGGTATGGTCTCAAGGTACAATTGGATAAAAGAAGTGGATTGAACTAAAACCAAGTTAATATCGATCTACCGTGAATAAATTTATGGTGTACTATTTGCTATTGTGAAATTGGTATTTAAACCTCAACTAGTTTAGTTTGCTTACGCATGCTTCGTTTGGTGTCCCGGGCTTAATTACTTTAGTAATTGAAAGATGTTTCGTGTAAATTAGATGAGCAATATTAAAGCATAGGTGATTTTACAAATAAAACATAAGCGGAATCAACCAGTTAAGAGATAGGACAACCCAAATCGATCCGTTACAAATAAAACATAACTCGAGTTTGACCTGTTAGATTGACCATGCATAGGTTTGACACGTTAAGATAACTCAAATCGACCTGCTAATAGATAAATTAATGGCGTCTTTTGATGAAAACTTTGCAAAAAAGTAAGCAAAAATTTTGACTCAATAACCTCTTCTTTCCTAGTACTGTCTATAGTATTAATGACCTTTGCAACAACAAAAAAGAAAATAATAATAAAAAGCAAAACTTTTGACTCCATAACCTTTTTTCGCCTAGTGCAGTATACAGATCACAATGAGTTTCTTTCCAAATCTTTACACTTAGGAACACAATATAGGTAAACACAACATATATCTTATTATCATGTTAATGACGTAGATTTATGTTGGAAGTAATTTCCAACTTAATGTGTGCGTCACGTGTAGGTAACCAGGTTGAACCTATTGGGCTTATGGAATTTATTAATGTTGTAATGGGTTTATAGGGTACAATTAGGCTTTTATAATATTTGGTAATGTCTTGGCTAGCAAGTGATGTTAGTTTATATAAACGGAGTTATAGTTAGACATCAGAGAGTGTGAGGTTGGTGTAACCAAGTTAGGGTTCATCAAGAGTCAAACCGAGTTAGGGTTTGAGAGAGTTGTAATCAGTTTTTAGAGTTATATTTTCTGATTAATATAAACGAGAGTTATTCGTTCAATTGGTGTTTGATTATCGATCCGGGACTTGAATTGGTATCAGAGCCAAGTTCAAGAAATCGATAATCCGTTAGCGGCAAACGGTTGCTTGAGGAGAAGCTATCTGTCGGCGCCACTAATTCGGAAAGAGGAGGTTTCCAATGGGTGTTGCAAGGGATTATTCAAATCGGACTGAGGGTGATTGGAATATAGACCGAAACAACAGTTCGGTTGTTACGACGTGGTTTTTCAAGTTCTGAATCTAGTTTTTCTGTAAGCGGTGGAGTAGTTTACGTAGCTTGCAATTAATTAGTGGAGACATAAGATTGGTTGTTTGACGGCAAACGATGATCTGTTTTTTACGTGAGGGTTTTACATGAATATTGATTGTTTTCTTTTGTGATTATCAGAAGTGGATTCCCAAAAGTCAACTTTGTTTTCTTGCATATCACCAAGGAATTAGAATAACAAAAAAAAAGGCATTAATTGGTTTGGTTTTTATTCTTAGGTGATCTATTAATTAAACAAGTTGGTTTAATCACCTTTGTTAGATATTTTTATTTTGGGTTGAACAAGTGGGTTTAATTTAATGTTCGTATTTTATACGGGTTAAACGAGTTAGGTTTTAACCAAGGTTTGAGCAAAAGAGTTTGGTTCTGAAAAGTTGTTCAGACTAATTGGTTTGTATTTGTTCAGACTAACCAAGGATTTTAGTTTATCGATTTTGAAAATGGGTGGTTGAGATTAATTCAAGGGGAAATCAAATATGAAATAAGAGGAATGGTATTAAAGGAATCATTTGTTGACTTTGCTCTTCACATGCAAGACACATGACAATTTTTTGAGGTACGAATTGACGTGGCAATGATGGACCTTAACTCCACGCACTAACCCGCGTTGTGGGAGTAAAGTTCGGCTCCAAAGTTTGCATTGCCGAACTAGTCCCGGACAAAAATAGTCTCCTCCGACGCCTATTTTTAATAAATAAAAAACAACATAAATTTTGGACATCTACCAGCTTCTTGTAATAGATCGTCGACTTTATTGTCCTCCTCCGGCTACCAAAACACTTGATGCCATAATTTTGGTCCCGACCTGTTTTTGGTGTGTTAATAAAAGTGGCACAATGTCACACCCTCAAAATCCACTAACGGAGTCTTACCGTCAGAGGGTGTGAACTAACAGGATCGGAATCATCAGTTATAATCAAACCATAAAACAAAGTTTCAAAACCATGAAAACGTTTACGAGAAATTAAATGCGAAAGCGTAAAAACATTTAACCAAAAGTTGCGTCACGCAGGACGACTTAAAACCAATGATAACTGTTAAAAATAAGTTTGCATAACAAGAGCGTTTTCAAGCAATGCATGTTCCTAAACCGCGCGCCCGCCTCGGCTACCTGAGAATAACATTCTAAAAGTGTCAACACAAGGATGGTGAGTTCACAAGTTTATATAAAAATAAATGTTTAGCGTTTGTGTTCAGCGTTTTGCGTTAAGCGTTTTGCGTTACAGCGTTTTGCGTTACCAGATAGTGTTATGTCAATTATATATCTATAGGTAGCTAGCCTATAAAACAAGTATCACTAAGTGTTCGACACCGAAGCTGACTGTTTATCAATTTGCCTTGCCACCAGGTCATCCAGACCATGGTATGTGTTTAGCCAAGATTACACCCGCTCGACATCCAGTCGAGTTTAGCGTTGGGTGGGGTTTGTCAAACCCAGTAGTACTACTCAACAGTGACTCGCTATTATCCAAATATTAACCGGTTCGATGTTATGAAGGACTTTAGTTTACGCGTTTGCCACTTAGTCTTTACAAGTGATATATAATCTATATTAACAAAATCTTAAATGCGTTCGGAGTATGTTATCTCCCCCGAGAGAAAAGCGTTTAAAAAGTTTAAAAGGGGAAAGTGAAACTCACTGTTTGCGAAGAAATTCCCAAATTAAATCACCAAGATGCGCGTTACAGAAAAACTCTCTCTAGCGTTCTAAAATAACAAAGAGATTTTTCTAAGTGTCGGAATATTATCGAGTCTCTAGACTCGGCACATAATACCTATGCACATAACATGTTTCGTGTTTCGTTTGTGAATCGTGTGTGACTTTAACAAGTGTATTTGTGATACATTACATGTGCAAGCAATCATATACGTGTTATGTATTCATATAGTACATCACTAGCAATTACTCCCCGTAGGGCGTTTTGGTCAAATCATGACAATTAACTAGCCATTATTCCTCGCAAGGGCAATTTGGTCAAAACACGATAATAAATTAGCAAGTATCATGTTTCATGCATTTTCACAAAACTCAGCAGCTAGTTTCACCGAGACAGAAATTCTACTTGAAAGATTGTACTATTCCACCGATCATAGCATCTCAATTAATTTACCAAAAATTATCACAGAAGCATATATGTCTTAGGTTTCCAGAACATATTTTATTATATTTTTATTCCACATAGTTTTCTCACAATTATCAAATCATTACAGCAAACTCATAACAGTCAAATTCATGCGCAACAGAATGTTATTTGCAATTCCCGTTAAACGAAAAATCCAATAAATGCAAGACCACTTGGGTTAGGTTCCTAACTCAATGAGTCGACTTCCAGAAGTAAAACCAACCCAATTGGTCTCTTAGTTCATGAGATATAACATTTACAAAACAACCTAACAGCAGGTCTAACAACTCAGCTTTGCACAACGTTTTTGTAAAATCATAAAAGTTAACTTCTACTTGTCCAAAAATTACAAGTTTATATTCTTTAGAAACTAGACTCAACCTAGTTTACTGTAGTATCAATAATCTCAACCAATTTTCAGATTTACACTTCGTTACAGTCACTTAAACATCAATAACACATTCTGTCCAGAAACTGTTTGCATCCAAACTCAACATATTAACAATCTATGAACTATCATGCATTCATATAACACTCTAGACTCCATAAACACCATCCATGCACATCAATTACACATTACATACATGATTAGGGTTTTTGTTTGAACTCGAATCAAAGACACAACAATTAACGTGTAACAATATCAATACTAGTTATCAAATCATTACCCAATCAACAACAATCATATTAACTATACACACACACAAAATCGGCTCATTAGGGTTTTCTATTAACCCATTAAACATCAAAATCAAGTAATAAGGATGTATAGGATAATCGATTATACCTTCCTAGCACCTAATTCTTCAATCAAGGGCTTGATTTGATGGTTGTATGTGTGTGTGTATGTCGACGGCAGCCAAGGGGAGGGGGCTTGGGTTCCGATCGGGGTTGGGAGAAAAGAAAATAGGTTAGGGTTTAGTTGTTAATGATATATTTATAATAATAATAAGTTACACTCAAGTCCCTCCACTATCAATTGTTGTTTTTCTAACTTAAATAACTAGTTTACATCTTGAGTTAACGTTTATAACCATGTTATCACACAACACATAAGTCTAACACATAATTATCACATAATTACTGTTTTGACGTTTTTCGTTTATTCATCAATCGTTTGCGTCAACTCGTTTGCGTTTCGGTGCAACTCCCGAAAGACTACACATGTAGTAAGTGTTAAGCGTCATTTAAACCCTAGTTTAAATGTAATGAAGTGTGCGTTATAGATTCAGTGATCTTAAGTTTGAATTGACGGAGTTGAGTTAACGGAGTTAACCTGAAATTGACGATTGTCACACACAACCACAAAATCATCATGAGATTAACTTGTTTATATTGCATAGTAGTCGATGATGCTAGTATAGAAACACAATAGTTCTTGGCTTGAAGAAAAATGGCGATAACATTTTCTATCTTTCATCTTTCATGTTCTAGGGTTTTATAAAACAACTAGATATTTTGGGTTTTGGGCTGGATTTTAGATAGCCCGCCATAATTTTGATCCATGTAGTTTTTTTTCTTAATTATAGATTTCAATAAAAATATATACGTCTAAAAATATTTAAAAATATAGGAAATATAAAAAATAAAATTGTTATAAAAGCTATCTGATTAAATTAATTCATCTAGATGGAAGTGAGGTGGTTTATGGATGTTTGTTGTTGTAAACAAAAGTGAAAGTTTTAAAAAAAGTTTGAAATTTAATATAACAATGATGTGACAGTTTATAAAAGTTTGTTGCTATATATGCTCATATATGATGATATTGATTTGTAAATTACAATTTACAAACACCTCTTATAAACCACTCCTCCTATTTGAGTGGTGCCATTTTCTGCCAAAAATTTGTGAACAAGAACCACCACATGATATGGACCCCATTAACATTAATTTTATATTAAACTAGTTTGAGGCCCGTGTATTACACGGGTAATTAATGAAAAGTTTGTACTTTAAGTGAAATATAGTTAACAAAACGATCATATATTTTATACAGTTACAATTTACATTAAAATTACAAAAGTTACATAACTAAGATTACAAAAATATGTTACAAATAATTAAAATAGTCATTGTACACTACATGTGTGATTGTATTGATTGGTATACATTGTTTATCGCAAATCAAAATCTTTAGTTCATGCCTGCTTATAACTCTTGATAAGGTAACATATAGGTATGCTTATAACTCTTGATATAGCCATGCATAATTGGTTATGTGATAAATAAGATTCTTCAAGTACATACAACCATAGATAAATGATAATATATCAATGAAACTAACAAATAAAAATATTCATACACATAAAATATCATACTTTTTAATCAGTTAATATATATAATGTCATTTGAGATCATGTGCCCATGTTTATCCTAAAAACATGATTGTCCAAAAAAAAATTACCTGAACTTTGATGATATAGTTATCCTTATAATTTTTAGAATTTGAAATTGATTTATAATGATAAATTTGGTGTCATTAATATTCTGTGTATGAAAAAATTTTAATTGATTTTATATTTTACAATTAACAATTGTATAATTAAGCAACATATAAAACCGGAAATTAAAATATAACAAAATGATTTTTTTTTTCATATTAATAGAAAATGACAAAGACATACTAACCTTAAAGTCAAGTAAAATAAAAGTGAGTATTCTAAGTTAGCATAATAATAGAAGATTTAAAGTTACATAAAGTGAATGTAGTAATTCTTACTTATAATAGTTGAAATAATTGGATATAGAATGTTTAAATTTTGAATACTAATCCCCTTTTATTAGTTAATATTATGGGGTTGTCGGAATATAAATTAATCGATATATATATTTTAAAAACTTATAGAAAAAAAAACAAAGATTTCAAATTTGTTGGAAGCATGGTAAATGACTTTTAACCAGATTAACTATTTTTTAAAATTAATGTAAAAAATATATGTTCTGAAGCATTTGGTCTAAATTATAAAAGAAAATATTGAAAAATAAATATTGATTTTCTTATTGCTAAAACCCTTTATACTACCCAAGAAAATCATATAAATAAATGACATATACTTCATATAGTAAATTGGTATACATAAGATTATAAATATAATATCAACTTCAATAATTTAATGCTAAACACCAAGATATATATAATAGATATTCTCTATGTTTGCAATATTTATATAAAATGCTTGGAGAAAATTAAGAAAATACACATTTTCTCGAGTTCAAATGCATATGAGAAGATTTTAAATCCAATTTTGAAACCAATCTTATATAAAAAATTATGCATTATTGCTTGAATCATAGTTTAAAAAACAAGTTGTAGTTTATCATACAAATCCTATTTTTTCAACAATGATGCACCTTTATTTATTTTAATTTGCAATTACCTGTGACTTTAAAACTATATTCTAACAAACCTGCAGCATCAATTTTAATATTCCTTATTTCTTATTTCACCATTAATGTCAATGAATGAATCGATTAGGATTTACATATAATAAAAACAAACTTGAATTCATATATTGACATGGTTTAAAAGATAAAGACCATATATTAAAATAAGTGAAAAATGTGAGGAGGGTTATGAGAGTGACAAGTGGCAAAAATAGGTAGTCTTTTATTAGAATAGATACTACAAAACATGTCGGGTACGCAATACCATTAATAGTTTCCTAAACTACTTAATTCCGTAAAAAAATAATAAAGAATAAAAAAAGATCCCTACTATGATGTCTCAAAACTTCCCTATTGTTACTTTCAAGTTTGGTATACATAGATGTTATCATAATTTTTTTTTCAATCATAAAAAGATCACCTTCTTTTTCTCGCTTCAAACCAAGGAAATATTAATGTTATGAAATTTAAATTCACACCAACAAAATAGTACACAATTAAATTATTTAACACCTAGTATACATTGAGGTTATCAAACTTTTCACAATAGCAAAGTAGCACACAATAATATTATTCCAAGTAGATATTTAACTTCGCTTTAGTTTAATTCACTTCTTTTGTTCAATCGGACCATGAGACCATGCTTCATATGAAGTATCATAGAATCTGCGGGAAGCACGGCATGACCTTCCACCAGCTGAATGTGGTAATGGTATATGATCATGGTTGCTACTATCTTCAATTGAGATAAAGCCATAGTCTTGCCTAAACATGTTCTTGGTCCAGCATTAAATGCTGGGAACTTGTATGATGGCTCATGTCCAGTGACTCCACTATCAGAAATCCACCTTTCAGGCTTAAACTCCATGCAATTCTCCCCCCATATTGATTTCATCCTTCCCATAGAATAGAAACAGAGAATAATGTTGGTGTTTTGATCAACTTGGTGGCCACTTGGAAGGATTTCTGGTTGTAATGGAGATTTGTTGTTGAACGGAACAGAGGGATATAACCTTAAGGATTCACATAGAGCTCCATGAGGGTAAACCATTTTGTCCAACTCTTCAGTGTTCCATCTTTTACGTGCACTGACCTAAAAAGGATTCAAAAGAACTTAAAGACGTGTTGTGTGCATTGAATAACCGAAGACCTAAGTGAAAAAATATATAATAGTAGTTATATAATAGATAACACACTAGCTCTACTAACATACCTCTAAATGTGCTTGAATCTCTTCTAGAATCTTATCTTGGACGGTTGGATTTTTTGCAAGCATATAAAAGAACCAAGATAGAGAACTGCTGATGGTATCCTTTCCTGCAGCCATCAGACTAATTAAAGTGTCTCTTAGAAATTTTGTAGGATCCTCAATAATGCCAATATTGTCTTTAAGCTCTCTCATAAGAGCTGTGAAAAATATGAACTTTTCTGGGACATGGCTCATGTTATTGTACTCTTTTCGTTTTTCAGACAAGCATTTGTATATGAATTGGTCAGGAATCTTCCATGCATCGCTTAACTTCTTCTCGTTCCCCACTTTAAGAATTTGTTGCGCAATTTCCAAAGCCATCGGGGTGTAACATGTCTAAGAAAAACAGCTTCTTCAGCATTTGTGAAGGCTTTCAAATACGGGTTGTAAGGAAAATCCAAGGACAAGCTTTCTGGGTCGTTGTCAAGGAGTAGTTTGCATACGTTGTCAAAAGCAAGCCTTTGAAATAAATTTTGTAGATCTATCTCAGTGCCACGTTCAAAAACATAAGTACTGGGAGAAGCCCATTTTCCACTTTGTCCCAAATAATTGTTTCCATCATACTCTGAAATCTTGCCTGCTTTAGTATAGAAAAAATGACCTTGTGTCCGATCTCCCATTTTGGACCGTTAGAGTTGAGAATTCCGTCTCCCAAAATGTCAAAGATCTTACGAAATTTGTCACCTTTGGGATAATTGATGAAGTTTTTGCTAAGAACGTGATGGATGTCTAAAGGATTGGCAGTAACTACCATGTCCATGTTGGCTAGCCAAGGGCCTTTCACCATGATTGTACCATGACTTTGTGTTAAAACTTCTGTGGCGTAATCATGGAGTCGGTGAGCATTTACTAGAATTCCT
Source organism: Bidens hawaiensis (assembly GCF_021521415.1). Taxonomy (NCBI): domain Eukaryota; kingdom Viridiplantae; phylum Streptophyta; class Magnoliopsida; order Asterales; family Asteraceae; genus Bidens; species Bidens hawaiensis. Next base: position 114,014 of record NW_027492739.1, on the reverse strand, counting down.
GGTATCGTACCAAGAAATGGCCAATTTGTAGGGATAATAGTTTCATGTCTTTTATGTGTATATACGGTTAATAAAATCGACACGGGAACGAAAAACAATATGGGAATGACCAAGTATTCAAGAAAAGACATTGGTATGAACTTTATGTTTGACAAGAATATGGGATTACACTAAGCAGGGGCGTGGTGTGTGCTGTGAAATTTTGATGTGTTGATCTGGCCTTTAAATGAGCCATAAAGTAATTATCTTCCATTCTTCCTACAACCAATCACTGATTTGAGGTAGTATTCTAGTATACGAGTAATTCATGTAGCAGGACCAGCAGTTGTAGATTCGGACCTAAAACTAGTGGACAAAAATCACTAAATAATTAATTTTTTTAATAATTATTCAATTTTAATAAAACTAAAAAAAATCACAAATTAGTCATCAAGATTCTTATAAGATAAATTTAAGTCACGTAGTTCTTTATTTTTTTTAAGTTTTATAAACTTAATTAAACGTTTATAAAAAATTGTAAGACCAGAACAATTAGTTTTGAAAGCAAAAACACTTCAAATGACTTCATTAAAACACATTAAAAACTTACTACAACCACTTACTACTAAATCATTGAATATTTTGGGTGGTAAACCTTTAGTAAGTGGATATGCTAACATGTCATGTGTGCTAATATATTCAACAATAACACTTTGATCTTCCACTCGCTCTCGCACAAACAAATAATTTGTGTCAAGATATAGTCCAGCATCACTTGAGCTATTACTGTTTGAAAAACTCACAACTGACAAAACATCCTTATAGGCCTCTGTATTGAAGTAAAAACTTTGAGTCCCTTAATCAGATTTCTTAGAATCATTGCTTGGCACGTGGCATTATAACACACAACATATTCTGCCATCATTGTTGATGTAGTAGTTAATTGCTGCTTATGACTCTTCCATGAAATAGGCCCACCTGATAGCATAAAAATGTATCCCGAAATAAACTTTTTGTCATCTTTACGCTTCGAAAAATCAGAATCGGTATAGCCTATGAGTTCAAGATCATCTGACCTTCTATAAGTCAACTTATACTCTTTTGTCCCTTGTAAATATCACAACACCTTTTTAGTAGCTTTCTAGTGATCCAGGCCAGGATTTGTTTGATACCTACCTTGTATGCCAGTTATGTATGCGATATCGGGACGAGTACATACTTGAGCATACATTAAGCTTCCTACAACATAAGCATATGGTAGGAGTCTCATTTGTTCAAAATATGCCTCTAATTTAGGGCATTGATAAGACCCAAAACTATTACCTTTAACTACAGGTGCTACAGTGGGGGTACAATGTTCCATATTAAATCTTTTAAGTATCCGCTAAATATATGCCTTTTGAGAAAGTCCTAATGTCCCATTTCATTGATTTCGATGGATTTCTATGCCAATCACATAAGAGGCTTCACCGAGATCTTTCATGTCAAATTTAGCAGATAATAATCTTTTGGAATCATGCAACATGTCTAAATTATTATTTGCTAGTAAGATGTCATCAACATATAAAACAAGTATGATGAATTTACTCCCACTCATCTTATTATAAACGCATTGATTTACTTGGTTTTTAATAACATGATGTCTTTTCATGACTTCATCAAACTTTATGTACCATTGTCTAGACGCTTGTTTTAACCCGTAAATTTACTTATTTAGTTTGCATACCAAGTGTTCTTTGCCTTTAGGCTCAAAACCTTCAGGTTGTTTCATGAACACATCTTCATGCAATCTCCGTTTAAGAATGCCGTTTTAACATCCATTTGATGTAACTCTAAGTCAAAATGTGCTACCAAGGCCATAACTATTCCTAGGGAATCCTTTCTTCACACTAGGGAAAAGTCTCCTGATAGTCAATTCCCTCTCTTTGGGTATATCCTTTTGCAACCAAACGTGCTTTATAACTATCAATGTTTCCATTAGGGTCTAATTTAGTTTTATAGACCCACTTACAACCTACAGGCTTAGCACCCTTTGGTAATTCAGTAAGTGTCCAAACATTATTTATTTTCATTGAGTCCAACTCATCTTCCATAGCACTCAACCATTTGGCTAATTGGTCACAATTTCTGGCTTCTTTGAATGTAGTTGGATCATTTATTTTACCCAAATCAAAGTCGGTCTCATGAAGGTAAGTCACAAAGTCATCATAAACTATGGGTCGCCTAGGTCGAGAAGACCTTCTTAGCGGCGGTTCTTGAGTCTCTTGTTCATTAACTTCATGAGATGTTACGGGATTCGATGTAGATGGTTCCTCAGTGTTAGTCACATTATCATTATGAGAAACCGGAAATCATTAGATGGCTCAAGTGACTGATTAATTTGAACCGGTATTGGTGCCTCTTCAATTTCTTCTTGAAGATCTATTTGCCTACCATCGTCACTCCCACTCAAATTTGTAAACTCAAGAAATTCAGCATGTCTAGTTTCAACAATTCTAGTAGAATGACAAGGACAATAAAATCGGTATCCTTTTGAATGTTCGGGATATCCAATAAAAGAGCAGCTAACAGTTTTCATATCTAATTTATTGGAATGTGGATTATATAGTTTAGCTTCAGCTGGACATCCCCATACTTTAAAATAAATTAAATTAGGTTTCCTTCCCGTCCATAGTTCAAATAGAGTCTTGGGACAGATTTAGAAGGAACTCGATTAAGTATGTGGACAGCTGTTTTTAATGCTTCAGTCCAAAGAAATAAAGGGAGATCACAATTAGCCAACATACTACGTACCATATCTATAAGAGTACGATTACGCCTTTCAGCTACACCATTTTGTTGAGCAGTCCCGGGCATGATATAGTGATTTATTATACCATGATTCTTACAAAATTCATGAAAAGGCCCCGGGCTTTGTCCAACATCGGTGTGTCGGCCGTAGTATTCTCCACCCCTGTCTGATCTTACAACATTTATTTTCCGGTCTAGTTGATTCTCAACTTCAGCCTTAAAGGTTTTAAAAGTTTCTAAACTTTCAGATTTTTGGATTAAATACAAGTACATGTAACGCGAATAGTCATCAATAAAATTAATAAACGACTTATGCCCTCCAATACCCGTAAGAAAAGGACCACATATGTCGGTATGGATATAATCAAGTAATCTTGTGCTTCTAGTGGAACCTTTTCTTAATTTTCTTGGTCATTTTTCCTTTAATACACTTAACACATTTTTCTTCAAAATCGGAAAAGTCTAGTTTTGGTAGTACTTCATTTTTCACGAGTCGATTGATTCATCCTTGTGAAATATGGCCTAATCTTTGGTGCCACAATTTAGATGAAGTCTCTGTAATTCTTTTCCTCCTTTTACATTCGAAGTTTTCTTCTACATTATAAGACAACAGGGATTCCGAAAAATTATGATCTAGACGTAATTTATAAAGATCACCATCTTCCAATAGACCATAACCAACATTGCGGGAATTGAAACTTATAATACATTTATCATTTCCTAATGTAAATACATATCCGTCACGATATAGTTTAGGAACATAAATTAAGTTTCTAGTAATAGTTGGTACATATAAAGTTTCAGGTAAGTTTAAAATGAAGCCTCCTTAGAACTAAAGAAAGAGTCCCCACGTCTTCCACTTCGGAAACCAAGCCATTTCCCACTTTAACCGTCCGCTGGTTTCTTGCCAGCTTCTTTATTGTACGAAATCCCTGTAAAGAATAAGAAATGTGTACAGTGGAACCAGAGTCAAACCACCATGTATTACAAGGAACATTAACATTAAATGATTCATGAATCATAAGATTTAGGGAAATACCTTTTTTCGCTAGTCATTCCATAAACTTTGAACAATCCCTTTGACAATGCCCTTTCTTGTGACAGAGTCGACATTTAGGAGTGCTTTTAGCTATGCTAGTACTTGCTCCAGGTGTAGAGAACTTTTTGGGTTTTGACTTATTTCCCATTTCACCCTTGCCTTTGAATGTGCTCTTTTTTTTCTTGGAGTCAAAAGTGGTTACGTGAGCAACATCATGTTTTTCTAGCTTTAAGCGTTCTTTTTCCTGAACGCACATAGCAATCAATTCACTCATCTTCCATTTCTCCTTTTGAGTATTACAGTTGATCTTAAAAAGATCAAACTGAGAAGGGAGAGATGTCATAATGAAGTGAACTAAGAAACCTTCACTGATTTCCATGTCCAGAGTTTTCTATTTGTTAGCCATGTCATTCATCATCATGATATGCTCACGCACACCACTAGTCCCGTTGTACTTGGTAGTTAACATTCTAAGAATTAAGATACCGGCATTAGTTTTTGAGGTACCTTTGAATTGATCCTCAACCAAGTCTAAGTAGGTCTTAGCATTTTCCGAATCAGGGATGGCTCCTCTAATGGTAGGAGAGATTGAATTCTTGATTACCATAAGAGACATTCTATTAGAATGCTCCCACAAATTATGAATTTTCCTTTGTTCTACCGTTAATTTATCGGCAAGAGGAGGAGGAGCATCATGCCTTAAAGAATAATCAAGGTCCATAAATCCCAATGCCAACTTAACTTGTTCTATCGAGGTACCAAAGTTATTTCCGTTCGAAGGTTCTATTCCGTGAAAATAACCGGAACCTGATCGTAAGTTAGATGCTGTTGCATGTAAAGAATAAATATTATGCTCAGTTATGACTATACACACCATAATTAGGATACAAAATAAAACATATTAGATCAAAATAATGACCTATTGCTAACACCAAATAATAGGTAAAATTACACATAACATGTTCAACTATTAACATCTCGTTGGTTTAGTTAACAACTGAACTTAAAACGCTACATTAAAAAAAAATACTTCCTTAAACATATTTATTTCAAAACACCGTTGAGTAAGATGAAACAAATATATTTATTTCCATTATCTAATTTGTTAAACCAATTCACGTTGGGTTCATGGAATAGCAATTCAGACAATGTATATATAGTGACCTAATATTAGTACTAATACTGACTTGAGTAATCTTCCGTTGGTTTGATTAATCAAATCAATTAAAGTACAAGCCATTTTGAATGCAAACAATATACATGAATAAATCAAATAATCAATCTTCATACTACAGTAGGAATGCATTTTTAATAATTTATTTTCATTTTATAAAATTTAGAAAGGAAATCAAAACATGAGCATGTAAAAACTTGCATTTAATTCAGTGCAGTATTTCATAATTTGTAGGCACTAATGATGTGAATGGTAGAGAATGAAAACAAAAAAAAGAAGCAAAATTTACAACTTTCTGAAAATCAGTTCAATAGGGATGAGATCGGGACTGTACCGGTACCGAGCGGTCCCGGTCCCGAAATTCGTGAATTCTTGGTACCGGTACCGGTATCGAAATATTCGGTTCGGTACCCGTACGGGACCAGGATTGAAGGTAAAAATTCGGGAAATACTGGTCCCGTCCCGTCCCGTACCGTACCGGTACCAAAAATTAAAACTTTGGTACCGAATCGGTACCGACAGTACCAAATCGGTTCCGATACTGATTTCACTCATCCCTAGTTCACAACATCCGATTTAATTTCATCACCATATTTTTATCTCTACTGTAGTATGGCAAAATATATTCATGGGAAAATTTACAACTTTCTACATAGTTGTTAATCTCTAGAAATGTCCATGACAATTCATTAAACACTCATCAAATATCAATGCATAATTATTATTCTTAAACCAAATCAATTCATGGCAAGTCATTAAATAAGAATTTAGTTCTTCAAACTGATTATTCAATAGCCATTTGTTTAAAGTGGATTTCTAGAAAATTCAAACTGATTATTTAATTCAACACAATTTGTAAATCAATTCTCTTTTCAATCAAAATCCATATGCGTCTAGGAAATCACGCATAAATCATTATTTATTTTATTTGCAGAAAACCACTTTGAGATGATGCAAATCATATAAAATTGAAGTCGGAATTAATAAACTACAAACAAAAGAAAATTGATTTACAGGAAACAAATGGTATGATTGATTATTGAATTAAAATTTACCACATGGCTCTGATACCACATGTTGAATCAACTTCAACATATGATATCAATTATACAAGTCCCAAATTAATTTACCACCAATAATGGGTTGTAAAACTTACTTAATTGAATTTCTTTGAGTGTTTGATGAAGATGATGCCATGATGATGATCTTGATTAAGAGTCTAATTGTCCTACAATTAAGATGGATTGAGTTATGGTGTTAGAGAATTTTATCAGTGATCGAATGAATGATGAAACGATCGTTCAATTCTGACAGTTAATTAGGGCAACGACTCAACAATCTATTTAACCACCATATTTACATATTGAACCCTTATGATATTAACTCCCATCAAATTAGATACCATAATTATGAGGCTACACACATTTAGTCCATATAAATGTTAAATGGTCAAAACTCATATAAATATTTCCAACACTTCTGTGGCGTAATAATGGAGTCGGTGAGCATTTACTAGATTCCTGGTATCGTACCAAGAAATGGCCAATTTGTAGGGATAATAGTTTCATGTCTTTTATGTGTATATACGGTTAATAAAATCGACACGGGAACGAAAAACAATATGGGAATGACCAAGTATTCAAGAAAAGACATTGGTATGAACTTTATGTTTGATAAGAATATGGGATTACACTAAGCAGGGGTGTGTGCTATGAAATTTTGATGTGTTGATCTGGCCTTTAAATGAGCCATAAAGTAATTATCTTCAATTCTTCCTACAACCAATCACTGATTTAAGGTAGTATTCTAGTATACGAGTAATTCATGTAGCAGGACCAGCAGCTGTAGATTCGGACCTAAAACTAGTGGACAAAAATCACTAAATAATTAAATTTTTTTAATAATTATTCAATTTTAATAAAACTAAAAAAAATCACAAATTAGTCATCAAGATTATTATAAGATAAATTTAAGTCACGTAGTTCTATTTTTTTTAAAGTTTTATAAACTTAATTAAACGTTTATAAAAAAATTGTAAGACCAGAACAATTAGTTTTGAAAGCAAAAACATTTCAAATGACTTCATTAAAACAGATTAAAAACTTACTACAACCACTTACTACTAAGGGGGTATTTGGGATTGCTTCTTAAAAGTGCTTATGGCTTTTTAGAGAGACAAAATATCCAAAATGCCCCTCCAAATTTAAGAAGCAATCCCAAATACCCCCTAAATCAAGTGAATTCTAATATCTTTTTTTTGAACAACCAACAAAATAATTATATAAAAAAGAAGAAAACCCGAACTAGCAAGCCAATAGACCTGGATTAAACCCAACTCACCCAGAAAAACAAACCACAAAACATGAAGTGACATATAAATAAGTGGATTATAGTCTCATTTAAGACGACACGAAGTGACATAGATGGAAAAATAACTAGTTGTTGAAAAAAAAAAACTTACTAATGAATCAACTTACTCCCCCCTCCCATTTTTTTTTTCTCTCTCCCTAAACAACTAAGGGTTAACTTTTATGTCTTTAAACTTAAAACTACAACTTTTGGTTTTAACAATTATTGAAGTGGGTTAAAATAGCTACATAGTTTGCAAAATCTAGAAAAAGTATAAAGACATCATGGATCCAAATATAGTACAATACTGAGCAAAATATTACATAATATTGGGTAATATATATAATGCCGTGGAAAAAGACATAATGTCAAAGATAAATATAAAAACACAATTAATGATAAATAAAAAGACACAATGATGTGAATAAAATTTTAAAATCTACAATTTTGAAATCGAAAAGTGAAAACCTAAAATCTAATATTGTAAGTAAAGTTCATTGAGATGGACGTTCCAATACAATTAGTTTGAGTTCAATTGCAGCCCGTTTGATACACGTCATATGATTTCCTATTTTCTAATGTATTTAAACCTAAACCTTATTAAAGTAATCTGTTTAATAAAAATAAAGATATAAAAGTTCTATAAAAATACGTAATCCTACGAAGAGTTCATAAATTATTATCTTCTAACTTTATTTTATTCTTTTTTAAGTAGAGCATTCATGGTTAACTTAAAAAGTTAAAAATACCAATGAAATCGTCCTTGGGGTATGGATACTTTTACAACGACGTTTAAAAACTTTTGTTTGTAACAGGCCCTTCAAGTTTTTCAACTGTTGTCAATGCATACAAATCGATAAGCCTGTCAGTTTTTTAACGTTACATAAAAGGTAAAATAGTATCACTACTGCAGTTGCTCTTCCTATTGGCGATGAAGACCCGTTTTTCAATATGGTCTTCCCTAAGGATGAGAATATCCATGAATCAAAATCAAGTATTGTAACACCCTAACTAGCGGCGTATTATATATAGGGGCGGTAAGTTGATTGTTCTTAAGCTCGTAACATTATTTAAATAAAAGTATAAATATTTATTTAATTTCAAATAATTCGTAGGTACACGATAATAATCCCAAATAACACCACAACGAAATAAAACATAATAATTTATTTAAATAATCCTAAAGGTCCAACTAGATTATTTCCGTCCTGAACATCATCGTATCAACCTATATCATGTTTAAAATAATAACATTTGTTAACAATAATGTTGGTGAAAGTTTGTAAGTTTGACTCTCTGTGTGTGTGTGTAGTATATAGGTTGATGTTATTAAAAAAAAAACCATAGTGTTTAAGAAGTGCAGGAAATTAAGTAATGCAAACCCTTAGATTTAGGAATTAATGGTCAAAATTGAATGTTATTTAAAACCATGTATTTTATTTTGTAACTAGTTTTTTAAGTCACTGGGAGTATAATCTTTTGTAGGTCCAGGAATGGATCTTGACGAGATTGATACGTTCTATCAGAGGTGCGAGATCCCTTTGATTAACGCTAACAAGATGTGGTAAAACAATAAAGAGATCACCTTAATACTTATATTGATTATAACGAATACAATCAACACTAGAACACATGACTACGACCTAGTTGTTTGTTCGATCTATGGAATACGGCTGGAAGTGTGTAACTAAAATCCTAAGGCCGACTTGTCTTTATATAATAGACAAGTTCGCCTAACTTATGTTGGGCGACAAGTTCGCCCGTTAAGTTCACTCTAGCCTAAATCCCATTCCAAACATAACATAAAATGTTTTAGAGACTTGACACAAAAATTAAATTGTATAAACCTAATAAGAAACTCATTTTTATGAAGGCCCAAAAAAAATTTCGCCTCTGACACAAAAATTTTTAACCGTTCTCAGAGCCGAGCCTGACTATAGCCAACCACCATCACCGCCGCCGCCATTCACCACCACTAGAACCGAGGCGAAAATACATCTAAAAGACAAAGAATGAAACTCATTTTCAAAAAAGACCCGTCATAATTTCTTATATTCAAAAGAACAGAAATTATAATTTTATAGAAAAAAGATCTTCGTTTTCCGTTCCATCACCTCCAATGCAAGCATATCACTGCTTCCTCATATCATTGCATGATCATGTCAAACGTGTTGGCTGTTATCTATAACAGACCGGGTCGGTTTTCAAAGATCCTCTCACGAAGGCGATAATGGCCGGATAAATGTGAGATCAATGTTGTGAGTCTCAGATACACATTTTGCTGCAATTTTGAAGATTAAAATTGTGATCTGTTGTGGTGTTTTTGAAGTTTAATTTCACAGTTTGCGAAGTTTTTGCTATGTGATTTGTTTGTAATCTTGTATGCTTGTGTTTAAATTAATTATGATGCACAAGTGAATCAGTCACCTCTGGTTAGTGTTGTAAAAATCGTTAGTAGCTAGTTGGGCGGTGGGGTGAGGATTAGTGATTAATCAGGATTAATCAGAGATTAATATATAATTTTCAGTTCTATATATACACGCACGCATTCTTATATGTAATTTTCAGTTTTATACATACACAAACACATTTTAGCCGGAAATTGGCCGAAATCTCACAGGAAAACGCTGATTTTTGTTGGAATATCACCAGAAATCGCTAATTTTGGCCGAAATCTTGTTGAAAACCGCCGAATTTGGCCAGAATCTCATCGGAAAAAGCCGTTTAAGTCTGATTAATCCAGATTTTGGCAAGGTTTGACCATTGACCGATTAGCCCAAAATTAATCAGTGAAGCAGAGACTCGATTAATTGGGAATAAATCGGCGCGTAGTCGAGATTTTTGCAACACTGTCGGGCTATGGTTTAAACAAAAGGTTAAAACTTGTGTTTATGTGATCTATTCTATAAATTTAGGGTTAAATATCTAACTATCTATATAATTGCCTACCATAAAATCCTAGGTGTAACTCTCATGTTGTTCCCCCCATTCTCTAAAGCCACCAGATTGCTTGATTTCCAAATGGAGGTTTCTCATTCAGTTGGCCCGAATTCGCGGTATGGGTCTCACCAAACCCGGATAATCTTTAAATGGGTTATAACATCTCATTTATCTGTGAAACTCTTTCATAATCAAACAATAATTTTCGCGGGTCATGGGTCTCACCAAACCTGGATAACCCTTAAACGGGTTATAACATCTCATTTATTTGTGAAATAACCATTAATTATCAAAGAATAATTTCCACGGGTTATGGGTCTTACCAAACCCTTATAAGCCCTCAAATGGGTTATAAGATCTCATTTATTGATAAACGATTTCATCATCGATCAAACCCTAATTTAATGTTATCTGCTTTACATGTTCTCCGTTGCTGGTGTATTATCTCCATCGCCGATTAACTTCTGATACTACTCACCATCGTCAATTACATCAACGTCCCTCTTTCATTAGACAAATATTTGTGTTCATGTTTGTTCATTTGAAAAAAATCAAGATGTCCGTGTTCATTTATGTTTGTTCGTTAAAAATCTAAAAAACCTACACATCTCAATTGAAAAAATACAAACGTTAAAAAATATAATAACAAATTAATATATATGTATTAAATTAAAACAAAACTATGTTAAAAAAATAAAATAAATCATCATAAAATAGCAAAAACGATTAAAAGCAAAACTTTAAATAAACTCCCGTAACACGGGAGGATCAAACTAGTGACGTATATTTAAATGTTGAATTGATCATATATATATATATATGAACCGTGTGTGTCAATTTTGGATACATTGTTGCTGCGTTACCATATTTGGGTTTTTAAAAGTTGTTTGCTACTCATTTGTTTTAATGTATTGACTAACTTTAGGTTGATTAAATTGTTTGTGTAACTATATAAGAGATTGAGAGGATGGATTCTATAAATTTGTTGTTGTTTGGTAATTTTGACTTGCTTCAGATATGATTCTACTTTACTTATTTCCTACTTTATTTGAGGCTATCAAGGAAAACTCATGAATACTTTGGGTGAAATAAAAACTAGCTAAAAGAAACGAATTCAATGCGTCAAAACAGGTAACATGTCATTCTTATGGGGGGGGGGGGGGTCCAAACTCTGAATGGAAATTTTATTTGAGTTCATTTCCTAAGCCGGGTGAAAAAGCGTCAATTTTTATAAACCGATGACTTTTTAATGCAGACCCAAACGGATTATTTTCTCAACACATGAAAAATATGGTCATCTTTTATACCAGTGACAAAAAAAGTATACAGGGTCAATTAAACCAGTGTGAGTGCTTTTCATCTTTTGCGCTTGTTATGTTTGGCTGTTTGCACAATTATTTAGTGGAGGCTGCTATAGAAAAACAAATAATATAACGTATATACTTGTACAGGTAGCTAATTATGATGATTTTCAAACGCATTGAGGCCATTACAGGTAGGCATTTAACTTGTTAATTAATTAAATTATATTTTGTATAAAATATGACTTGCTAATAACTCTTTTTCTTTATCATGGGCGCCTAATCTGTGATTGTTGCTAAAGGAGCTCTTTGGAATGCTTCTGTTTTGCATCCTGTAGAATCACCCATTTGAACATTTACCAAATATAGTTTGTCTATAAAAGGTTTAGGTAATGAAAAAGAAATTTAATGGTTTTAAAGCATTGTATGTTTCTCAAATTGAGGGAATAGAGACGGCGATCACGAAGTGATAATTAAAAGCAGCTTGCTCATTTTGTTGACGATACAATGAAGTAATCTGAAGAAAAACTAATTGAAATCGAGATTGATGCAGAAAATCTTCTACTTGCAAGACACACTGTAACAAGCTTTCCCTTCACTTTATATGAATAATAATTTCTCATATTATTACAAACCCGATAAATTTTTTATGACAGTTAGTTCTGAATGATAGAATGAGAAACTGGAACAGGGAAGCCTTAACTAGTGTTAAGAAGCTACAAAGTTATGTAAAAGAGAAGTATTTCTTGATATCAGAACATGGTGTTCTTGCTAGCAAGATCGGTCCAGAATATTAAAGTTAATGGTCACGTTACAAGACAAACCAAATTGAGGGTTTATGTACAATTAATCAGTTCAGTTAATGGATGTTATTTTGTTATACAGCTCCCGTGTAGTACACGGGCCATAAACTAGAAACGAAAAACTTCAAAAAAAACTCGCGTAAAGCTAGTTCATGAATAAACGAAAAAGAAAAGTTGAATAGAACTTAAGTATAGTGACGACAGGTGAAGAAACACTAGTTCAACCCTTGGCCTAATTTAATAGTCCTTAGGCCAAAGTTTGTCTTTCCCACGGGGTTGTTATATCGTTCGGTTGATTTGAGTGAAGTAACATGCAAAACAAAACACCATGAGCTCCTTTCGAGAAGGAGAAGGGGGTGTTCTCGTAACCACCCCCCGACGCGAGAATCAGTATGGGCAACTAAAGAATATAAGTAAAGTACCAGAGAGTATTATGTTATAATCAAAATCCTTTTACCGTTGGTGGTGGAGTGGTACTTATAGCCGAAGGGGGAGAGAGAAGGAATGGGCCAACTGCGTTGTCAGAATATCCACCAATCGATGAGCTTGCACGTGCTCAAGGAGGGTTGATGGATAAAGCAGCTGACTATGATGACATTCGTACCATGTAGTGTTATTAAGGATGTGTTGTCGCCGTTCTATTGGCTGGAGGTCTCTTTCACCCAGATATCCCTTTTATGCCATACCAAGGACGATATTTGAAGTCAACCTTTCTTGAATGTCAGAAGGGATGTTTGGCGCAGGGTGAGATCTCTGCTAGTATTGTGTTGTTTAGATTCACCAAGTGTCAATGTTCCTCGGAGGGTGTGGGTCCTCCGACGGAAGCTTCTATTCTCTTCTGGTGGGTTTAAGACCCTACCTCTTCAATAGATTGTCGATACAAAAGTTCTAGATGGCGCCTTACATTTTGCCCTTCCTGTCAACCTTGTGACGAAAAGTCATGAAGATCTGTCGACAAAATAACAAAAGTCTCATCCAGGCTATGCCAATGACATGTCTCATCCAGTCTCAGATGTTTGTCGTTGCTAAAAGGTGGTTGTATTGCATCAGACAATTATTCATGTATCGGATGGGCTGAAATTTAATCAACAACCAGCTGTGCGGGCTATTTAATAGAATTAAGTTGAAGGAGGCCCAAAAGCCTTAAAGAAAAAAGCGACATAACAATTTAGGGGACGGTTCCCACTTGAAGGGCTGTTGTTGATTTAACAGACTATATGTGGAGCCAAATTAATTAACCGGTTTTAAACGGAGAATTACTAGCATAGGGCCCACGTGAGGCTGCGATGATGACATTTTGCAACGCCATACTCGTTTTCACAAATACGGTGTATGGTAGTAGTTGTACATGTGGACGAATGTTTATTAAATCAAATTATAAAAACTATATAAAATATTAAAAAACTGATGATGAAAAGCCAAACTATAAAAACAAAAAGGCCTTTGGCCTATTTGTTGTTGAGCACTAACCAATAACGGGTTAAAACGGTGTCGGGTCGGAACGTGATTATGACAAAACTGAAATATACAGTAATTTCAAATAAATCAATTTTAAACCAACCTGTTTTTGCCATAATCAAATTCTGACCCGACACCATTTTGGCCCGAAACTTGTTTTGACATGACCCTTTTGACTCTAACCCGTACTCACCTGACTCGAACCAAATCAACCCATTTTTTGTATCAACTTGTTCCGACATTTATCTAGCTTTACACATGAATCGAGCTCACCCGACTCTACCACTTGTCAGTTCTAACCGGTAATCACGTAACATGTTAATTTTTTAAACTAAAAAAGTATAACAATGTCATACTCAAATTAAAGATAATAACATGCACGTTATTATGATGTAATTTTTTATTTTATACACACACACACACACACACACACACAAACGTGTGAAAAAATTATAACCATTAAAAAGTCGTGAGGGTAGTTGGTTTTGAATTAGGGGTACATGTGTAACTATTCCTTATATTAGCAAAGAGGTGAGTGAAGATGAGCGAACAAAGTTGTACTTATTTTTCAAGCATTCATAGACATCCTACTATATATTAAAACAAATGAGTTTGCTGCCACTTGCCCCTTGCCTATTGGACGATTTCCTATCCTTCCAAAAATATCATTTACTTCTCTATTTTTCTTATAATTTAAATAAATTAAAAAGAAATTATATTCCTAATACTTAAAATAGTTAATGTATGCATTTAATTCAATATTCCATATATTACCGGTTTTATGTTTAAATCCTTTCCACCTTATTACACCCTTTCTTCATACTCCCCCTTACCTAATCAACAAAATCAACCATCGGCTATTATTTCTCAGTTCAATCGGACAATGATAATTTTGCATCTCAATCGGACAATGATAATTCTTCATCTCAATCAGACAATGATAGTTATGCATCCGACATATTCAATTTACTCCGTCTTCTGTCTAAATAAGGTCGATTGTAGTTACACGGAATCCTCAATTATATGAAACAATCATACGATTTCAGTAGCTCCGTGTCGATTGTTAATCAGATCTTCCGACACGGTTGCCCTGCCGTCAATCCATGTTTTTTTCCGGTTAGTATATTATATTGTTAGGATTAGGATAGTATGTTTAATTAACCTTGGTTAGTATTTTATATTATTCGTTAAGGTATGTGTAATTTACCTAGGTTAGTATTTTATATTGTTAATCTTAATTGTTAATGTTACTTGAGATTTATAATTTATAATAATTCCTATGTTTCCTATGGTTATTATATGTGTCATTGCAGATTTTAATTTCAATTACATAATATTTCATTGTTAAATTTATAATATATCATTGTTTCTAATTTTTAATTTTGGTATTTATTAAATTTTTAATGTGTAATTGATTTCAAATTACAATGATATTATTTTGATTTGTATTGATTCATATCATTAATAATACCTAACAACTTTTCAAATTCGAATTGAAAATTCGTAGTCAACTTCATTTGTAATTTTGGAAACATGAATTATATCAGCTGGGACTTATGAGTTATTATGATTTGCCCATAAATAAATCCCTAATCACATTATGCAAATATACTATATTTATTAAATCGGTTATTATTCAAATACAAATCCCTAATATATTCTTTACTTTTACTAAATTTAGTAGTAGCAAAATAGTAGTACCAAAATAAGTAGATATCAATACTAATTATGAAATCCCGGATTGTATTCCCTAAATTATCTGTATATCGACCTTTCCTTTTTTTTGAACAATTCAAAGTTTGTAACAAATTTTTTTTATCTATATATTCTATAACCAGAATAAACATATTCACACATTTCTCACTTTCTTAGTCTTCGTTTCATATTTTTATCATTGTCAAGGTTTTTCATTGTCTTTCATACGCATAAATATTTCTTTTCACTCATCTAAATGTTATTTACTAATTCTTGAATCATTGATTGAATTTTTTATTTGTTAAACAGCAACATGAAAGCATCAAACACTACCATGTTCAATGGTTTGGATGTTTCGAACAACGATTGTGTACTTAAGGTTCGTATACTTAGAAAATGGCGTTTGAATGGTTATGAATATTTATTTTCTAATCATAATGGTTATGAATATTTATTTTCTAATCATAATGGTTAAATTTTATATGATCATTTATAAAAATAAATTCTCTTTACATTCCAAGTTTTAGTTTATTATTCAAATTCGAATTATTATCATAGTGCACTTATTTATAGGTTTAAAGGTATATAATTACCGTGATTATGGTAACTATATATTAATTGTTTTGACTAACCATAATGGTTTCCTATTTATATGCCAATATTTAAATAATTTGAACAAGACTTTTAATACTTTCCTAAACATCTTATTATTATTAAAATTAAATGTCCATTATTATTGTATTATTTGGTCAAAAATTAGTTAGATTTTTTCTGTCATTATGAGATTTGTCAAATGTTTTTCATATATAAATATGATTACTTTTTAATAATAACGTTTCTAATCTAAATCAATTATCACCACATACATAATGAACACAAAATCTCGATAATTCACACATTCTGCATCCATTTCTTCTTTGTATTTTTTTTTTGCAAAATTTTTCATTGACAGTCAAAATAGCGGTATCTGACAGTTGTTTACATATCATGGTTTTAATTCCAAAAATATATAACATTCCAAGACATGATCATGACATCATAATGAGAATGACTTTGGTTCATATGGAGATGATAAGGATTATTTGCGTCATTTCGTCAACTTGGCTCGGTCACATCTTCTAAATGATATAATATTGTAAGTTTATTTAGTTTGGTGACATTTAACATAGATTAGTTAAAATTTGCATTTTTGAATAGTTAAATATTAATAACAGTTACCACAGATGGAGGCATAGAGAAACTCACTAAAGGAACAAAACGATGAGATGTATTTTCAGGTAAAGAATTTACAAATTATGCTTATAGTATTTCAAATATTGCTGAAGCTGCTCGTGCTTCAGCGATCCTCATGGTTAACAATCACATAGGCACATTCATTTATTTATGTTATTTTTTGGTTATTTGAAAAGGCTGCAGAATCATTTATTTATCTTATAGTCTAACTAACGATTTTAATAAATGCAGTTTCAGGTTATTTGAGAAGGTTGCAAAATCATTATCAAGGTCACAGTTTTAGGAGGTGTGTCGTATTTGACACTTGGTGTTTCTCCATTTTGTGTGGTGTGTGCGGTTTAATGGGTTGTTTAGCTTGGATTGACTAAGACATTCTTGTAAGATCAAATTTCAATTGGTTTTTGACTTGAAATAAATGAAATAATTGAATTATACAAAATTGTAATTAATTTTTCTATGGTAAATCAGGGCGTTGCATTGAAAATCACAGCAATCCAGATAATACATGTGCTTAATCTTAAGGTAATTATTGTTCTCTTCGGTTAAATTCTAATAGCCAAATGTTGAATAACAGAAAATAACCTAATGTCTCCATGTTTTCATATTAATTACTATTATTGGGTTTTAATCATTAATATTACTTAAAAATATACAAAATCTCTACATACGTTTTATTTACTTTTGTACCAAATATGATAAGCTAATAGTCGTCACATAATAAACTTAATTTTTTTTTGTTAATAACTTATTCTTAATTGATTAATTTAGCTGGAATAGTTCTCTTGAGTTGTGCATTCTTGTATAACTTATTCTTAATTGACAACTACATGTTTCTTATCTTTTTTAATTAATTGATAAGGTTGCACGTGGTAACAAGAGTGGAGAAGACGATAGTCCCATGCTACTTAAAGTTCCAGGGATGCATGTTTGATCCTTTGGGGGCTGCAGTATCATTGGATTTGGTTATATTATTTTACCCGGATTATTAGTAGCATTTTCTTTAAGGTTTTAATATTTAATCTCTCTTATTATATAAAATGCAGGTCTACTTACTACATATATGTAGTTTTGACAAAAGGCGTACCCCACAAGATTTGCCTGCACCTTGAGTGATCGATGCCTTTAAAAGTTGTACGTGTTGCGTTAAAAATTGTATATCATTATGTATTTGTATTGTAACGTGTTGATCTTTTGTAGTTACTTAGTTTATCGTGAAACGTAAATAACAAATCTTAGAGCAATATTCAATTGGAGATTCGTATAAATTGCAGTTAGTTTAATTTTGTTCTTGTGACATCTATTGGGTTGAAACTCGAATCAAAGCAAACATTTTGGATGTTTCTAAATTGATTTTCAAGGTCAACATCTATTTTGTGGCATAGACCATGATGGAGTAAATGGCTTAATTAAAGCTATTATATGTGACGTTTCCAAAAAGACCAATTTATCCGATTTAATCCTAAAAAATTGACGGGGTTAATGATTTGAATGAAATTGACATGAAGCTTAAAACCGATTAGCCTTTATGTAATTATTAAGTTTTTATAAGTATTATACAAATAAATAATCGAATATTCAAATGTATTATCATATATGTTTAGCTGACATATTTACTAATTTCCACCCGTGTAGTACACGGGTTAATAACCTAGTTGGTGACTAAAAGATCAAATTACCCCTAATAACTCATAGTTTTATGCATTAATGTAGATTGTACCTAAAGCAAATTGTTTTGTACATCTTAAATTTTAAGAAGTCTTTGCTATTTGTTTTATATATAGTATATATATAGATATTGTCACAATATTTATTTCTATCGTTTGCATGCTTGGCTAATTGTTCTTGCAAATTGCAATCTGTATTTGGCGTTGGAATTGTGTTTGCATATGTATTCAGTTGAACTTGTAAACTTTACCAGACATGAATTTGTTCTTGTTCTTAGTTTTTTTACTAGCGAATGACGTGATCGTGTTCATATTGTTGATATATTTGCATGTCGAAAGACAAACTATTTTAATCACGTCATTGTAATGTTTCTGCTATTTGGTTATACATACTGCTATCAAATCTAAACCTCGATGTAATTACTGCTTGTTTCTTGCCTCCTATACTTTTTGTGGGCCTTTGTTCTTATTAATTTCTTAACCTATTATACATTAAGGTTATCATATAATAAGTTTACAATAGCAAAATAGCACACAATCAAATTATTCAAATCCAAGTATACATTGAGGTTATAAAATATAAATTTCACAATATGGAAAATAATACACTATATCAAGTCCCGTATCGATAATCAACACACGAATTAAACGAATAACTCTCGTTTATATTAATCAGAAAATATATAACTCTAAAAACTGATTACAAATCTCTCAAACCCTAACTCGGTTTGACTCTTGATGAACCCTAACTCGGTTACACCAAACTCATAATCTCTAATGTTTAACCATAACTCGGTTTATATAGACTAACCTAACTTGCTAGCCAAGACATTACCAAATATTATAAAACCCTAATTCTTGGGTTGGGCCTTACACTTGGGCCAAACAACAATTGAGCAAACAATCACCCCGCAATTGTTGTATCCGAGTCACCCGACTCACCCCCTAATTTCCTACTCGAAATTGACGGGTCTTCAACTTTATGCTTGTCAAAAATCTCCTGATTCTCCCGAGGCTTTTCATGATCTCTTGCAATGTTCTTTAGACACCACTTCGCTAGAAGACACAATCATTAGACGCCTTCCATTGGGCTTGAATCTCTTTCTTGACCATACGTTTAGTTTCTTGAACACTCTTTTTTGGACTTTGAATTTTAGAACTTGGATCGTTGATTGGAATCTGACTCGTAACCGGCTTGTCTTCTTTCAGTCCAATTCTTTGAAGATCCCTACCTGCAAAATTCTCCATTCCAATGATAGGTCGTTTACCGGGACTTGTTATCTTGAGGCTAATCTTGTACAACTGATTCTTGGTCCTTGTCACCTTCATCAAAAGCTTACCTGTATCATCTTTAATGGTTAGCAAATCATGTTTCATGTGGATCTCGCATCCACCTTCCTCTGCTTGACCAAGACTTATGATATTGCAATGTAGGCTCGGGATGTAGTAGACATCGGTCAACAAACGTTGCTCCCCCGTTTTTCCTTCAATTTAGACCGACCATTTTCCCCGAATATCAATACAAGATTCATCTCCAAACTTCACCGTTCCCGTGACTTGTTCATTCAATTCATAAAAACACAATTTATTACCCGTCATGTGATTCGATGCTCCGTTGTCGAGATACCAAACATCATTCTCTATCCGTTCGGTTTCGAAACGCTCTGGAATCACACCGTCTTCATTCAGAAAGACCGTTTTCTGATCACCTTTTATCATAAATTAACTTATATCAAAATCATCAATTTTGTTCAAATTAGATTCTTCCTTTTCTTCATACGTTTCGGACACAAAGACGCAAAGTGACTGAACTCATCACAACGGTAACACTGAACCTTTGACATATCATTCCTTCTCCATTGACGATCCTTCGATCTTATTTGACCCGTATACCTTGACCCACGATGTTGACCATCTCGGTTTTCGCAACCATATTGATCCTCATCCTCTCGGTCTTGACCTCCGATTTCCTGGCCTCTTCCACGTCCATGTGAACTCGGCCAACCCTTACCTCGGCTACCGGACTGATCATACGACTTCCCTTTGTAATTACTTTTTGTCCGATTTTGAAAAGTAACTGACCTTGTGAATTTGAAGCGCGTTCTCTCATTCGTAGACGTTCCTCAAACGCCTTAAGTCTTCCAACAGCATCTTCAAACGTCATACTATCGATATCAATCGTTTGTTCGATTGAGGCTACCAAGTTGAAGTATTTATCTGGAACCGCGTCAAGTAACTTTTTCATCAATACATCTTGCTCGAATACGTGACCAAGACCCGTTGCCTTTGAAACCATACCGGTTATTTTTCCCGCAAACTGATCAACAGTCTCGTCTTCCGTCATATTGTGTTTCTCAAATTCACTTTTCAATGTCAGGAGTCGAGCCTTTGGACTCGTTCGGCCCCAACAAACTGTGCCTTCAAAGGCGCCCATATTTCTCGAGCATTCTTGTATTGAGAAACCTGAAGAAGAATATTACCTTCCATGACTTGGAACAAAAACGACCTTGCCGTTTTATTCTTCTTCGCATCAATAACCGCACCCTCATTCGGTTGAACAACTTCCCATAACTCTTGATCGTCTAAGATCGCTTCCACCACAATTGCCCATGTGATGAAATTAGTTTCATTAAGCTTTGGAACCTGCAACGATATCCCCCACTCGCTTTGGGTTGGATTATCGACTCATCTTTGTCACTTGCCATTGACGGTGTCAAACCCCTTGCTCCACTTCGTTGGAACAAACACAAACCAATAAATTCCGAACAACTTTTCAGAACTAAACCCACTTGTTCATAAAATAAATTACACCTTAGTTAAAACCTAGCTCGTTTAACTAAGTAAAATACGAACTTTGAATTAAACCGTCTTGTTTAACCCAAATAAAAACCCTCTCGATAAAACCGTATCGCCAATATTTGTCTTCGTAACAAAACTAAACCACCTGTTGACTTTTGCCTTCTACAACAAAAATAAATAAACTATTATTCTATTTTCTTTTGAAATCGTCAAAACACTTCACACTAGCACCAAATTCAAGAACCAAACTTGACTTATGTATTTATTTTTTTATTTATTAACAAAATAAATCCACCAAAGGACAAAGCTGCTATCTCTTGAATTGCGAGACAGGAGACCACCACATGCCAAATTGGAAACCCAAATCCACTAGAAACAAACGGCCGTTTTGCGCCGAACCCTTTTAGCCGACCGAACACCCGATCGAAAACTAACTTGTTTTTGAGTTGTCGCAGTACAAACAACCTACTCGTTGTCTGCCGTTAGATAACACTTGCAATCTGATCGCCGACGCGCAACTCCTTAGCCGCCGATCACCGTTAACTCAATTATCGATTTTTTGAACTTGACTCTGATAACAATTCAAGTCCCGTATCGATAATCAACACACGAATTAAACGAATAACTCTCGTTTATATTAATCAGAAAATATATAACTCTAAAACTAATTACAAATGTCTCAAACCCTAACTCGGTTTGACTCTTGATGAACTTTAACTCGGTTACACCAAACTCACAATCTCTAATGTCTAACCATAACTCGGTTTATATAGACTAACCTAACTTGCTAGCCAAGACATTACCAAATATTGTAAAACCCTAATTCTTGGACTTGGGCCAAACAACAATTGAGCCAACACTATAAAATTATTCTCATTAGATATGTTACTTAATTTTAGTTCAGTCCATCTCTTTTACTCAGTTTGACCTTGAGACCATGCTTCATCAAAAGTACCATAGACTCTTCCGGAAGCACGGATGATCTTTCACCATCTGAATATGGTAATGGTAGATTATCGTGTATACCTGGTATTAAAAGGTTCGTGTTCGGGTTTGAGATACAGGTACACGATAAGTTTTCTTGTCATGTACAAGTATACATGTTTCTTGTTCGTGTCTTATCGTATACGGGTATACATGATATGCTAGCCTTAGAGCTAGTAGAGGCTTTTTCCGAAGCCTAGTTAACGTCAAGCCAGTACGATTTGACATAATATTAGAGGATGAATCTGAAGAAAACAAAAACACCCAACACATAGTTTTAACTTTAAAGTAGGCCCAAAAGACTTGAATAAAGAAAAATAGCATAACAATTTATGGGGTTCTCAATCAGCCACCGTTTGATCTGTTTTGCACGCAAAACCACGTAGAGAAACAGAAGAGATCAGCTTGTTTATTGGTCAAAAAATCTAACGGTTGTCAGTTATATTAATTTAATAGACTATTACATGAGACCTCTAGTCTAGTGGTGATGTGTTTTTCCTTTTTAAGGGTTTATGGATTTGAATATACGGAGGCATGGAGCATCAAATTAATAATGGAAGATTAAAATTATGTTTCAAAGCTCGAACTTGGGTACTGGTGACCGGTAAGTCTAGCTAATGGCTTACAACGGAGTTGAAACATCGTTAAAAAATAGCCTATGGAGTCGAACGAGATTTTAATTAACAGGTTTTAAATAGGGAATTGTATGGTGGCATTGCGGCAATATTTATCTATTTGGTTTTTATGCTTGGCTAATTGTTTCTTGCGATCACTCTCACTTGTTAGATTATAATTTGCATATGTATTCAATTGAACTTGTAAACTTTGCTAGACATGAATGTGTTATTTGTCGACTAGTAATCAGTGACTTGATCGTGTTCATGTGTTTGATATATTTGTATGTTGAAAGAACAATTTTAATTACGTCTTGTTTCTACTCTTTGGTCTTTATCACTGGATAACAAGGTGGTTTGACTTATAAGCGTCGGATAATGAGTTGATGACTATGATATTTTAGAACTTAACCATGATCTGTTACTTTCAGACTAATTAGTACATTTAGATGTTACATATGCTATTCTTTTTCTCAATTACAAGATCACCAAATTTTTCTCACATTAAAACCTAAGTTTATCATATATTAAGTTTACAATAGCAAAATAACACACAATAAAATTATTCAAACCCTAGTATACAATGAGGTTATAAAATAATATAAATTTCACAATATAGCAAATAACACACTATAAAATTATTTTCATTAGATACGGTACTTAATTTTAGTTCAGTCCATCTCTTTTGTTCAATTTGACCTTGAGACCATGCTTCATCATAAGTACCATAGACTCTGCTGGAAGCACGGGATGATCTTTCACTAGCTGAATATGGTAATGGTAGATTATCGTGGTTGCCACCATCTTCAGCTGAAACAAAGCCATATTCTTACCTAACAAGCTCTTGGTCCGGCATTGAATGTTGGGAACTTGTATGATGGCTCATGTTTGATTCCTCCACTATCAGAAATCCACCTTTCAGGTTTAAACTCCTTGCAGTCCACCCCCCATATTGATTCCATCCTTCCCATAGAATAAAAAGAGAGAATAATGTTGGTGTTTTGATCGACTTGGTGGCCACTTGGAAGGATATCTGGTTGTAGCGGAGATTTGTTATTGAAAGGGACAGGGGGATATAACCTTAAAGATTCACATAGAGCTCCATGAAGGTAAATCATTTTGTCCAACTCTTTAGTGTTCCATCTTTTACATGCACTGATCTAAAGAATTCAAAAAAAAAAATTAGAAAAAACTTTCAAAAAAGGTATCGTGTGTATTAAATAACTGAAAACCTGAGCTCTTTATATATATTTATAGATCAAATGAAAATTGTTAGAAATTAGAATAAAAAGAAAAGATGTGCAAAGATCAACTTTTACATCATTTCCTTATTGAGGTTACAAATAAGTCAATATGCCAGCTTGTCTTTGGAATGTTGCAGTTGCTACAATCAAGGGATTTTCAATTCATTTTCTTTATTGTGTTTCCTTGTTTGAGATGAAGGCTCCATCTATTTAATATTCTTTTTCTTTCTTTGTAATGAGCAACAAAAACCATAGCAATAATAAAAACAATTCTCTGTTATTTCTTAAAAGATGGTATCAAAGCAGTGAGTGATCCTTGAATCAATTCATATACTCTTGCTCATCATCTACCCCAGCCTTGCTTCTTTACAACTCTCAAAAACTGCCATGTCCAATGACAACAACCAGGTCAATACCGATCGCAAACATTCTTCGGAATGGTCTTAATTCCCAAAACCCAAACCACAAGCTTTCTGATAGCCTCACAATCAGTCTCAAATTAAACAGCCAAAATTATGCCCTTTGGGCAAGAATGATCCGTGTAGCCACAGGCGGAAAATCAAAAGCATTTCTGAGTCATCTTTCTGGAAAACCACCACCACCAGACCCAACTGACGATAAATACGATCAGTGGGAACAAGATGACTTAGTGGTTTTCTCATGGCTCATACAAAATATCGAACCATCTCTCGCCAGCAATCTCACCGAGTTTCCGACATCGAAATCGCTATGGGACGCCCTTGTAATCACATATAGCAGCGGGAAAGATAAATTGCAAACATTTGATTTACATGTCAAAGCTAACGAATTCAAACAAGATGGCATACCTCTTGAAGATATCTGGATAACCATGCAAGGTATATGGGGTGAAATCGATCCAAACCCTATGACATGTTCTGTTGACATTGCCACCTACAACAAAATTAGGGCGGAGCAAAAACTTTTTCAGTTCTTGAATGCATTAGATCGGAAGTTCGACCCCATTAAAAGGGAGATTCTTAGATGGGATCCATTACCCTCGGCTGAGGGTGCGTATCCATTACCCTCGGCCGACTGAAATGCACTCATTGTGGCATGACTAAACACACAAAAGATCAATGTTTTAAACTGGTCGGGTTCCCCGATTGGTGGACAGACGGCCATAAGAAGGGAAACAATGACCGAGGTAAGGCCGCCGCTGCCGTGAGCAACTCGGAAGCCACAAACAGCGGCGTCAACCAGTCACATAGTTGTGAGAGAAGTGGAGGATTTGGTGGAATGGTATCAACAGGTGTATCGGCCGGAGAAGAAGGACCCCGATCTGGTGATTTTGATAACATAGGTAATGGGTTTGAAACACTAGTTTCAAACCCTTGTATTTGCAACCATTCTTTTTTAGACCCTACAGTTAGAAAAATGTTAAATTACCCCCTTGAAAAACTTGTTAAGTCAAATAAAATTCCTATAGAATCTATTAATTATGATACTGGCCAAAACATTGAGAACGTTCCACAAGATTTTTTTTTTCACAAAATAAATGAAAAGAATATAGGAGAAGTTAATATGGCCCAAACGTGTAAAAATTCAAGTGAATCGTTGATTTTTGATTGTGGTGCTACGGACACCATGACTTTCGACTTATCCGACATAATATTAAATACTAAACCTAAAATTAACCACATAAAAACCGCAAATGGGGGAATAGTTCCCGTAAAGGGAGGGGGAATCGTTGAAATCTCTCCCACTTTAAAATTTTCAAACTGTCTTTACGTCCCTTCTTTGTCGCATAAACTATTATCCATTAGTCACGTGACAAAAGAATTAAATTGTACTGTGTTAATGCATCCGACCTTCTGCATCTTACAGGATATCAGGACGGGACCGATCATTGGGCGTGACACTGAACGCCAAGGATTGTACTATGTGGAAGAAGTGACTCATGGTACTGTGATGTTGGCTCATGGAAATATGAAAAGAGAAGCGTGGTTGTGGCATAGGAGATTGGGGCATCCATCTGTCGGTTATTTGCATATTTTATTTCCAAAACTTTTTCCTTCCAATGAAATGTTAAGTTGTAAAACTTGTGTCTTGGCTAAAAGCCATAGACATACTTTTAAACTAAATAACACACGAGTTAATTTACCTTTTTCCCTTATCCATTCAGACGTATGGCGACCGACAAAAGTTGTCGGAGGACAAAATTTTCGGTTTTTCGTCCTCTTTGTTGATGACTGCACTCGTATGACATGGATTTATTTCCTAAAACATAAATATGAAGTTTTTGATAAATTTACTATGTTTTATGACATGATACAAACACAATTCAAAACCAACATCCAAGTTCTTCGATCCGATAATGGTTGAGAATACATAAATGATTCGATGAAACAATTTTGTCAAACAAAAGGAATAATTCACCAAACATCATGCTCCTACACTCCCGAACAAAACGGCACCGTCGAACGAAAAAACCGCATTCTCTTAGAAATAACTCGAGCCCTATTGATTGAATCCCAAGTTCCTAAGTCTTTTTGGCCCGAAGCTCTCGCTACTGCCACATATCTTATCAATCAACTACCAACCAAAGCTCTTGACCTTAAAACACCTCTTCAAGCTCTTTCAGATTTTACCAAATTGCCAGCCGCCCTTACCTTACAACCACGTATATTTGGGTGCTCCGCCTTTGTTCACATACCCAAAATCAAGCGAGACAAACTTGACCCGTGTGCTGAAAAATGTGTATTTTTAGGTTATGGTGTCAATCAAAAAGGGTACCGGTGTTATTGCCCTGCAAAACGTCATGTGTACACTACCATGAACTGCGACTTTCTTGAAACCGAATTCTTTTATGCCTCCCAACACAGTGGTGAGGGGGAGAACGATCATGACACACTGAGTTGGCTAGAATGGGTTCCAAAATAGGCCCCATCATCCGAAGAAGTTAATCACAGTACCCAAGATAAGTCATCGACTTCACAACAATCTAGTGGACCAACAATCAGTGTTCTGGACCCAAATCCTCCTGACCTGACGGCCGGTGTAAGTAATTCTCAAACATTTGAAAATATAATAGATGAAGAGTCTCATGAAAATATTAATATATCTGACAATCATGAGATAGAAGTAGAACAAATAGTGCAGGAGGAACAAGAAGAAACAAGAGAAGGAGAAATAACTGAAAGATATGTTATTCCACCAAGAGCCAACCGAGGAATTCCTGCAAAGTGGTACTTACCAGAAAAACAATCTAAATCCTCCAGATATCCCATAACCAACATAGCGGAGGCGAAACTATCTAAAGAAGCTAAGGCATTTAACGCCTCTCTATACGCTGACCAAATTCCAAATTCTGTGGAACAAGCGTTAAAATTAACGAACTGGAAGGATGCTATGGAAACAGAGATGAAATCACTAATTAAAAATGATACATGGGAAATATGTGACCGGCCAACAGGAAAAAACCTGTAGGATGTCGATGGGTCTTCACGATTAAGCATAAACCAGACGGAACCATTGAAAGATACAAAGCACGGTTGGTGGCTAAAGGCTACACTCAAACGTATGAGATTGACTACCAAGAAACATTCTCTCCGGTAGCCAAGATTAACACAATCAGGGTCCTTTTCTCGATCGCTGCAAATTAAGGATGGCCTCTTCATCAATTTGATGTTAAAAATGCATTTCTTCATGGAGAATTGAAAGAAGAAGTATACATGGAAGCTCCACCCGGGTTCACAGAAAATTTCAAAACAAAGGAAGTCCGTCGCTTAAAAAGAACCATATATGGACTGAAATAGTCTCCTAGAGCTTGGTTTGGTCGATTCACCCTAGAAATGAAGGGATATGGATATCGACAAAGCAATTCAGATCATATACTCTTTCTTAAAAACAGAGGTAACCTTGTAACTTGTTTAATAATATATGTTGATGACATGATCATTACAGGGAACGATGATGAAGAAATGAAAAAGTTGAAAGCAAATTTGTTTAAAAAATTTGAAATAAAGGACCTAGGAAGGCTTAAGTACTTTCTGGGAATTGAAGTATTAAGATCTAAAAAGGGTATTTTTATATGTAAAAAAAAATATATTCTTGATCTTTTAGCTGAGACAGGAATGATCGACTGCAAACCGACCGACACGCCAATGATGGTTAATCATAAACTCCATATGGAAGAAGGAGGGGAACTGGCAGACAAAGAAAGGTACCAACGCTTGGTAGGAAAATTAATATATCTCTCACATACTCGTCCAGACATCGCATATGCAGTGGGGGTAGTGAGTAAATTTATGCATCAACCTCAAAACACTCACATGGAAGCAGTATGGAGAATTATCAGATATCTCAAAGGGACAACAGGCTACGGGGTTCTCTTCCAACAAAACAAACACCTAAAAGTTCAAGTGTATACTGATGCAGACTGGGCAGGGGACAAAGATGATGGAAGATCAACATCAGGGTACTTCACTTTAGTTGGTGGAAATTTGGTTACATGGAGAAGCAAAAAGCAGAAGGTCGTAGCCTTATCGAGTGCCGAAGCAGAATTCCGAGGAATTGCACGGGGCGTGGCAGAGGTTCTATGGATACGCAAACTTATGACAGAAATTGGTTTTCTCCAAAACGAAGCTAGTAGAATCATGTGTAACAAGGCCGCAATTCAAATTTCGAAAAATCCTGTTCAACATGATCGTACAAAGCACGTGGAGGTCAATAGGAACATCATCAAAGAAAAACTCGAAGCAGGGATTATAGAACTTCCATTCGTCCGATCAGAAGATCAACTTGCAGACATTTTAACTAAAGCCGTCAACGGAAGAATATTCAACAATTGTCTTAGTAAGTTGAGTATTGGAGACCTCACTACTCAACTTGAGGGGGAATGTTAGAAAATAGAATAAAAAGAAAAGATGTGCAAAGATCAACTTTTACATCATTTCCTTATTGAGGTTACAAACAAGTCAATATGCCAGCTTGTCTTTGGAACGTTGCAGTTGCTACAATCAAGGGATTTTCAATTCATTTTCTTTATTGTGTTTCCTTGTTTGAGATGAAGGCTCCATCTATTTAATATTCTTTTTCTTTCTTTGTAATGAACAACAAAAACCATAGCAATAATAAAAACAATTCTCTGTTATTTCTTAAAAGAAAAATAACAAAAATCAACAACTATCCCAATATTTAAACTAGAGATATAATAATAACTTATAAATAATAAAATATAAATGATAAACAAAATAATAGTAGTTACAATAGATAGTAAACTCTATTAACATACCTTTAAATGTGTGTGAATCTCTTCTAGAATCCTATCTCTGACGGTTGGGTTTCTAGCGAGCATAAAAAAGAACTAAGATAGAGCACTGCTGATGGTATCTTTTCCTGCAGCCATCAGATAACTAAGGTGTCTCTTAGAAATTTTGTAGGATCCTCAAAAGTGTCAATATGGTCTTTAAGCTCTCTCATGATCGCTATGAAAAATATGAATGTTTCCGTGTCAGGATTCATGTTATCGTACCTCTTTTGTTTTTGAGCCAAGCATTTGAATATGAATTGGTCAAGAATTTTCCATGCATCACTTAACTTCTTCTCCCTCCCCACTTTAAGAATTTGTTGCAATTTCCAAAGCCATGGGGGCGTAAAATGTCTAAGCAAAAGAGCTTCTTCAGCATCTGTGAAGACTTTCAAACATGGGTTGTAAGGAAAGTCAAGAGACAAGCTTTCTGGGTCGTTGTCAAGGAGTAGTTTGCATACGTTGTCAAAAGCAAACCTCTGAAATATATCTTGCAAATCTATCTCAGTGCCACTTTCACAAATAGATTCAAGTATAGGGAGAAGCCCATTTTCTACTTTGTCCCAGACAATTGTTTGCATCATACTCTGAAATCCTTCATGCTTTAGTATAGAAAAAATGACCTTGTGGCTTATCTCCCATATCTTACCATCAGCATTGAGAATTCCATCTCCTAGGGCGTCAAAGATCTTACGAAATTTGTCACCTTTGGGATAATTATTGAAGTTTTTACTTAGAATGTGATGGATGTCTAGAGGATCTGCTGTAAATATCATGTCCATGTTGGCTAACCAAGGGCCTTTCAACACGACCGTACCACGACCTTGTATCAATATTTCTGTGGCGTAGTCATGGAGTCGATGAAGGTTTACTAGAATCCCTGGCATCGTACCAAGAATTGGCCAGTTTGTGGGGATGATAGTTTCATGCTTTCTCTGTGTGTATATGGTTATTAAAATCAAAACGGGAATGCAAAACAATAAGAGAATGGCTAAGTATTCATGAAAAGCCATAGATTTGAAGTAAGTTTGACAGAAGGGAAATAGGGAATTACACTTAGTAGTGGTGTGTCTGGTGTAATTGTGATGTGTTGTTGATCCGAACTTTAAATAATAAATATATAAGCCACAAATTATCTTCTACCACCATTTTTCATTTAATGTAGTAGACCAGCATTTAAGATAGATGATACATGAACTTAAAAAAATAATAATAAATTAAATATAAATAAAAATAAAATAATCCAGAAAAGAAGATACATCATGTAGTTTTCTAAGTGCTTCATAAAAGTTACTCGAAACTCTTTTTTGTTTTTTTCAAAGTCACAAACAGATATTTGGATGTTGGAAATTTTTTTATAAGTGTTTTACTTGTTTTTTTTTTTTTTTTCGTTTTAAGGTGATATAACTTGAGCATATAAGAAACCTAATTACTATTTAAAGGTTTATTTTTTAGTTAACTTCAATAGTTAAGGTTAATTTTTGAGTTAAGAATTGTTCAATTTAAGTTAAACAGAAAAAAAATCATTAAATCGTAATCAGGCTAGATTCGTACATGTTTTATTTAGATCACTTATTTAAAAATAACATTTATAAAAAGAACTTATAAGATTGGAATACCTAACTAAAGTTGAGTTGAATTATAAGAAAATTAGAAGAGTTATATATATATATATATATATATATATATAACTATCTAACTAATTACCTACCATGAAATCCTATGTGTCGCTCTCAGGTTGTTCCTCTCATTCTCTAGAGCCACCAGATTGCTTGATTTTTAAATGGAGGCTTCTCATGTATTTGACCCGAATTCACGGGTATGGATCTTACCAAACCCGGATAGTCTTTAAATGGGTTATAACATCTCATATATTTATTAAACTCTTTCATAATCAAGCAATAATTTATGCCGGTCATGGGTCTCACCAAACCCGGATAACTCCTATACGGGTTATAACAACTCATTTATTTGTGAAATAACAATAATTTACACGGGTTATGGGTCTTTCCAAACCCGGATAGTCTTTAATTGGGTTATAAATCTCATTTATTAGTAAACACTATCATTAAAACCTAATTTAATTTATCTCCTTTACATGTTCTCTGTTGCTGGTCTATTATCTTCATCGTCGGTTAACTTCCGATATTACCCACCATTGTCAACTACATTAACATCCTCTTTTTCACTAGACAAATACTTGTGTTCATGTTTGCTCATTTAAAAAAATCAACATGCTCGTGTCCGTTAATGTTTGTTCATTAGAAATCTAAAAAACCTACACATCTCAATTGAAAAAACTAACGCTAAAAAATATAATAACAAACTAATATATACGCATTAAATTAAAACTAAACTACGTTAAAAAATAAAATAAATCATCATAAAATAGCAAAATGATTAAAACAAAAAATTTGAATAAACCCCCGTAACACGGGAGGATTAAACTAGTATATATATATAGGGTAAGGATCCTAAGAGAACCCTTTGCAAATTGAGAATTTTGAGAGCCATTTTGGACCACTAAAATCACATTTAAAAAAATATTTAAAAAAATCATAAAACAAAAAATAACAAAAATTTTTAAAAAGGAAAAAAAACCAAAATTATTGTATTTCATTCCGGTTTCATTAAAAAAAATAAAAAAATTAAAAAAAACGTCATATTATACAAATATGTATAATTTTATTTAATATTTAGTTACGTAATATACACATATGTACATTGTCATTTATCTTAAATTATACACATATGTATAAAAAAATCATGTAAATGTACATATATGTATATATTATACATAGGTGTATATAATTTGGCTAAACCGAGTTTTTTTATGAAATCGGGATGTTAAAATAAGAATTTTGGTTTTTTTACTTTATTCATTTTTGTATTTTTTTTATTTTATGATTTTTTATTTTTGGGTTTTTTGTGGTTCAAAATGGTTCTCATAGTTCTCAATTTCAAAAAGGTTCTCTCATGATCCTGATCCTATAAATATATCCCAAAAATAAAAAACTCATAAAATAAAAAAAAAAACACAAAAATCAAAAAAATAAAAAAACCAAAATTCTTATTTTATTATCCCGGTTTCATAAAAAAAACTCGGTTTAGCTAAATTATATACATATATGTATACTTTATACATATATGTACATTTACATGATTTTTTTGTACACATGTGTATAATTTAAGATAAATGATACTGTACATATGTGTATATTACGTAACTAAATATTATATAAAACTATACATATGTGTATAACACGACTTTTTTTTTAATTTTTTTAATGAAACCGGAATGAAATATAAGAATTTTGGTTTTTTTACTTTTTTAAAATTTTTATTATTTTTGTTTTATGATTTTTTTAAATATTTTTTTAAAGGTGTTTTTAGTGGTCCAAAATGGTTCTTAAAGTTCTCAATTTGCAAAGGGTTCTCTTAGGATCCTTACCCTATATATATATATATATATATATATTATTTAGAGAATTCCGGTTTGCGTCTACGTGGTCTTTGAGTGGACCGCTTTTGAGCCTCTTTGAGCTAAAATGACACGAATGAATTCCCATGATTTCTTGACGTGTCGGGTTGAGTCCCTTAGTCATCATTCCATTATTAACGGTATTAATTTGAGGTGCACAATTGACTTTTTACCTCTATATAATCTCATCGAACCGTTTACGCCAATGTAGTTTTTGAAACACTTGGTTTTTACATCCTTACATCTTAACCAGTTATACCTCCATCTCCACACCACCATCTTCAATCAAAACCTCAATTATTGAAATTAACGAATGTTGAAAATAATGGATATTGGAATGGTAGGTGTAGATTCCCAACCATCATTATTTGAATAAGTTCTCTTCAAAAATTAATAATTCAAAAATTAATAACTGGCTTGTTATGATTTTATCCACATTTTTTTGGATGATCACTTTTTTTTTCAACACAATTACATGTGTATTGTTCCCCAAATAGTATTCATCAATAGTAGTTTGCAACAGTGAAGTTAGTATTATAAACATTAACGTAATGTATGTAACAATAATTTATATATCAACAAAAGTTACTTGATTTACCTACTCCCTGTTCTCTTGTTATTTCCACATATTGCTTTAATATCTTGTTATAATTAGTGGTGATTATAACACGTTATCAGCACGAGTCGTTTATATCTTAATCAATAAGGTAAGCCTAGCTAAAAACTATGAAGGTAAACACATAGTTAATAAGGGTCAATAATATAAATTGAAAAGATAATTATCATGATAAACAAAAAATAATAATAGTAACAAAATATAAAGGACACCTAATTAATTAGTACCGAGTTCATTCTTATTATTATGTATACTAATTTTTCATCTTTTTTTGATAACATGTCATTTGTATTTCATTTATTCTATTAATTAAAAATTATATATATATATATATATATGTATATATATATATATATATATGAAAGGTTTTTTATGAAAAAAATACTTGCACCATCTTTTTAGAAATGTCAACACATCAACATATTCACACTACTACAGAACATGTAGATTAGAAGCGGTGAATATTCAGGTTAGAAGCGGTTTTTAACCGCTCCTAAGATCATTGCTTCTAATTGATTTTGTTGCATGTTTGAAGCAGTTTATTGATTTTGTCTTGTTTTTGAAGCGGATCAATCTTTAAAGCGATTCTTTATATAAACCGCTTCTAACAGACACCTTTTTTATACTACAAAAAGTATTCAATTTTTTCAAATTAAAAGCTGTATAATTACCAAAATCTGCTATAATGACCAAAATTGACCAAAATCTGCTATCATATTTAATTAAAGAACAAATACTAACAATATCATGCAAAACAAACAGCTGCATATATTACCAAAATCATATATAATTTTCAAATTCGTTCAACAGTACGAGGACACAAGTTTTCCAATTTCAACGATATCAAAACATACAAATCTAACTTAAAGCGGGCATGTTGGCAAACAATATATCAAAAGGCGGCGGCATTACTCCCATTATGGTATCATTAATCTCCTTGAGCATAGCAAATCCTGATTCGTGCCAAATCTAAAAACAAATAAATAGTTAGAATAACCGAACAAAACCACACTCTTATATATAGAAACCCGACAAACCTTAACAAAAAAAAAACCCGATCCGAAACTAACCCATAAACGAAAACCAAGCAAACTATCTGCAACACATTTTGACTGCAAGTTATTCTAAAGAATGCAGTGGGGTGATAAAATGTAGAAATTACCAAGGAATAATATTTTACATTTTGACTTCGTTTTAAGTTTTGTTCTAAAACCAATCCAGACCAAAACAAACCCAAGCCAGAATAACTAAAATACATATTGTAACTAATCCCAATTTACCAGAATACCCTTGGTAACCAAAGTTAACTAACATGTTGTTATAGAAATACTTTGTACTTAAAACTAACAAACGCATATAAGCAATAAAACACATACTAACGACCAAATATCACATAAAGTATAAACAAATTTTAGATGTCGATAGCAACAACTTTTAGCAATTAGCTAATAATATTTACTTTTGAACACAAAACACAGGCCAAACAACCCAACACAAGCCAAAATAACAAACCTGACTTGGGAACTATAGAAAACCGCAAAACAAACCTAATATATAGTGTAATAAATAAATATTTATAAATAATTAGAAAATGCTTACATTGTTGGGGAATTGATTATGATAATGAAAAACAAATTCGAAAATATGCTTTATGACCATGTATCCACGTTCCCAACTGCCTTTTTGCGGCTTGCACTATAATAAAAAAATACGATGTTAACTAGAAACCAGTTAACAAAAACTAAAAAAAATACAAAAAAATAGAAAGCATACCTCAACCATTTTCCATGTAAACATTTCCCCAAAAGCTTCTCGAATTATGTTCGTAAGAAGATAATTTTCTTTGTCCTTTACGCCTTTTAAAGAGTCTAAAATAAATACTTCTTTACGTTTAGGGGAAACTATAAACAAGATCCAATGATACCTACAAAACAGAAAGTTATAGAAAGATTGCATAAAAATGTAGCAATAAACTATATAAAAATTAATTAAAAGATATAAAAATAAAATATGTATTACTTGGCCAAATAGGGAGCAAGCAAATATTTTTTATCTTTATGAAGACTTGATACGTCGATAATGTGAGCTTTAACGACTTCGGGTTCAAGTTGGCACAAACGTGGGGTGATTAATTTTGCACTTAGAATAGACTCCTCATTAAAATACCTTAAATTAAGAAAAAGTAACATTATGAAATTACTAAAATCAATAATATATAAAACCAAAATTATTTGAACAGCTTACATTTCAAACCAACTTAGGATGGTGATATCAAGCCACCCTTTTACGAATACTTTTAA
Source organism: Bidens hawaiensis (assembly GCF_021521415.1). NCBI lineage: Eukaryota > Viridiplantae > Streptophyta > Magnoliopsida > Asterales > Asteraceae > Bidens > Bidens hawaiensis. The sequence goes on along the minus strand of NW_027492739.1, from coordinate 78,282 downwards.
CATCGCTTCATACTCGAGCCAATTTGATGTTATGGCGGAAAACATCCCATCAGGTGTAGAAACGAAGTTGGATCAGATTCTCGTCCAACATAACGGTCTATCAACCAAACCTTTAATAATCCTTTTAGATCGGTTTTTTTAATTACATTCAAAGCCTTATCTATTTCTTTGGCCTGCTTTTCTTCATCAGTTTCAATAGTTTTCGTCACATGTGGTTGCTCAACCTTAATTTTTTTTGGAATAGGTTGAACTTGATCATCTTCCAGATTAGCCGACTAAAACAACAAACAATTTGTTATAATCTAAACACACACAGAGGGTTGTAAACTAGCTCGGCTCATTGACTTATGAGAGCTCAACTCGTTTCAAGCTATGTGTCACGGAGCTATCCTCTTGACTCCGTGTGGCGCCCGAAGGCCATCCAATCGGTCCGCTCATGATCAGGGCTTGCTGGTTTCGTCCTGCCTTGGACTCATCAGGCGAGCGGCAACAGCTCGCAACCATCGATGCGTTCGTCGTGCCAGCACGACTAGGCATGTACGCCTTCCTTCCCGCTGAGGCCGTGCCCAATGAAGTCCGGGACGGGCCAACAAACCCAAGCGTTTCAACACAATTCAAGCATCTCGATCTTCAAATATTTGGTCCGTGACGTATGGCTCAGCTCGCTTGTTATTTATTAATTAACTTATATAAATAAAAGAAAACAATTAAAACCAATTATTATTAAGTTATTGTAAAATAACCAAATTACAAAAACAATATTATTAACTTATATTAACCCGAACCGACTAACCCAAAACCTTATTAACCCGAACCCGACTAACCCGAGCCTTAATAAGGTCGGGTTGCGGGTTAGTTTACTTTCTTTAAAAAATCCGATTAACTTGACCTGATTAACCCGGTACCCGATCGGGTTGACCTGATTAACACTCCTACACACACCAGAGTATTACTAAAGTGAAGTGATTAATTACTAGAGTATCGAGAAATTTATTATTATCAACAGGAGGATCATATGAATAGTCAATTTTTCTATATTGTTCGTCTTGGGGTGAAGATAGTATATAAGGAGAGACGTCATCATTGTACCTCGATGCACTATGACTTGGGGAAATTTCTAGAGTCACTCGCTAATTGGTGGGGTGACTCAGCGTCTTTTATATACAATTAAACAAGTAATATACATTAAATAATAATAATAATAATTATTATTATTATGCAAGAAAATATATACAACTATTGATCAGCTAAACATACCTTTAAGGAAATTATCGGTCACTGAACACATTTACCAAGGGTGTGACTCATTAGACTAATTTTATTGATGCATGTTTGATTGGGACCGGGAACATGGTGTGGTGTGATAGTATCTACTTCTACAATAAAACAACCCTCGTTTATGAGAATGTCTTGTACAATACTATCCTCTGAAGTAGGATGTACCCGTCCTCAGCAATGACTATTTGCGTAGACGCATCAAAGTGCATAAACAATTCACACGCACGTAGATCCTGCAAAAACAAATAAAGTTTAAATAAACATATATGTGTATATGTCACAACCAAATTATATATATTACCTGAATAACTGCATGGTCGATATAAGATGCACTACTAGAGTCACGATAACATGGGGTCGTGTCTACATTTTGGCTCTCTCGATTCAAGTTAGCCCCCTCATCACATTCACCCTTAAACAATCCTCCAACAATTTGTGATGCACCTATATAATTAAATTAATATACTAATAACAGTATAATATTTAGCATTAAACTAAATTAATCTTACATATGAATGCCATTACCTAATACACATGAATATAGCCGTGTTCGGCCACCGTGCTCTAGTCCAAAACATTCTGTTATTGGATCGGACCGGACCTTCTTTCATAATATGTTCCATCTCCTTTCATCCTTTTCTCAGTACGTCCGTATGAAAAATTATAAATGTTAGAACATAGAATGATATTATATTTATAAACGTGTGTGTATATAAATTTACCAATTCGTCGACTACGTCATCGATTGTATCAGTTTTATACAAGCCAGTATCTTTGTCTTTTCCTGCTCTAGATGCATCAAACAATTTAGAACGATAATCTTGCAAAACTTCAAAATATGGATTAACTGACACGAGTTGAGGCCATAAATGACCAATGTAATCCCGAAATCTACTCAATCCGCCACATCCTGTTTTAGAGTGGTATTTTTGTGCTTCACTTTTGCTTGTTTTTTCATGTATTTTCTACAAAAAAAAATCAACAATTAATTACTATTTTTGCAAAAAAAAATATAACAATAATAATTATAAATCACAAACACAAACCTTGAATGCCTCGGTCAACCTGAAATCTCTGAATTCTTGCCACTTTGACTTATCAAGGAAAAGAAAATTTTTAAATGGGTCGAGCCTTTTGTACACATAGTTTCGTGTAAGAAAACTTCGAAAGTTGGTACAATTTTTCAAACGTTATCCGGTAACAATCCACAAATTTCAATAGGAATCATATGTGTCATCAAAACATGACAATCGTGAGACTTCATACCAAGCAACTTATAGTCTTTCATCGACACATGCCTTTTTAATGTTTGCAGAATAACTAGATGGAACTTTAATGTCATGTAAGCACTGACAAAACTTTTTTTTTTCATCTTTCGACATAGTATAGCACGCAGGTGGGAGATTAAAACCCTTGGTTGTCACACCCCGACTTAGGGACTAGGCGTGTGACCACAAGTTGGTACCTTATCAGAGTTTATGGGTTAATTTTAGCGGAAGACTTTAGGTTGAATATAATATTAATTTACATTGAAAATTTACTCGGGAATTAAATACACGAGTATTAGTTTACAAAATGATGAAAAGATTGAAGTTGGCTGTAGTAGAGTCCCATCGCGGTACGCGATGGGTTTGTTGAAGTCCCCATCACGTACCGCGATGGGTGATAAAATAAACGTTGACTTTGGTCAATCTCGGTACGCGATAGGCCATAGAAGACCCAGTCGCGTACCGCGACGGGAGGTGCAGACGGGATTTTTTAGTTTATATAATCTTTTTCATTCTAAAAAAACCTGACTCCGTTTTTGAAGAATAGAGGCGATTCTAGCAGTCCAAGAAGGCGATTTCCACTATCATAGCTCGTGTCAAGACCCTACATATGATTTCTATCATCCGTATCGAAGATTCAATGATATCTAGGCTCGGCTAATCTCCTAGAATCGCACTCGGGACGTATAGTTTGTAACCTTTTACAGTTTTTCTCATGTGATTAAGAATACTTATGTTTTGTTAGTGATGATTAATATATGATTATTGATGTTTGGTATTTCTGAGTGTTCGGTCGGTTTAGGTTTACGTTGGTCTGAACGATTTGTTACCAGTTGCTATATAATTAGTCATATAACTGTTTGGTTAGATTGAATACGATAAAACATACAATTACCCTTAACTGAGTCATACTGGCAAGGACTGTTTGATAACCAGTGCCGTGTGTAAAGTAATTGTTGATGTCTAAGGTTATGTCTGATTGATTAGTTTTCAGTTAATCGTTAATAGTTAATCGGTTAGGTTGCATGAGATACTTTTGGTTGTTTACTTGAATTCCCGGGTGTGATTTGCTTTGTTAACTGCTTGAAATTCGTTTACTTGTTCATTGCGTAGTTCTCTAAACTCACTTTAATTGCTTGTGTGATCAGCACTAAAACCATTTACTTCATAATATTAAATCTGTACACGAATTGCATTGACTACATACTCCTTGTGATACGATACCCTACTTGCTCTAACTATTTAGACTAATTAGGTTTTTGATTGACTCAAACGACGGTCATCAAAATGGCGCCGTTGCCGGGGAGTTAGTGCGCTTAGTGTTTTTCGTGTTATTTGATTTTTGTGTTTAATTTTAATTTTAGTCTTAATTTTTGTTTTCAGTTTTTAGTTTAAATTTTATTTTTTCTATTTTACGCGGGGTGTGTTGTTTGTGCAGATAACAGGTTTATGCACACCCGCCACTCGGGCAGACAGTCACCGTTAATTTTCGAGCCCGAAATTGAGAGAGTAGCTTGGTAGAACTGAGTTCGGAATCGAAATTCAGAAATGGCAGATCAACACTAAAACCAAGACCCACTCCCACAAAATAACGTGTTTCACCCAGACAACATACCTCCACCACCAGACTTTAATAACCAAAACGATCAGAACAACTCAACTCGTGCCTCTAGAACCCGAAACCGAAACCGAAACCCAACCTTGACCTGGCTGAACCATCAGTCCCACATAACACCCCTAACCGGAGAGTTCGACTTAACCTTGACGATGCTGTTCGAAGCATCCCGATAGAGGATGAATACGAGAGGGAAGAAAATGATGTGAACGAGGGTGTTGAGGTTGAGAACGAGGTAGACTAGCAGGTTAGAAGGAATCGGGCAGTTGAGCCCGAGAACAAGGTTGTTGAGCCAGAGAATGAGGGGGGATAAAACGGTTAACAGGAACAGGGGAGGTAATGGTATTGGTTGGAACAGAGTTAATCGGGCAGAAAGGCCCGAAAGAGTTCGAAATATTCAGGTTAACAGGGGCGGTATGGTAAATCCTGGGGGGTGAAGGAGAAATTTTGTAACCCCGGTTCATGGTGTTAACAGTCGGTTCAGACTGGCTATTTCAGACGGAGCATCCCCGATTGTTCCACAGGAGCGAGTTCCAGGACAACCGACTTTTAAGTCCCGACCCTCTTATATTAACATAGTTCCACACTTTCATGAGATGGCTTCTGAAGACCCGTATTCTCATTTATCTGATTTTTCGGCTATTTGCGGGTCGATTGGTGATGGTACATTTGACCAGGATAAGGTTCGTTTGTAGTTATTCCAGTTTTCCCTAAAAGATAAAGCAAAACACTGGTTTAACTCGCTACCGATGCACATTATTTGGAATTGGGCCGAGATGCAGCAGTTATTCTTAAACGAGTATTATTCGCAGTCGAAGACAAGCGAGGCCTGAATGGAAATTCGCCACTTTTCACAGTTATCGGGCGAATTATTACACGAGGTATTCACCCGATTCAAAGAAATGATCAGAAAATGCCCACATCACCAAATTGAATTGTGGGAATTGGTGAAGTGTTTTGTGGATGGGTTGACATACGAGGACAGAAGGCATTTGAAGGCCTCATGTAACGGTCAGCTGTTGAACCAACCAGAGGAAGATGATTGTGATTTTATGGAATTCATGTGTGAAGACTCTAAAGCAGAGGCATCAGCAGAAAGACGAAGACACAATACTTCCTTCATATCAGTTAAGTCAGTCACGAGTGAATCAGAAAGAATTGTTGAGTTAGAACGTGAACTGGCCGGGTACCAAAAGGGTAAAAAGAAAGAGGTTGGTAAAGTTTGAGTGAAATTCCCGGTATGTGAGGAATTTGGTGAGCTCGGGCACAAGTCAGAAAAATGGCCCGAGTTTTATGATGATGAGGAGGATGAGCCTGAGGAGGTTAACTACGCTTACGGGGATTCCAAGGGTCAAGGGTTGAATTCAAACACCTATCACCTGGGCTTGAGAAATCACCCGAGTTTTCGTTACGGGAACGCGTCGACACAGTTGAACCCGAACTTTCAGGGATCGAGCCAGAACAGATCGCAGGGTAATTACCGCCAGGGCGGTTATCAGCAGCAGTAGGGTTCGTATGATCAGAATCGGGGATATAACAGAGACGGTAACCAGGGTGGAAATTCATCAAGTAATCAGGATCAGCAGAGGGGGTCCTTGGGAAATGCGGATGAGTCGGTGCACTCAAAGTTGGATGCATTGTTGAAAGTTATGACTGATCATAAGGCTGAAACGAAGCAACAGTTCGAGTTACGAGATAAATTGTCAGAGACAATGTTAAAGCAGATTGGTCAGCTCACCGCAGATGTGGCAAAGTTACAAAAGAGCGCAGGTCAACTCCCGAGCGATACTATAGTCAACCCGAACCATTACTGCTCAAGCTCCAAGAAGGGAAACAATGTGCACATCAGTGCTGTAAGTCTTTACCTCATTTTGAAATTTCTGGTGTTGAAGTTGATTCACCACCATAGTTTGTTGAGGGGGTGGTGGAAGATGTTTGTGGTGAGAGTGATTGTGTCGGTTAAAATGAATCAATTTTCCAAAATGAATCAGAACCAAAAACATATGAAATGTCTTTTTGTGAAAATTGCACATGTGAAAATTGTTTAAATGGTAAATTGACCACCATGAGAGATGAGGAAGTGGAGAATAATACCACCTCAAGTAAACTCCAAGACCCAGGAGTGCCGCTTTTATCAATCCAAATTGGGGAATTTAAAACTGATCGGGCACTTCTAGATCTTGGAGCATGTGTTAGTATCATGCCTGGTAGTTTATATGATCAGTATGAATTTGGCCCGTTAGAAAGGATAAACACCACCGTGGTGTTGGCGGACCAAACTCATACACTTCCTCGGGGCATGGTGACTAATGTAATGGTTCAGGTGGAGAAATTTTTCTACCCAGTTGACTTTCTTGTACTTGACTATGCTAAACGTGTGAATAATACACAACCACAAGTCATATTGGGTAGGCCATTCCTTTCCACAACACATGCAGTGATTGATTGTGCTAATGGGATATTGGAAATTAAGTTTGGAGATCGTGATAAACGGTTACCATTGTTTGAAAATGCTACTAACCATGTTGTTGACAAGTCTGAATCCTTGAGTAAGGATCACACAAAAGAGAAATGTTTTGTGACTGACAGGAATGAGCTAAGGAGTAGCATGGAAGATAAAGGTAGCCGACCAAGGAAGAAGAAAGTGAGACATCCACCCAACCAAAATAATCGAGAATGGAGATTGAGGATGTTCGGGCCAGATCCTGGCCTATCGGAAGACTAGCAACAAACGATTGAAGAAAAGCATGATTATAATGAGAAGGTTGCACGGGAGAGGGCCAGACGCCCACCTTAAATGCCATAAAAGTTTCAAAAGGGTGGTAATTGTACATTTTGTATATTTTTAGTTTGCATTTTGTTTTAGTTTTTATATAACTAATTGTATTTTAAGCGTACCATCATAGCAAAAGCTAAGTGTGGGGATACCTAACGGGAAAAGTTTGGATTTTGATGTGTTTGATAAAGTTTTTGTCAGAAAACGAGGTTTCTGCATCTACATCTACATCGCGCAGCGCAGCAGCCAGTCACATTGGATATGATTTATCAGCGGAAGTTGGAGATTCAGGAGGAGCAGAGGACCCGTTGGGCCCGATATGATGAGTATTTTCGTTTATTATTTGTTGCTTCGCAGGTATCGCTCCCGCAGTCATTGATCATTGCGGTGGACCCGCCAGTGGATCCGCAGGACGAGGCAGATGATGATCCGCCAGTACAGTAGTTATTTTTGGTTACCCTTTTTCACTTCATTTTGTTTTTATTTGTATCATGGTCTGTATTATATTATATTATATTTTGGGGAATCATGTTTGGGTAACTGGTCAGGCTTATATGTTTATATATCTTTTGATTGCTGCTGTGTTTGATTTTATTTGTATATTTTGTTGTAACCGAACTTTGTGGGTGTAGTTCACTATAAACCCTCACGAGACCCCACTCGTCCTCCCGGGCTACCGGGGGGTTTACAAGGCTTGTTGCATACGCTAAATGCAATCGTGATTCCTACGAAAGTGAGTTAGGTCTTTTAACGTTTTTAACTACTTTAACAGAATTTATTATGAAACGAATTAATTTGGCTCGGTAATTGTTTTAATAAAATTAACAAATATTCATTTTTATAACTCTTAAAAGACCTATGTCTTACACTTGTGAGAAGCTTGCTTCTACACATCTCAAGATTTTGCAGGTTCGATTGTCAGTTTGGTAATTGGATGAGACGAGAGTATACGAGTGTTATGAGAGTTCACGAGCCGACTGGTCCTTCTCCAGTCACGTTGATATCAGGTGATTTCATTTTCGTAATTTAATTTTGTTTTTATTACTTTAAACGTTTAAAGTGTAATTGTATAATTGTTAGTAGTACTGCCACACCTGATGTAACATCCCCAAAATTTCGATCCAAATTTAACAACTAAGTAAAGTTGAAGGATCAAAATTCCCTAAAATAAGTGTTGGGAAAATTTAAATAAAGAAAACAAGATCATTCTATAAGGAAATATTCCTTAAACAAAATTATCTTAAGGATATGGAATAAGGAAATTCCATTCCATATGGAAAGATGTTAGAAAGTGGAAGCATTCCACATGTGTATAAATAAGAAAAATGGAATCCATCCCACATAGAAAGTGGTAAAGAAATGGAAGCTCTTTATAAGGAAGAGATTTTCCATAATAATATTCTTATATGCCTAGCATGCACCCAGTGGTCCTAGCGGAGGATGCAAAGAACCCGACGCGCACGCGCACGGGCTCGGGCGAAAGGTGTTGGGTGATGGGCGCAATGTGGCAGTTTGATGACGCACTTTGCACTTCGCACGCTGGCATCTCCGCGAGCCGCTTAAGAGCCGCCTTAGTATTTTTGGACAACGAGAATTAGACTAGAAATGACAAACTATCAAAGACAAGGGACTAAAAGTGAAAAATAATATTCAGGGACCCATCACGCTACGCGAGGAGTCCAAGAAGACGGCTATCGCGTACCACGATGGTCCGTGATGACTCAGGGACACGTGTCACACTCTGGTGACAGGTGGCAGCAGGGAAGGACACATGGCAGGCCACGTGGCACCCATGCAAAAATGGCGGCGTCGCGGTACGCGACGGCCAAGGAAAAGGACCCATCGCGTACCGCGGTGGGACCCAAAATCAAGTATAAAAGGGGAGGCTACGACCATTTCTCCCACACACCTCCCATTCACTCTCTCTAGATTTACTCTCTCACGACCTCGGTTTCTGTGCCGACCCGACAATCGTTACCTCGTAATCCGTGCCACATACCGACGGTACCTCGAAGTGTGTGCCATCCGAAAATAACCCGACATTCTATCTCGAAGTATGTGCACGTCACGACAGCCACCATATGTTGCCTCGTTTTTTGTGCCAACCTCGAAGTTCGAGCTAAGCCCCGAAGTTCTGACAATCTAAGCACCAGTATGCGACATAGAGTAGAAGTGCTGCTTATACAAACTTAGGTATCTAACTTCGAATACCCGTGTAAGGTAAGGGTTCTGACCTAAGTCATTATGATATTATTATTATATGGCTTAGACCATAGTCAGGGGTATAGCCCAAAAACCTTGATCATAATTATGTTTACATAAGCTTTAAACATACAAAGGATTATAATAGTGTTTCTTTACAACTAAGAAAAATCAGTTCTACATTCATAAGGAAATATAGTTTCTTCACGATTAAGAAACATAGCATTCGTATACAAAGAATATAGTTAAAACATTGTTTCTTCATGTGTAAGAAACATAAGATTTTACATGCATAGCAGTCAATGAATGTTTCTTCTTGAAGAAGAAACAGATTATAGATATTTCTTCATGAAGAAGAAACTCATCATATGATTTGGTAAATAAACAGAAAGACTACGGGTCTAAATATTTTATTCAAACAAATGATCAATCAAGGTTTAAAGCTATTTAAACCAGACTAAAGGTCTATAGCCGGATCAAGAGACGATCCGGATGTTTATATACCTATTTTATTATAGGTCAATCAATCCATCAATCAATCAGTCAATCAATCATTCATTCACCGTCAAGGTTTCAAATGAGATCACCATATCATTCAGAACAGTCAATCACAGGTGAAGACGTTCAAACCTTTTATAACGTGAATACGTTAACCTTTTCAATCAGTCAAAACTTATTTATACTCAATGATACGAACGGTTGTTTGTCTTAACGAGTCAATCAATGTCTACATGATATCGAGTAATCTCTAAAACTTTACAATACAAAGTAGAAAATAAAGTCAACTCAGACCGAATACACATGTGTCTGGATCCAAACATAACCGTTCAGCCTAATCATTCAAAGGCTACGTGGCCGCGGGCTAATGGTCATAACTAGTCTCCCAATTAAGGGCTACGTGGCTCGGGAACAACTGTGTGTGTAGGGCAGTGGTACATAGACCAGAAGTAGAAATGCTTCTGCTGAGCTTGTAGAGAAAACTATATTTGTATTGTAATCGTCATTCAAAATGTTTTATTGAGTCATACGTGTTCACCAGCATATCGCTGACGTATTTTTCCCTACATTTCAGGAAAACATATTAGCACAGGTAGCAAGGAATATAGTCATTCATGAAGATAGACGCTCGCAAGGTAGAGATGGCTCAGTTTTAAATTATTAAACAAGATTTGAACATGATTCCTAAATCAAATACTCGGATATTTATTATCCGAGAAGTTTTCAAATAAATTAATATTTTATTATAACCAAAGTCTTCCGCTAAAATAAACCGCAACTCTGATGTATTTACAAAACAGGTACCAACCATTGGTCATACGCCTAGGCTCTAAGTCGGGGTGTGACACCTGAGCCCCGAAATTTTAAAATTGCTTAATAGTAAAAAAAAGTCAGTTTCAACCCCGTCCCTCAAATGTTCATTAATCTTTCTATCATTTTTAACTTTGAGGACAATGTTAAGTGTTCTTACATTGAGGATAATGTAAACCTCAAGTGTGGGGATGGGGGAAATTTGAAAAATTTTAGCCCGATAGTACCTCGAAGAGTGTTTAGAAACCAAAGTTGTTAACTGTTAATTATTGCCATTAATGCCAAGTCATAGGTTTCTGGTCATGGTTGGTTTTTCAGCATCTCATTAGTCTTACTCACAAATGTTTTTATAACGAGAAGTTGAAATGGGGTCGTTTAGGCGGGGAAAACGAGTCATGGGGACAAGTACACATGTTTATATCGTCAACCCTATTCCTCCGGTACGTGTGTGAGCTGACCCAAATATATATAATACACATATAATATATATTACACACATATAATATATATTACACAATGTTAAGTGCTTTCACTAATGTTCATGGATTACGGGATCGTAGTTGGCAAAATGCAAAAGTGATAAGAGGCAACTAGGTTAAGCCTCGTATGGATGAGCGTGAGTGTGGGTACTGGGGGGTTGGGGCCTCATACATTATACATATGAGGATGGTTTATGTGAGGGGCGGGGGGGTTGGGTCCCTTAGAAAACATTTCTTGGACTTATTTTTCGTTTGTTTAACCCTGACATTATGTTACGAAACGATCCGGCTTACTAGGGTTATTTGTAACTGTAATTGTATTTGTTTTTGTTTTGTATTTGTATTTATCCCATTGTTAAGCATCATGTTATTATGTTTAAAAAAAATTGAGAAAAAGACAAAAAGATGTCTGTTTATATTCAGTTATGTATTCTGTAGTCCGTTAAAGTTCGTTTATGTAAAAAAAAAAATTGTAAAATCAGTATGTTGTTACTTTGCTTGGTTAGATGTATATAATCAGTCAGTTAGTTGTATAGTAGTTTCGTTTATTTAGATGTTTTGTAATAAGCCGGGTCGGATCGTTTGAGCTACTTAAATATTTCCCTTACATACCCTTACACCTGGCCCCGTTACAACCCTTTTAAAGACCTCTTGATTTGCATTTGTGCCAAAGCAGCTTGACGGATTAATATGTACTTATGAGTGATACTGAGAGCAGAGCGATATTGGCACATCTTTTGCTAGTCCATATATTAAACCGAGAGGAGAGATGTTATATTATGAGTGGCATGAGCATGTGTGCCTTAACCGGAAACAAAGTACACCTGTCTAGGCGGCTCTATTGTTTTTATTATAGCATTTAACCGTATTTGTGAGATGTCAATCTAAAAACAGTGTCAGTCTGGGGAACTGGGTATGACCTTAAACCTTACTAGTATTAATGGCGATAATCTACATACCTATGATGGAGGTCGATGTTTGCTTTAGAGTTTTGCTTGAGGGCAAGCAAAAGATAAGTGTGCGAATGTGATGGCAGGTTAATTTGTATATGTTTTAGTTCGTTTATTGTTTAGTTTTAACTTTATTCTAGAACTATTGATACTTCATACATGTATTATTGGATTTCAGGTCACAGGCGTTAAAGTACTCAATATGGACCTGTTGTGACACGGAATGAAGACCCGGGATGTTCAACACGCAAAACGATGAAAAGATTGAAGTTGGCTATAGCAGAGTCCCATCGCGGTACGCGATGGGTTTGCTGAAGTCCCCATCGCGTACCGCGATGGGTGATAAAATAAACGTTGACTTTGGTCAATATCGGTACGCGATAGGCCATAGAAGACCCCGTCGCGTACCGCGACGGGAGGTGCAGACCGGATTTTTTAGTTTATATAATCTTTTTCATTCTAAAAAAACCTAACTCCGTTTTTGAATAATAGAAGCGATTCTAGTAGTCCAAGAAGGCGATTTCCACTATCCTAGCTCGTGTTAAGACCCTACATATGATTTCTATCATCCGTATCGAAGATTCAATGATGTCTAGGCTCGGCTAATCTCCTAGAATCGCACCCGGGATATATAGTTTGTAACCTTTTACAGTTTTTCTCATGTGATTAAGAATACTTATGTTTTGTTAGTGATGATTAATATATGATTATTGATGTTTGGTATTTCTGAGTGTTCGGTCGGTTTAGGTTTACGTTGGTCTGAACGATCTGTTACCAGTTGCTAGATAATTAGTCATATAATTGAATACCATAAAACATACAATTACCCTTAACTGAGTCACACTGGCAAGGACTGTTTGATAACCAGTGCCGTGTGTAAAGTAATTGTTGATGTCTAAGGTTTTGTCTAATTGATCAGTTTTCAGTTAATCGTTAATAGTTAATCGGTTAGGTTGCATGAGATACTGTTGGTTGCTTACTTGAATTCCCGGGTGTGATTTGCTTTGTTAACTGCTTGAAATTCGTTTACTTGTTCATTGCTTAGTTCTCTAAACTCACTTTAATTGCGTGTATGATAAGCACTAAAACCATTTACTTCATAATATTAAATCTGTACGTGAATTGCATTGACCACATACTTCTTGTGACACGATACCCTACTTGCTCTAACTATTTAGAATAATTAGGTTTTTGATTGACTCAAACGACGGTCATCAGTCATCAATTCTTGGTAGAGGATATTTGTTCTTAATTGTAACCTTATTCAGCTCTCGGTAGTCTATACACATCCTCATCGATCCGTCCTTCTTCTTTACCAACAATATTGGAGCTCCTCACGGTGCCGAACTTGGTCGTATGAATCCTTTCTCTAAAAGTTCATCTAATTGTTTCTTTAATTCTTTCATTTCCGTAGGTGCTAATCGATAAGGAGATTTGACTATTGGTGAAGTTCCTGGTATAAGGTCTATCCTAAATTCTACCTCTCTATCAGGCGGGGCTCCTGGTAGCTCATCAGGAAATACGTCCTGAAATTGAGACATAATCAGTACTTCCACCATTTTCTTTGGTTTAGGTTCCTTGGTTACATAGGCCATGAATGCGAGGCATCCCTTACCTATACAATGACTTGCTTTAATCTTGGAAATAATTCCTACCTTTCCTCCTTCTTTATCTCCGGTTATACGAATGGTTTTGTTATTAGGTGTTCGAATGTCGATGGCTCTATCATTACATAGGATACAGGCCTGATTAAATGATAACCAGTCCATACCTAAAACTACGTCAAAACCTGCCAATGTCATTGGTAACAATCGTACAGGTATGCCGTGACTGGCTAACGAAATTGTGGCATTATCTAAAGCCTTGGTTATTTTACTTACACTTCCATCAGCGGTTTCTACTTCATAATGTTTATCTAGTTTCACTAAGGGTTCATTTAATAGGCTACAAAATTTATAATCTATAAAACTTTGATTTGCACCCGAGTCAAATAATACCCGAGCATAAACATTATTTATAGGAAACGTACCGGTGATCACGTCCGGTATGTCGACTGCCTTTTGAGTGTCTAGCATAAAAACACACGCGTTTCCTTTCTTGGCATCAGTCTTGGTACCGCTGCCACTTGCACCTACTGTAGTTGTCATTGGCTTCTTCTTTGGGCACTCAGTACTAAAGTGTCCCTTCTCACCACACTCAAAACATACTGCTGTCTTTTTCCTGCAATTTGTTTCCGAATGACCCGGTCTCTTGCAAAATCCACATATAACGGTATTAGTTGGTCGAAGACATCTACCAATATGTATCCTACCACAAGACTTGCAAATGGGGCGACTATACACAAATGCCCCTTCTCTTTTCTTCTCAGTCTTTCTTATCTTTCCTCCTACACTCACTTTTCCATCACCTTTCTTTTTCTCATCTCGGTTCCTCAACATCCCGTCTATTAAATATCCGGCTAACTCCATAGCAGATTCCGTCGAAGATGGCATATGTGAATGAACTAAGTCACGGATTTAGATTGGCAGTCCGTATATATATCGTGTCACTTTGTTGATTTCAGGAGTGACCAGATGAGGCACGATTCTACAATACTCAAGAAATTTAGTGTTATATTCCTTGAGATTTGTTCCCACAACCTTGTGGTTCCACAGCTTGGTTTGTATTTGATCCATCTCATTGATTGGGCAAAACTTCTTCAATATCATGGCCTTAAATGTTTCCCAATCCAGGTTGTATAAATTCTCTCTACCCTTGATTCCATTTAGGGTATTCCACCATTCCAGTGCTTCCCCTTTAAACATCTGGGAAGTATATTGCACTTTCTCCCTTTCCGTACGCTTGCTTATTAACACTATCGATTCCATTTCCTCCAACCAACGGAGGGTATTTATCACACCTTTATCCCCGTAAAATTCTTTGGGGTTATACACTTTAAACACCTTGAAATCACAACCTTCGTGTATTTTGAGTTTCTTTGTTTTCTCACTGAGGTCATTTTCAGCAGTTGAACTTTCATCACTCGCTTCTTTCTTTCTTTCCGTTTCTTTTTCCTTTTTCTTACTTTCTTTCTTTTCCGATTCCTTTTTAGATTCTTTCTTTGATTCTCTTTTGAAGTAGTGGATTCGCTTTGGCTTGCTCTTTTATTAGAATGTGAGGCGGTACGATTTTGATCGTTTTTCAATATTTCATAGATTGGATTCACAGCTTCTTTTATTAAATCGCGGATACCAAGCACATAATTTTGTGGTATGGCTTGTATATTTTCCGCGGTAGCTTTTTCTTGTAAAATTTCTTCAATTGTGTTTCCTTTATTGTTTACTTGTGTCACACCCCAACCTAGGGCGAAAATGTCGGGGCGTGAGCTGATTGCCACAGCTCACAAGGTACTATCATGCAATTGTAAAGCGACAATATCTAATTAATTTATTAATTGTCAACGAACATTTAAGTACAACAAAAATAGAGAAAATTACAATACAAAACCAACTATTCTTGTTTATGTTTAACATCCTAAGGTCATCTCTACGTGAGCCTTCAGTTCGATAAGCAATCCACTCTATAACCTGCAAATGCGTACAAAATATATATATTTGTCAACAGCACATGTTGAGTGAGTAGATTCACCAGTTTTGACACAAACAAAATGATAATATATAATGATATAATTAATAGAGTAAAAATAAGCAAAACATTTATCTGTGAGTATAAACAATGAAAGTGTTAAGCAAGTAATGAGTGTCGGTGAAACCATTTCCAATGCGATCGGGCTCCGGCCACTACGACGGTCGTATGATCATACTATAATGAGATTATGTTGGACCTCTCCGAATGCGATTCAAGTAAGCAAGTAAGCAAATAGCAAGTAACAAACAATCATTCAATTGATACACAACACAAAGATCACAGTTTGCGTTTGAGAAATAATAGGATAAATAGTTTGATAATGGTACGCAAGTGTCCCCAAAACATTTGAAACTAAGTAAAATAGGGGAGTGATTACTCACCTGATCGAATGAACGAAATAAATGAATGATGATGAGAGAGGTGAACCATTCAGGATATACCGTCAAGGATTCCTAGTTTAATAATGGTAATAAGATTAATTATAAGGATGTAACATGATTTTAATAAATTAATATTTGATGGGAATTGAATGATGTTTGGGATTCGAAAGTTTATTAATTGATCGATGCCTTTCTAATATGACTGATATTGCGATAACATTATTATATTAGCTTAAATATAAATAAGTACGAGTTAGAATAATTATATGATTATTTAAATAATATTTAAATTAAATATAATACAATTATAATTGTGTACATATATAAATATAACTTGTAATATATTAATTAATTAAGACAACCGTTTAAAATATATATTTATCATTCTATTTAATGAAAATCTAATTTTTATAAATGTGATTAATACGTATAAAATACGATTGTTACAAATTTTTGTTTAAAGAATGGTGCATATATATTATGTATAATTTATATATATATACGAAAACTAGTACGCGAGATTAATTGCTAAGACACACTACCATAATGAGGTCGGTTTAGTAAAATTACATTTATTTTATATTAAATATTATTTATAACAATTTATAATATCATTAACACATTTAAAACAAAAGAAACAAAAATAAAAGACCAAACCGTGTCCAGGGGCTCGAACCCGCGCCCCTGGCTGGTCACCCTAGCCATCCGTGCTAGGGTGTCAGTTGTTTATTGTACCAGATATATAGTTTAAAATGAACAGCAGACCAGATTAACCCCAAATATACATAAACCCTAGATATTTGAATTGATGAATCTGTTGTTTGTTTGGTTAATTAACCATAGGGATTTGATAAAACGAATTAAAACGATCACAAATCTATATTTTATTACCTTTAACGATGACTAAAAGGCAGTTAATTTGATCCAGTTCAGGCCGATATAAACATGAACAGGAACAGGCAGTTGCAGGCTTCGTTAATGTAATTATTGTTAGGGCTTCAATAGGCGAGGTGGTAAAGGTCGTGCACGAAAGATTAATTGCTTTGTTATTGCCTCTAGATAGTATATCGAATAAGCGTAGGAGGTGGATTGTATGTATATCAATTCGTATCATAACAGCTTGTTATTACCTATTAAGCGTGTCGGTGAAGGTGCGATGTACCTAATTATGGTTTGACGAAATCAATTCCAAAAATAATACGTAAATTAGGGCTCAAGAAATCGATATGGGTCAATGTTTTACGGGTTACGGGTTAGATGGGTGGGTTATTGGATCCGGGTTACAGATTTTAAATAATAATGATATATATAATTTACATTCTAGTCCTTACAATACAAAGGGGGATACAAAAGTAGATAATCGTTTAGTTTATAGTAGTTTTTGCCAAAATATGAAAGTTATATATATTTTAAATAAGTAAGTAAACAATAATACTATTATAATTTGTTTATTCGATAAACGCGATAATTATTTATAAAGTTTCCCGAATATAAAACATATCAAGTAACGATTAGTATAAAAAAATCCGAGTTGTTACAACTTGAGTTCTTGATTACTGTTTGCTTTAGACATGCTGTTACATGAATAAAACGAGATTCAGAAAAGACACACTTTATAATACATTATTAATTACAAGAAAAGATCACAACAACAGTATACAACTTTGATTTCTAATCCTTAATCCATTTTGTAACAAGATTCTTCATATTGTCACATTTCTTGACAATCTTTCTCCCAATTTTCTTTTTGTTCACTTTCTCGTTCCTCAGCTCGTCCATCACCGAATTTGGCAGGTTCGGATATCCCGTTGGTGCGGATGCGGCTGGGAAGAGATAAGCGTTTTCCCTGGGATAGAGATGCGGATTAGAAACGTATGCATGCATTTCTTCATCGGGGATATTGTTAGTATAAAACTCCTCGATAAGATTTTCTTCTTCACGAATATCCTTAGCATGTTGGGAGATTGATAGTCTTGGTCCTAAATATGGAAGAAAATTAGGATTCTCATTCTCCTCATCTTCTTCCTCGAGATCCTCCTCTTCTTCGGGATCTTCTTCCGATTCATAAGCGTTTTTGATTGGCGTTTGGAAAGAATCTTTTCATGTGGCATGGTAATCCTCATCTTTGGTTTCCAGCTTGGTTTTGCAGTGGTCGGTGGGATCTGGTATTGATAGTTGGACGGTGGTGATCCAAATTGCCATTTTCTTTGATCAGAGTGACAATTCATCCAACTTGATGATTCCGATTCGGTCTTTTGTTTGATCTTACTCTGTACTTCCTGTTCCTCGGTAGGATGGTATGTTGGAATATCGGATGGATAGTACTGAGGAATGTTGTCGGTGGTGTCGTCAGAAATTTCTATTGGCATTTGCTGACTTCCTGGGAGATTCATGGGTTGGCTCCCATAAGGCATCACCGGATTGATTGGTTGATTGTGATTGAAAAAGCTAGTGTAATAACTATTGCTACTTTCCATATCAGAGGGTTCGTAAATGATTGTCAGTTTTGATCGAAAGGCTACTCCGTGTCTACGACCAAAGTAGTTAGTATAAGACATCTGCACTTTAGTTAACTTTTTAGGGATAGGAGGTTTACCAATCCTATCTTATCCCTACGAATAATAATTATGGTTAAAGCCTAGGTACTAATATTTAATACCTAATTCGCTGAAACCGATGGCTCTGATACCAACCTGTCACACCCCGACTTAGGGCCTAGGCGTGTGACCACAAGTTGGTACCTGTTTTGTAAATATATCAGAGTTTATGGGTTAATTTTAGTGGAAGACATTAGGTTGAATATAACATTAATTTACATTGAAAATTTACTCGGGAATTAAATACCCGAGTATTAGTTTACAAAATATAGGTTTCATATTACAAGGATTTGTTTATCAAAAATGGAGCCATCTTGTACGCGCTTCTATCTTCATTTAAGACTTCAATCCTTGTTACTGCTACTTATGCTTAATTACCTGCAATGGGTTGGAAAAATACGTCAGCTATATGTTGGTGAACACATATGACTCTATAAAACATTTTGAATGACGATTATAGTACAAACATAGTTTTCTTGACAAACTTAGCGGAAGCATTTCTACTTCCGGTATATGTACCACTGCCCTACACACACAACGGTATTCTCCGAGCCACACGACCCTGAACAGAGAACTGGTCATGACCGTTGCAGCCCGCGGCTACCTTGCCTTTGATTGATTGATTGGGCTTTAACAGTTATGTTTGGATCCATACACATGCGTATTCGGTCTGAGTTGATTTTATTCTCTACTTTGTATTATAACGTTTTAGAGATCACATAATCTCATGTAGACATTGATTGACTCGTTAAGACAAACACCTGTTCATCTTATCGAGTATAAATATGTTTTGACTGATTGAAAAGGTTAACGTATTCACCTATACCATCGATGTTGAAAACCTTGACTGATTGATTGATTGATTGTGAATGATATTTTAACCTATACATAAATAGGTTTGTATGAATGTTTTTGAATGGTGTTTCTTGATTAAGCTATGATTTCTAAGCTTAACCTTGAAATCGTTTATCTTTGATTGTGAATGAAAACACTTGATTTTATGTTACGTTTGGTATAACATGCTTTGGCCTAATAGTTTCTAACACGTTGGTAAGTTTGTCCATGTAAGTAAACGGGTCCCTCCGTTGATTGGGATTTGTGCGAATTACTTTTCCTTAGGAAAGAAACTTACTACTAGTGATATCCCCCTTCCAGTTACTACATGCCCGTCAAAATATATCTTTTGTTTAACATTACTTAATCATGAAGTAACGTTTTATGAAAACTTGATTGTGAATGAATATTTGTAAACTACGATCAAGGTTAAAGGTCATAGCCTCTATTGATAGTCTAAGCTATAATTCAAATAACTTACGCGTAACCCCTATCTTAACACGGATACTTAGATTGATAATAAAAAAAGGCAGGGTCTTGATCTACTCGATTATATGATTGCTACTTGATTATGACTTCGTTCCTTGCACGAACTTTCGAGAAAATTGCACGTCGGCTCGTCATGGCTATCGGGCACGCCTTTCGATGCTAACTATGTGAATGTGGAGGTGTGATGGGATGAGGAGAGCTCAATACCCGTCACCCCCTTTTATAGGCTGATTCAGTACCCCATCGCGGTACGCGATGGGTTCCTTGTGACCCGTCGCGTATCGCGACGCCGCAAAAAGACGCCGCCTTATCTGCGTATGACACGTCGCCTGTCATATCGTGCCACGTGATGACACGTGGTTGGACACGTGTCCAGGTTGCTTAACCTGGTCATCACGCTACGCGATGCTCTCTTGGATTGAGCCATCGCGTATCGCCAAACCGCCCATTTTTGGGTTTATGTGCAAGGCCATCGCGCTACGCGATGGGCTTATGTTTACCCCATTGTGTATCGCGATTGGTGAAGTTTTCAGATTGTTCAAGATTGGTCCCTATACTTATGTAAGTTAGTATATTAGGGCTAAAACTTAAAGGGTAAAATACATGGTGTTACATTGGCCGTCTTAACAGAAGCAAGCTCTTTACATATTCCCATTTGTACCATGTCTTGACGAACTTTATACCCATCTTTAGTTTTCCCCGGAAGGTTTAACAATAATCCCAACAAACCGTCACATACATTTTTCTCGATAAGCATAACATCTAGGCAATGCCTAACTTGTAATTCCTTCCAATATGGTAAATCCCAAAATATTGACTTTTTGTTCAATTGTCTTCGATGGAATTGGTTGCTTTCTCGCTGCGAGTTCTTTTTCCCTGCACGGTATTCATATTTTTAACTCGGTCAATTGCGTCAAACTGTTGTCTTATTGTGTCATGTTATGATTTTTCATCAAACTCCTTCTTCTTATCTCGATAAACGTGATCACAAGGAAGGAATCTTCGATGTCGCATGTAGACGATTTTTTTGCATTTTTTCAAACGCTTTGAACTTGTCTCATTTTCACAAACAGGACATGCAAGGTAACCTTTAGTATTGTATCCTGACAAATTAGCGTATGCTGGAAAATCACTTATGGTGCAAAAAATCATGGCTCTCAAATTAAATCTCTCTTTTTTATAAGCATCATACACTTCCACACCAGTACCCCATAGAGTTTTTAAGTCATTAATTAACGGAGACAAGTAAACATCAATGTCATTACCAGGGTGTTTCGCCCCTGAATCAGCAATGGCATCATTATGTATTTTCATTTCATGCATAACTAGTGTGGAAGATTGTAGATGCACAGAAGAACCGACCACGTACAATGAATACTACTCGTGGTTCCGAAAGGGTTGATTCCACAATATGTAGTTTGCTCATATGACAAAACTGAAATTTGATCCCGCAATATGTTAGAACTACTGAAAGCCGAGTGGTAAAACTAAATTTTTCTTTTGGTTTTTCTGTTTATTTTATTTTTTAAAATTTTCATTTATATCTTACGTCTTTGATTTACCTCATATTTACTCTTGTCGAAAC
The DNA here is from genome assembly GCF_021521415.1 of Bidens hawaiensis. Taxonomy (NCBI): domain Eukaryota; kingdom Viridiplantae; phylum Streptophyta; class Magnoliopsida; order Asterales; family Asteraceae; genus Bidens; species Bidens hawaiensis. Next base: position 56,894 of record NW_027492739.1, on the reverse strand, counting down.
AAGTGCATTATATATAACTTGGATCAGGCCTACGTTTAACTTGTGTTCTCGGCCCAAGGGGGCCTGGTATGTCTGTTGTGTTTTCGGCCAGACGATAATAAGAATCCATCAGTTTTCGTCCTTGATCCAAAACTTTGAAGTTTAAAAGGCAATTATTATTATTTGTTGTAGGTTCCCAGCCCGATTTTCATAGGAATATCTCGAACACAAAGGGTGCGGAATCCCCTATGTATACGATTACGAGTGTACACGAATTAATGAATCGGAAAAGTACGATGAATAAACATGTAAACAAAATACTTATTTGTTATTAGCAACTCAGTGCTAGTAACCCATAAGAAAAACACCGTTTGGAAGTTATAACTCAAAAGTCTACTAAACCCTACGGCCAAGTTGGGTTTTATAGCGAAAACTTTGCCTAACATACATAGGCGAAGTTGTCCCTAACTTCGCCCAAAGGGTAACATCGCCTATACCCAAAGCTAAACAGTAAGTTCACCATAACCAAAACATAACAAACAATATTCTTATTACAGACATGATAAATTAAAGACTAATGAACTGGTGGCACACTGCACCAACAGACTCCCCCTTGCCAGTAGTTTCATTTCTCTTATAGCATCGTCTTGCCTTGTAATCCAAAAAGCCATATTAACAATCTTCAGGCATGCACTCCTTGTCTAACACAAACCGAGACCACCCTTTGATACTTTCTCCATTCGTCCTTCCATGCTGGTATGTAAAAGATCTTCTTTTCATTAAGTACCTGCAAATCAAATTGAAACAAGTTAACCATGTGCATAGGATCATACACCCTCAAGATTTCTTGCTCATCTTGATCTTCCCTCAAGGCTTCAACGTCTCACAATCAACATACCACCATTTTAATTCTTTCAGCACATTCTGAGGCATGACCTTTATCAGAATCTCTTTCAAACATCGAACGGGTTTGTACTTCATAACCATCCATGGTTTATCATTCGCTCACATTCCCCTTTCAGTATCCTCAATCAACTTTCCCTTCTAAGGTTTTAGCAACTCAAATCTCTTCTTCTTGACTACTTCATTCCACACAATCTTTCCAATCCAACCAGCATACATATTACCACTCCTGTTGATTAGCTTCAAATAAGCCAAGTCTTTTACCTCACACTCAGGCAATGTGTTGAACGATCTCAGCTTCTTTTCAAAATACTGAACTCCATCAAATCTTGTAACCACGAACACTTTGAGCTGATAATCATAGAGCCAACAGATGATTCCCTTCTTTTATTCATTGTAGCCTTTTATATTGTAACTCCTTTTAAACATGGGAGGTACCTCTTTTTTCTTTGTTCTTACAAACAAGTGAACACATTCCTCCTTCCACCTAGGTTGTTCTTCCCATTATGTTTCACCACTTACACTTTCACCTTGGATTACCTGTTCTTGACTTAAGCTAGGAATATCATGTTCAACATCATCTATTGGTATTTCTCCTTCCTCCAAACCAATATCAATTTCAATTTGCTCACCAAGTTTTTCGATCTCACTGTATGATAGCACATCTTCAGTAATCTGAACCTCGTCATCAACAGCTATAAATTCACCACCTGCACTACCAGTCGGAGCACTAGACTCCCCCTGAGATGTGGAAGCCCCAAGCGATTATGAAGTTCTTGGCAGCTTACCACCTACATCTTTCGATGCATTGGGATTATCGTCTTTGTCCTCCCTTCTTTTTGTTCTCAATTCATCTCCCTTGCAACTGCTTGACTCCCCTTGAGATGCTAAGAACTACTTTAAAGCATCAAAAAGTTTACCATGTTCAATCAGGAGAGCCGACTGAATTTGATTCTCTGCCACCAGACGTTGAATTCCCTGAGTGTGAATGACATTAATTCTCGATTGCTCAGCAACTATGCGTTCAAGAGCCACAATCCGCTCGGAATCCAACAGAGTAGAATCAAAAGTAAATGACATATGTGAAATATCCTGAGAATAGGGTGGAGAAATATCCAAACTTACTAGAATCTCTGATGAAAATGAAGTAGAAACTGCAGGTGAAATAATTACAGAAGACCCAGCAATAGCAACTAGAGTAGATTCCACAAACATAGCAAGAACTTCAGTTGGAGTAATAGATCGAGGCGGTAAGGACACAATCTCCGGTGCTGACAAAGCCAACGTATAAGACATAATGGCCGGTGCTGACAAAGCCACCGTAGACACACTCGAAGTCACTGGCATGTAGGCAGAAGTAATCGATACGAGAGTGGACGTGCCAGATAACCTTGAGGGGGCAAAGTGAACTACCCTCGAACTCTCACCAGCCCAAGCCTTCTTTGATCTACGAACCAAAGCATACATCTCATCTTCAAAATCAGATTCACTATCATCATCAGAACTCTTCTTACGTTTTCCGGAGAAGTTAAGGATCCAGAGAAGTTAGATATAAGACTTGCTAACTGCGAAGATGGTTAACAGGTGAAGTTAGGAATAACTTCGCCTTACAACCTAAGTTTGTTTCAAGAACTGCCCAAGAAACACAAGTCCTTTTAGAAAGCAAACAACAACAATCAGATGATCATCGAGGGTTCTATAATGACCGATTAAGGTCAACATATACTCGATATCGTATAAGCAAAAACATTGTAAGAGTATTAATGCCATTAAGGTTTTACTTGAAAAATCATAAAAATCAACCTATCCAGGAAGAATTAACACAAACAGGTAATAAATTATAAATCATCACGAGATTTGAAACCTTAATACGTGATAAAACATTGATTTGTTGAGGTTGATTTGTAGCCGCATGTGATTGAAAGAAGTTTGACTAATTTTGACCATAAAGTTGTTTATAAACCCTTTGGAAACCCTGGAGGCGAAGTTAATAACTTTGCCCATAATATAACTTCGTCTATGGCTAAGTTGATAAAAACACACCCAAGACAAAGTTTAATTTTACGACCAGAAACGTGAGAGAGTAACCCGTGTTCAAAGAGAAAACTCATATTAAAAGAAGTAAAAAATAAGTTTGTGGGATCAAATTTCAGTCTTGTGAAAACCATCGCGTTTATGAAAAGATCCAAACATGAAATCATATTGATAAAGGTACTTTCACGAAGATTCATGTTCATCGTTATTATGACATAGAGAAACATGTTGATAGCAGGTATATCGAACTTAGCATGATTATCATTGCATCCGTGATACGAATTAGGTTCAATTAGGCACAGAACTTAGATGGACATCACATATAGACATGTGACGCCTCCTATCTATTCTCAATGCGTATTTGGCTTTCCCCAGATCACCCCAATTTGACTCCAACCCCTAGTGCTTGATCAAAAAGACTTTTATAGCAAATAAGAAAACAATTAATCTTTAAGGTTGAATGTTGGACTTACAAGCCATCCGGACTTACACACATTTCATTCAGGGTGTTTAGGACTTATGTGAATGTCCCACCCTTGTAGTTCTAGTTTGACCCTCAAGCTTTTGAAAAACAGAATTTAACAACTCAACAAAACAACAATTATTTTTTTTTACAATGTCAAAATATTTTTGGTGATCAAGACACTAACGGGCTCGTGTGTGACTGGATAATCACTTTTATGCCTATCATTCAAAGAGATATACGTGGAGACATGCACATTTATTCAAAATGACTCCCCACAGTAAATCTAGCATATTTAGTTTGTATCACGTCAACGTTTACGCATCATGGAAAGCTACCATGCAAATCAGTGACTGTTTTAGAGCCTTTTAAGCTTAATAACTTCACCCATTAGGCACACAGAATCAATTTACCTATCATTTTCCAAAGGTTGAATCGATTTACAATTTAAAACAAACTTGAAGCTTTTGAAAAGCTGTAGACTGAATAATTATATCACTTCCCAGAGAAGACAAAAAACAATTTTAAATTCAATCGCCCCAGTCATTTCTTAGTTCCCAGGTGAATGGAAATCTTGTATGTCCGAAATTGGTTAACAGGACCAAGCACATATATAAATATGTGTCCCTCAAACTTTGAGTAACCGACATAAGTTTCAGCGGAGGAATTATAACAAACCGTATCACAATCGCCCCAGATGCTTTCAGTTTTTAGGTGAATGGCTATCCTTTGAAACTACGAGTAGATGAGAGGACCAAACATATACAAGTATATGTCCTTCAAACTTGAGCCACCGACATAATTTTAAGTGAACGTGATTTTTTTTTAGAAAAAACAAAGAAAAGACATGGTTACTCGAGATTGGTCATCCCATTTAACTCAATAAGGTTTTGAAAACGAGATCGGTTAACAGCTTTTGTAAAAAGATCGGCAAAGTTATCCAGAGAATCAACCTTTTCCCGCACGATTAATTTCTTCTCAGCACAATCCCGTATGAAATGATGACGAATGTCAATATACTTAGGCTTACTATGCTTTACTGAATTGTTAGTTACTAAGATAGCAACAGTATTATCAATGCAAGTAGGAGTGTGAGTGAAATTCAGACCATAATCTCTCATTTGGTGTTGTATCCACAAAACCTGGGAACAACAATTTGATGCTGCCATATATTCTGCTTCACAAGTGGATATTGCAACTGAGGTCTGCTTCTTGCATTGCTAAGACAACAACCTCCCACCAAAGAACTGACAGCCACCGGTAGTCGACTTCCTATCCTGGTTAAAAGTCGGTGTATGCAACTAAATCCAGTTCACCTCCCTTTGGATACCAAAGACCCAGCTTAGGCTTTCCTAGAGATACCGCAGAATCATCTTCAATCCTTTCATGTGAGACTCATTCGGATTGTCCTGAAAACGCGCACAAACACAAACTGCAAACATAATGTCAGGTCTAAAAGCAGTTAGATACATTAAAGAACCTATTATTGCACGATTTTGAGTTGGATCCACATCTTCATCACTGTCAGCATCAACACCCAGTTTGTGGTTGACGCAGATTGGAGTATCATAAGGTGCACTTTCTTCCATCTTGAATCGTTTGAGTACGTCATGAACATATTTGGTTTGATCAATAAACAGCACGTCCTTCTTCTAATCTACATGTAATGCCAAAAAGAAAGTTAGTTCACCTATGGTACTCATTTCAAATCTTTTCTTCATGACCGCTTCAAACTCCTGACACATAGAAATCTTTGAGGCCCCGAAGATAATATCATCCACATAGACCTGGACCAAAAGAAAATCCTTTCCATTCCACTTCACAAACAGCGTACTGTCAATCTTCCCTCTCACAAAACCATTCTCCAGCATGTAATCAGATAAAGTTGCATACCAAGCCCGTGGAGCTTGACGTGGGCCATATAATGCTTTGCTGAGTCTGTACACATGATCTAGAAAGTCTGGATCTGGAAAACCTGGAGGTTGCTCGACATATACCACTTCGTCGACCTTTCCATTCTGAAATGCACTCTTAACGTCTAGTTGAAACACCTTCATCTCTTTGTGAGCGACGAATGCTAAGAGAAGCCTGGCTAAAGGAGCAAACACCTCATTGTATTCGATCTCTTCTTGCTGATTAAATCCCTTAACTACCAATCTTGCCTTGTTTCGGACGATTCAATTTCTCATCTATTTTGCACTTAAACACCCACTTAGTGCCTATTGCATGCACATCTCGTGGCGTCTAAACCAACTGACATAGTTCCATTTTTTTAAGCTGAGCCAATTCCACCTGCATGGCTTCGACCCAAGAGCAATCCTTCAACACTATCTGATAGTTTTTCGGCTCTATTTGACTAATATAGCATGTATACAAACATTCTAATACCAATATCTTTGATGCTCGCATAAACACATGTGCTTTCTTCCAAGCTTCCTCTGGTACGCACACCATCTGAAGGATTACCAATCACATTCTCCAGAGGATGATCCTTGTGGATCCGTGTTGTTTAAGCTGGAGCAACTTCAAAGTCTTCACCCAGATTAGGAGTGAGTTCATTGGAATGATGTTGATCATAAAATGGATTGATGAACTCTTCAGCATCTGAACATGTAGATCTTTTTGCAACACTGGAGACTGTTAGTAATGGCCTCCTCTTCATCAATTAACATTTGAGTGGCCGTTATTTATTCCATATCTACACACTCATAAGAAGGTAGATTAAAAGATTTAAACAGTTTGTCATAATCAAAAACCTCATTTGGTCCCATGCTAGGCTTTGGTGACTTGTAACTGGTAATGTCAGTGTTACAGACCACCTCAACCTTGTTGCTCGATAGATTAAAGACTCTTCTGTTGGGGTATCCAACCACGTAACCGAAAAGGATTCCTTCGTCAGCCTTTGCACCAAATTTTGAATTAGTCTTTAATATCGAGCATGGGGACCCAAAAGGTTCGAGAACTTTCAGATTAGGCTTTCGACCATGCATTAGTTCATAACAAGTTTTGTTTAATCTTTTAACAATTAAAACACGATTAAGGATATAGAAAGCTGTAGCAACAGCTCAGCCCATAACACCATAGGAAGCTTAGCTCCTTCAATTAGCGTCATATTCTTTCTCTCAGCTACTTCATTCTGTTTTGGAGTGTATGGTGCACTGAACTAATGTTCTATCCCTTTCTGCATACAAAACATCTCCATTTGATAATTCTTGAGCTCTGTGCCGTTATCGCTTCTGATGAATTTGACCTTTCCTCCAATAATGTTTTCCACTTTGGTAATCAAATTAATCACCAAATGTACTGTCTCATCCTTAGCTTTCAAAAAATACACCCACTAGTATCGTGAGTAGTCATCAGTCACTACTAAGCAATAAGATGTCCCACCCAAACTTTTGACATTTATGGGACCAAAGAGATCCATGTGTAGCAGGTCCAGAGGTGTGACTATCGAATTAATCATCTTGGAGTGATGTGGCTTCTTGTGTTGTTTTCCTTTCTTGCATGACAAACATTTATCTTCAAAGTTAAAACTTTTCGAAGGAATGCCTAACACCAATACATTCTTGACAATGTAATTCATCTTACGCAGATGGATGTGTCCCAATCTTTGATGCCATAACTCAGACTCAGATTATGTTGCTTTAGACAAAAGACATGATTCTTCTGTTGTTATCTTGGTTGACCTCATGTCCATCGCATAGGTATTCTTCTCTCTTGGAGCTTTCATGACTATCCAACTTTCTGGGATCTTGAAACCAGGATAAAGCACTAAGGCTTCGTCCTTTGCAAAGTGCATGGTGTATTCTCTATCACAAACTTGAGAAACACTCAGAAGATTGTGCTCTAATTCTTCCATAAAATTGACTCTTTCCAACTTGATCCTTTCGTTAGTTAATATACCAATGCCTAAAATTCTTCCTCCACTTTCTCCTGCAAAACTTACTCTTCCTCCTTGTACAGCCTTCTAGTCTAGTAACAATTTCTTGTTACCCGTCATGTGCCAAGAACAGCCACTGTCGACAACCCACCTATTGTTCACAGTCCTTTCAGACTGTTAATTCCTGAACATTTTAAAGAAAACAATTAAAAGCGGGGGACCCAATACCTCGTTGTCTTGGGTTGCTCAAACCTTCTAAACGACATCTAACCAGCTGGCTGTCTAGAGTTCCATTGAGGAGACCTAACATTTGGCCTGAACAGAAGATTTCTATAAAATCGATTATGAGACCATCCAAAAAGCCCTGAATTTCTAGTATTATAAAAATCGAATGACTCAGAGTTTCGGAATTGGCACTTGTTCTTACACCAGTTTTTTGTTTTGTTTTGTTCTTAGTTTTGTTTGGTCTCATACTCTTTGATTTTTTCCTCTTCAAGGGACATATACTGACAACGTGTCCCTTGTTATGACATCTAAAGCAATTCTTATTCAAATTGCATGTTGTCATCTGAACATCCTTCTCGGGAGTTACTTCAGAAGATGAAGTTGGCTTACTGACATTTAGTTTCATATAGGGGGAACGAATGGGTTTAAAGAAGATTTCTTATGATTAAAAGTAACATTCGACTCCCTTTTCAATAACACAACTTCATCATTCATTTACCAGTGTTGACAGACCCACTAGACTGCGATTCTTGATCAATAACTAAGGAATTTGTCTAAATAGGTTTGTTAACGTCTCTGTCTACTTCTTCAAGGTTGACAGGGTTAACTGAAATTTTGTTTAACTCAACCTCAACGGGTGCTGTAGTTTTGTCCAAATTTATGGTACCCGTTGTGGTTTGATTGTTCTGAACACAAACAGGTGGCTGATTACTAGGATTATAAGTATAGTTTTTATTAAAAGGTGGTGGAACCTAAGAGAAACCAATTCCCTCTTTATTGTTCGGAGAACGTTGAACACTCAGGACATGATTTAGAATCATGGAAGAGTTCTTAAACTGTTCAAGTTTTCTATTAAGTTCCACTACTTTCACTTGGTAATCGGCTAACTGTTTGTCTTTTTCAGTATAAGTTTGGTCTTTTCTTCCACTACCTCATAACTTAAATCAACCACTTGTATTATCTCATCTAAGGTGGCCTTAAGGCTTCTAATGTCCTTTTCACCTGCTTTTATTTTTACAGAGTAACTATTTTTTTTGTTTAGAATAGTGGTGTTCTTCTTTTAAACATTTTAATTCTTTATCCAAACTCATATTCTGATCAGTTAAAGCATTTAATTGTTCATATAATTTCTCACATTGTTCACATTGGGGTTCAGAACATACCTCTGAGAGTTGGTCATTCATTTCAGCCATGTAAGCTTGGTCCTCCACTGGTTCCTTTTCATATCTTCCAGACCAATGTTCACCATATTAGCTTGTTCAACCACCTCTTATACTTGAATGCTCAAATTATACTCACCATCCTGTTGAGACACCATGGCTCTCGTCTCAGTACATTTCCATTTCCATTTTGATTAGTAGACCTATTCTGACTCCTTTCAACCCTCTCATTAGTACATTCTCTTGCAAAGTGTCCATTTTGTTGAAAATTGTAACATCGAACTTTGGACTTATTAAACCCCGGTCTTTCTCCCATGAACTTTCTCCATGTCTTCATCATAAACCTTTTCACCCTTCTCACTATCTTAGCCATTTGCCATTGTAGATCCATCTCCTCCATATCATCAGCATCAATTTGATCATAGTCCTCATCTAAAGTCACAGGGTCAACTATCTTCCCCTTGATGTAGTTCTCATAAGAAGCAATGAAAGACGCATAAAGTGCAAATTGTTGTTCAGTAGATTTTACACTCATGGGCATCTTTGAATAATTTATACTTGGAGAATTTACAGAAGAGTTACAACTGAAGATTGAGGTTTTGAGGGAGTACCTCCACCAGCAACAAAGCATATATCTCCATCCATGTTCATCATCACATGACCATCTTGAGTTGAGTTTGTTTCGCTACCTGAGTAATAAGCAGCCGATGCTCCCTTAGAGCTTGAATTTGGAGAACCTTTTGCACCATACATTCCCGGATCCTGAACCTGATCAGTAGACGTCTCCTTCCATATCATTGTAGGTTCCCAGCCAGATCTACACAGGAGTATCTCGTAGTACGAGGGGGCAGAATCCCCACGTATACGATACGAGTGTCGAGACGATTGATACGTTGAATATGTATGTAAACACACGAGGTTATACTGTAAAACTTGATTTATTGCAATAGCCAACACGTGATACTAAAGATCACCAAACCAAGTCGTTCCCAAAAAACATAAACAAAATGGCCGAAGTTAGGGGTTTTATAAACCTCGACAACTTCGCCTAACACCCTAGGCGAAGTTGTCTTAACTTCGCTATCCTATAAAGTTCGCTTAAACATACTAGTGAACATACAAAATCAACAGTATTCAACACGAAACAAACAAACTAAATGATTACAGACACAGATAAACACAAGATACTGAACTACTGACATCATGCACCACTTTGTACCGATAGAGTTTACTTCTTGCGGTTTTTCAACTAATTGCCACACTTCCATCTTCTCAAACTGTGCCAGTTCTTCCTGCATGGCTTCAACCCACGAGCTATCCTTCAAAGCTAATTGATAATTCTTTGGTTCAATCTGGCTGATGAAGCAGGTGTACAAGCATTCATTTATAATACCGGCGTCTTTAATACTTGCATAAACACACGTGTGTTCATCCAAACTTCTTCTAGTACGTACACCATCAGAAGGATTACCAATCACATTCTCCAGAGGATGATTCTTGTGAATTTTGGTGGACTGTACCGGACCGACTTCCAGATCATTCTCAAGATTTGAAGAAAGTTCATCAGTGTGAGACTGAGGTTGAGTGTGAAATGGATTATAGAATTCATCTTCATTCGAGACAGCAGGAGTTTCAACCGCACTTGACGAGGTCGGTTGATTTTCATCATATCGTGGACGTTGCACAATGGTCTCCTCGTCATCATACAGTATCTGTGAGGCCATTTTCTCATCAATGTCTGCAAAATCCAAGTAAGGCACATTAAATGATTTGAATAGCTTATCATAGTCGAAAGCCTCTGCCGATCCCATGCAAGGCCTTGGTGATTTGTAACTAGTAATGTCAGTGTTACAGACCACCTCAACCTTGCTGTTTGATAGATTAAAGACTCTTCTGTTGGGTGTCCCAACAACATAGCCAACTAAGATACCTTCGTCAGCTCTCTCACCAAATTTAGAGTTAGTCTTTAATATCGAACATGGGGACCCGAAAGGTTCAAGACCATTCAAGTTTGGCTTTCTACCATGCATAAGTTCATAACAGGTTTTATTTAATCTTTTAACAGTTAAGACACGATTAAGGATATAACAGGCTGTAGCAACAGCCTCAGCCCAGAACACCACGGGAAGTTTAGCATATGCCAGCATGGTCCTAGCGCTTTCGATTAGCGTTCTATTCTTCCTCTCAGTTACTCCATTTTGTTGCAGAGTATATGGGGCGTTGTACTGATGCTCTATCCCTTTCTGTAAGCAGAACATCTCCATCTGATAGTTCTTGAACTCTGTACCATTATCACTCCTGATGTACTTAACCTTTCTCCCAACAATATTTTCCACCTTGGTAATCAAGTTAATTACCAACTGAACTGTCTCATCTTTTGCCTTCAGAAAATAGACCCAAGAGTATCGAGAGTAATCATCGGTGACCACCAAACAATATGAAGTTCCTCCTAGACTCTTTACATTCACAGGACCAAAGAGATCCATATGAAGTAGGTCCAAGGTGCTGACAATTGAGTTAACCTTCTTGGAGTGATGAGGTTTATTGTGCTGTTTTCCTTTCTAGCATGATACACATTGGTCTTCAAAATTGAAATTCTTCAAAGGAACCCCTAGTACCAATCCATTTTTCACTATGTAGTTCATCTTACGAAGATGTATATGACCCATTCTTCTGTGCCACAGTTCTGACTCAGATTCTGTTGCTTTTGACAGGAGACATGATTCTTCTGTTGTTATCTCGGTTGATCTCATATCCATCACATACGTGTTCTTCTCTCTTGGAGCTCTCATTACAACCCACGTCTCTGGTATCTTGAAACCAGGATAAAGTACGAGTGCCTCATCTTTAGTAAAATGAACAATATATTCTTTATCACAAATCTGAGATACACTCAACAAGTTATGCTTCAACTCTTCCACAAAATTCACCTTTTCCAACTTTATTCTTCCATTCGTCACAGTCCCAATACCACTAATTCTTCCTCCACTTTCCCCTGCGAAACTAACCCTTCATTCTTGAACAGATTTCCAGTCACGTAACAATTTCTTGTTACCAGTCATGTGCCGGGAACAGCCACTGTCAACAACCCACATATTGTTTACAGCCCTGTTTGACTGTACCTGCACAATTAAAGAAACATATTAAAATCTGGGGACCCAAAACCTTCTGGTCTTGGGTTGATTAAATCTGTTATCCGGCATCCAGTATTTTGGTTGCCCAAAGTTACTTTGAGGAGAGTTTCTATAAGTTCTGTAAGAAAAACTTCTAGATGACTGGCTATGAGGTCATCCAAACCTTCGTGAGTTAATTGAATTATAATTATTGGTTTGGTAATTTACTAGGAAAAAACAAGACTGGTTCCTTTGAAATCTTGGATTAGACCAATGATTTAAATTTGGTGTATTAGTGTTCTTACCAGCATCATAATTAGTACTCGTTTTGTACTCAGTTTTAGTAGGCCTCATATTTCTAGGTTTTCTTTGTTTCAGAGAATAATCAGCGACAAGATGTCCTATCCTGTTGCATCTAAAGCAACTTCTGTTCGAACTATTCTTGTTGTTTTGAACTTTCATCTCAAAAGTTGTTGCAGATGTCGAGGTTGCGTTACTATCCGTTTGTCTCACATACGGTGGGACGAACGGATTTAGGGAAGATTTCTTTTCATCAAACTTATAGTCCTCCCCTCGTTTTAGTAACACAACCTCTTCTTTTATCTCACCCGATTTGGACGACTTGTCCGAATTTTACGAGACAGAGCTAGAGACAGAACTTGTGACATTAGAACTTGACTTACTTGTTTCACTCTTATTAACTTCAGTTTCTTTAGCAGATATTTTGATTGGAACTGTCTGACTAATCTCAACATTTGCAGATTGCTGATTACTAGGATCATAGGTATAGTTATTGTTGTATGGTGGTGGAACTTCAGAAAATCCAATTCCCCCTTTGTTAACCGGGGAACGTTGAACACTTATGATGTGATCTAACATTACCGAAGAATTTCTAAATTGTTCAATTTTTCTGTTCAGTTCCACCACTTTACTTGGTAATCAGCTATCTGTTTATCTTTTTTAGCTATTAGTTTGGTCTTTTCTTCTAACACTTCATAAATAAGATCAATCACTTGTATTTATTCAGCTAGAGTGGCTTTAAGACTTCTGATATCCTTTTCACTAGCTTTTATTTTTACCGAGTAACTATTTTCTTTAGTTTTAGAATAATGATGTTCTTCTTTTAAGTTTTTAAATTGAGTATCCAAACTAACAAACTGATCAGTTAATGTTTTCAATTGATCAGACAGGTTTTCACATTGTTCACAATGAAGTTCAGAACTTACCTCAGAGAGCTGATCGTTCACTTCTGCCATGTATGCTTGATCTTCCCCCTTCTCTCTCCCACTTCATCCAGTTTCAATGTTTACCAGATTTGCCTGTTCGAACACCTCCTCAACGTGTATATTCCAGTTGTATCCACCGTTCTGTTGAGATACCATAGCCCTATTTTCACTACCACCCCCCATTCTATTGAGCAGGCCTGTTCTGACTTCGTTCGACTCTTTCATTTGTACATTCCTTAGCAAAGTGACCATTTTGTTGACAGTTATAACAGCGAACCTTTGACTTATCAAACCCTGGTCTTTCTCCAACAAACTTTCTATCCGTTTTCTTCATAAATCTCTTTACCCTTCTTACTATCATAGCCATTTGCCACTGCAGATCCATCTCTTCTAGATCATCAGCATCGATCTGATCATAGTCTTCATCCAAAGTTGCAGGGTCGACTATTTTACCTTTGATGTAATTCTCATAAGATGCAATTAAGGATGCATAGAGAGCAAACTGATGTTCAACTGATTTTACACTCATGGGCATCTGTGAGTAGTTATTGCTTGGAGCATTGGATGAGAAATTTCCAGTTGTAGTTTAAGGTTTTAAGGAATTACTACCTCCTGCTACGAAACATACGTCACCATCCATATTGAGTATCACATGACCATCTGGAGTGGAGTTTGATTCCCCCTTTGAGTAGTAAGCAGTGGATTCTGATTTTGAACTTGAGTTTGGAGTGACTTTCGCACCATACATTCCCGGATCCTGGACCTGATCAGTCGGTGTCTCCTTTCGAACCATGTTGAGTTCAAAATTTCGTAACTTACTGACCACTGTTTCCAAATCAATCTTTTCAAAGTCCTTATCTTCTCTCATCAGAACAGTGTACATCTCCCATTTTGGTGGGAGAGCATCAAGAAGTTTTTCTACTATCTCTTCTTCCTTGTATTCGATGGAGTAATTATTTAGTTCGGTCATCAAATGATAATATCGTGTGATGATATCATCAAGTGATTCGTTTTTCAGATACTTGAATATGGAGAATTGGGTTTTTAGCAGCTTTGTCTTGGAGGTACATATCTCAACATTTCCTTCATATCTATTCTCTAGTGCTTCCCATAGCTCTCTAGCAGTTTTGTATTTTTTGAAGGTATGAAGAATCTCTTGTGGAAGTGCCATTGTAATAGCTACATGCGCTTTACTCTCTGCCTCGTACATTTTCTTTTCATCATCTTCCATCTTACTGTACTTCTTAATCTGTTCACGACTTTCAAACATGGAAGTTGGTGGAATGTACCCGTCTTGAATGCAAACCCACATCTTTGCGTCTTGATACTTCACATACTGTTTAAATATATCTTTTCATGCAACGAAATCGGTACCTTTAAGCAGTTTCGGAGCTTTAGTTGCTGAACCAGCTTCAACCTCCATTTTTACCAGTTCTGTGATGTTTAACGAAGTCATAGTTGAAAGAATGGTGATTCAAGAATCGAAAATAGAATTCTGTGAACAGCTATAGCGAAGTTGGTATAACTTCACTCTAGCTTGTAACTTCGCTGGAGATTAACTTCGCAGAACTTAAACTTCGCTACTACTTAACTTCGCTACTACTAAACTTCGCTACTCACAACTTCGCTGAAACCCTATATCTTCGCTGAAAACCCTAGTTTCAGTGACGGCAACTTCGCTTGACGAACACTGGAGTTTTGCAGGTTTAATTAGGTCGATTGCGAGGGACGCGAGGGTGATTTGTAGGTATATTGATGAGGGAAGAGGAGAAAATGACAAAAACGAGGTATTTCAACGAAAACTCGTTCCGCGAATGGTCTAACGGAACAATCTTGACACCTGTGTGATAATCCTGAACCACACAATCACGAGAAAAATGCTCTGATACCAATTGTAGGTTCCCAACCGGATCTACACAGGAGTATCTCGTAGTACGAGGGTGCGGAATCCCCACGTATACGATACGAGTGTCGAGACGATTGATACGTTGAATATGTATGTAAACACATGAGGTTATACTGTAAAACTTGATTTATTGCAATAGCCAACACGTGATACTAAAGATCACCAAACCAAGTCGTTTCCAAAAAACATAAACAAAATGGCCGAAGTTAGGGGTTTTATAAACCTCGACAACTTCGCCTAACACCCTAGGCGAAGTTGTCTTAACTTTGCTATCCTATCAAGTTCGCTTAAACATACTAGCGAACATACAAAATCAACAGTATTCAACACGAAACAAACAAACTAAATGATTACAGACACAGATAAACACAAGATACTGAACTACTGACATCATGCACCAAAAATCATATTAAGCTCATAGGTTTCTAAATCAAAATTTTCATAATCTCTGTCTTTTTTCATCAACACTGTGTACATCTTCCATTTGGGTGGAAGAGCATCCAGAAGCTTTTCTACTATTTCACTCTCAATATACTCTATGGAGTAGTTAGTCAACTCAGTTATCAAATGGTAGTATCTTGTGATGATGTCATCAAGTGATTCATTTTTAAGGTACTTGAAGACTGAGAATTGAGTTTTAAGCAGTTTTGTCTTTGAGTTCCGTATGCCCACATTTCCTTCAAAGTGATTTTCAAATGATTCCCACAATTCTCTAGCAGACTTATACTTTCTGAACATATGAAGAATCTCTTGAGGCAGTGCCATAGTTATGGCAGCTAAGGCTTTACTTTCGGCTTCATACATCTTCTTTTCATCATCCTCCATCTTATTATATTTCTTTAGTTGTTCCCGTCCTTCAAATTCTGTTGTTGGAGGAATATAACCATCCTGAATACATACCCACATCTTTGCATCCTGGTACTTCATATATTGCTCAAATCTATATTTCCAAGAAACAAAGTATGTACCTTTTAGTAACTGTGGAGCTTTAGTCGCTGAACCAGCGTCGACCTCCATCTTTACCAAATCAGATATATTTATCGATGTCATGTTCAATCGAAATGAAAATGGAAATTTTGTCAACTTTTGTTCTGTGAACAGTGAGGGGCGAAGTTAATGAAAAACAGAGTCTCCCTCAACTTCGCTAAGTGTTAACTTTGCTAAAAACCTTATATCTTCGCTCAAACCCTAAAATTTCGGACGACAACTTTGCCAATCCTTCTGGATTTTCAGATTTCGATTTCGTACACAATTCTTTAGTTTATGGTCGGTTATACGGTTGAAGGATGGACGGAAAGGATTGCAAAGAATAAAGGATGGACGGAACGGTTGTTTTTACGTGTAACAAGATGCAAAAATCCTTGCGGAAGGATTTTTAAAACCCGTGTGGTAATCCCGAACCAACAATCAAGAGCTAACGCTCTTATACCAATTGTAGGTTCCCAGCCGGATCTTCACAGGAATATCTCAAACACAAAGGGTGCGGAATCCCCTATGTATACGATTACGAGTGTACACGAATTAATAAATCGGAAAAGTACGATGAATAAACACGTAAACAAAATACTTATTTGTTATTAGCAACTCAGTGCTCGTAACCCATAAGAAAAACACCATTCAGAAGTTATAACCCAAAAGTCTACTAAACCCTACGGCCAAGGTAGGTTTTACAGTAAACGACAACTTCGCCTAACATACCTAGGCGAAGTTGTCCCTAACTTCGCCCAAAGGCTAACATCGCCTATACCAAAAGCTAAATGGTAAGTTCACCATAACCAAAACATAACAAACAATATTCTGATTACAGACATGATAAACTAAAGACTGATGAACTACTGGCACACTGCACCAACATTTGTGTGTATTATTCATCAACAAAATCCAATATGCAAATAATACCCTCCCTTCTTAATCTCAAAAACATAGTTCCCTTTGTTATTATCATCTTTGATCATCTAGGTTTCTTTCGTTAATTATAAAAGGTATATAAACTCTTTTTCAAGATTTGTACTCGGGACACTTTGAACATCTCCGGACCTTAATGAGTGTTTTAGCTTAAAAGGGTTATTTTTGAGTGTGATATATATGTGTGTGCTTGTGTGTGTGAATGATGATTGTGGTGTGTGATTATGTTGTGTTTTGGTCATATTATGAGTTTCAAAGAGTTGCAGGTGCTATGTTAATGGAAGATTTGGTGTGTATGGGAAGATGACACGGTATTCGAGACAAATTTCAGGGGTTTTATATGCCTGAGATCTTGGGATCCTGGGTTCTCAGGGTTGTTTGACCGAAAACTCATGGTCAACCAGAGAACCCCTGACATTAACAAAGTTCTTAAGGGTTCTTGGTCAAGTTTGACCGAGAACTCGTAAGGTTGACCGAGAACCCATGGTTCTCGTGTTGGGCCTAATTTTGTATGGTTTGTACTTAGTCCATATGTATCGGGCTGGGCTACGGGTTTTTCTATGTAAGCCGAGAACTCTAAAGTTCTCGGTGGGCTTAGGTTTTTTGGTTTCCCTATATATAGTTGATGTCATGTATAGGGTCTAGGTTGTTCATTCACCTGTTTTTGGTATCGTGTATTGTAAGTGCTTAAGCACCCGACGTATCTTAATATACGTGTGTTTTGAAGCAATCCCGTGTTATTCTTTAGTGTTTACTCGTATTCTTGAATCACCAAATGTTGGCATTCCGCACCAATACTTGCTTTATTGATATCATAATTGTAGTGATCCAGATTCGAGACTTACAATTGGTATCAGAGCCTTAGACCTTATTCAGTCTCTGTATTGTGATATCAAAGATTCAGGAATAGTTCTTTGGTGGTGTTTGTGATTTTTCGGCAACTCACTGATCGGAGAAGAAGATTGAACCTTTTTGGAAAAGATTGGTCTTGTTTTGGAAACAAATCAAAACCCTTTTTCCCGGGAGTTTTTTACAAGTCTGTTGAAAACTTGTGTTCTCGGCCAAAACATTTCTCGGCTACTAGTGTTCCCGGCCGAGAAAGTTCTCGGCTAACTAGTAGTTCTCGGTCAATTATTGGTCAACTTTTGGTAGTTCTCGGTCAAGACTGGTCAACTTTTGGTAGTTCTTGGTCAAGACTGGTCAACTTTAGGGTTCTCGGTCAAAGCTCGATCATTCATTGAGTTCTCGGTCACAATTTGATAGCTTTGGTGGTTCTCGGTCAGCCAGTTTGGACCTGTTCACAGCCCAGTTAGTTGTTTGGGCTTGCTTGATCTGGATTTTGGCTTTAAGTTTGGACTTAAGTAATAATTGGACTTAAAATCAATCCTTAACCAATTAAAATGGCCCATTTAACAAATACTAGTAATTCAATCAATTCATCACTTCATCAAGAATTTGATTCCATCATGAGGACTGCCACTCGTATACCCCGTCTCTTATCTCATGAGGGGTTCAATGAATGGAAATTTTGTTTTGAACACTACGCCAAGATGAAAGATTCCAAAATTTGGAAAAGTATTGTGAGGGGACCTCAAAGGATCACCTATCAAAAGGATGGCTCTGACGAAGTTCTTGTGAAACCAGTTGCACAGTATGACGATGATGATTTTGCTAAAGTTGAGGAAGATGAGAAAGCTCTCTCCACTCTAACCATGGCACTCTCACCTGAGATTGCCCTTCAGTTTAGAGAACTTCAATCTGCTAAAGAGTTGTGGGAGGCACTGATATAAGTCTATGAAGGGAATGAATGTCGCCAAGATCTGCTGCGATAAAAGTTCAATATGTTTAATCATGTTTTGGGAGAAACGTTGGAATCCCAACTTCAAAGATTCATATCTCTTGTGACTGAAATGAGAACAGCAGGAATCTATCTACAAACTTCAGAAATAAACAACAAGCTGGTGAACTCATTGTCAAAAAGTTGGGACATGAATGTTGCGGTTATCAAAAAGACTAAGGACCTCAACAGAATGGGTATGAGTGAGATGATAGCCACTACTAAATCATGTGACATGGATGATAAGCAACGTGCAATAAATCATGCAAGTTCTTAAAGTGCGGCTGGATACAATGTTTCCTCCAACAGTGCTCTTATTTCTCAAGACAGTTTTTCATTGTTCAAAGCCACCCAACAGCCACCTCAGAGTAACTTTCAGATGTTTTCATCCACTCGAGGTCAATCATCGTCATCTTCCACCCCACCCCAACCAGCTCCAGTTTTCTTCACCAAGTCTGGACAGTCTTCTAATGATTATGGAAAAACAGCTCACACGTCCAGTCAGAAATTCAATCAGATTCTCATCATATCAAAAGAGACTCAAGAGAATATCGCTCTAATGGCGGGATTCATGAATTGCTATAATGCATTTTTGGCTGGAGACTTGGTTCAACCAGTGGTTGCTACTGAATTAGATCAGATCCATCCTGATGATGTTGAAGAAATGGACATCTCGTGGCAAATCGCCATGGCAGTTTTTCGTGCGAAGAAGTTCACTAAGAGGACGGGTAGAAATAATTGGAACATGCCGAAAAATCAAAAGGTGGGTTTCAACAAGGATACTCTTAGGTGCTACAACTGTCACGAGCCGGGTTACTTTGCTCGAGAATGTACTAATCTAACGAACGATGGAAATATGAAAAGGGCTTTGGTTCCTGTTGGGAATGCCCGAGGTGAGGTCGGAGGTAATTCTGGTAATGGTGAAAGGGTATGGTTGCTCAACAGTTCTCTTGGGAAGGTCAGATGGTTGCACTCAACATTGGAAACCAGACTGCAAACTTTGTCAATGTTGAAGGCACCGGAGAAGAAGACGCTACCGAGGAGAAGATCAAGGAGCTTCAGTTTGCATATATGGCGTTCACTTCTCCAGATTCATCTGAGGTAAGTTTCAAACCATGTTCTTTAAATTGTGTTGAAAAAATAGAAATGTATAAGCTTCACAACGATAACCTGACTAGAGATATGGAGAGAGTAAAATCAGAAAATTTTAAACTTAAGAAAAATGAAAAGGGCTTTCTAGAAAAAATAGAAGCACAAAAGAAAGACATTTCTAAGCTTAAGTATGATTTTAGTGTAAAAAGTTGTCATCACCAAGATGCCAAAAAATAAATTGCTGAGTTAACTGCTAAACTGGAAGCCTCCAAGTTAGAAATCTTGAATCTAACTAGTAAGTTTGAAAAAGCTGAACTTGATTTTAAAAAATTCGATGGTTCCAGTAAAGTAGTTAACTCAATGATTGAGAACCAATTGTGGTGGAAAGAGAATGAGGGTGAGGGAATAGGATAAAGTCAAGTTCCCCCACCTTACAACCAAAATTATGTCCCTACCCTTGTCACCAAAGAACATGAAGAAAAGATAAAGGACATGAAATATGGTAAACAAGATAAAGGTGACTAAACCAGTTATGTGAACACTAGTCCGTCCACTTCAAATATGAACGATTCTAATGTATCTACTTCATGTGCAGAAAAAGTAATTATGAAGGAGTGCACTGATGAGGATTTTGTTTCTGATGTTTCTTTAAAACTTCCTGTTTTGAATTATGTTATTCCAACTGTTTCTGTGGGCTCTGCTTTAAAGAGCAAGAATTTTTGTGTGGTTGATTCAGTTGAAACTTTGAATTCTAATAATTCGGTTTCTAATAAAATTAAAAAAACAAAAAACATTCAATAAATATGTTGCACCTAAGTTTGTCAAGGAGGGATGCTCTAATGACAAACAAGGTGATAAATTCAAAGATGAGAACAGGAATTCTCGCAGATTCAAGCAGACTGGTCCACACAACCAGTCCAGACAAGGAGTTGCTCAAAATGACTTTTTCATGAAACGTCAAACTTGCTTTAATTGTGGCACTCCTGGTCATATTGCCAGAAATTGTCCACATCGTCCATATGTTCCTTATTATGGATTCTATCAAAGGAATATGCCGTACATGCCTTATAACGTATTCATGCAAGGATTTAGGCATTATCAGGCTAGTTCCTTTGACGATGATTGGAATCGAAACAAATTTGGCAGGTTTAGTCCTCATCAGACCAAACCGAACATGCCTAAAAGAAAGGTCAGAAAAGGTGTTTCGAGCTCAAATTCAAACATGAGCACTAAGTCTAAACCAAAACAGGAGAAAGTGCTGATTCGTCTCCTTCCACATCCAAAACTCTGGAGGTTACGACAACCATTCGTACCTATAACTCCAAGTCACACAGACACAGATGGTTGCCTAAATCTCCGTCGAAAGTTTCTACAAAATCTATGTTTGATGATCAAAAGGACATGTCATGGCAATCCGTGACGACTGTAGATGAATCAGGGTCACCCAGTGTAAGTATGAACTGGGTACCAAAAACTAACTAATCCCGTGTTTCGTGCAGGAATAGTTATGGAGGAATATCATCAGACCTTGGTATGTTGATAGTGGCTCTTCCAGGAACATGACAGGAGACATTACCCAACTACACGACATTCAAACCTTTAACGGTGGGTATGTGTCCTTTGTGGGAGGAGAAAAGGGAAACATCACTCAGAAGGGTACTGTAAGTAACGGTGTTCTAAAATTTGAAAATGTCAATTTTGTTCCAGAGTTGAAGCACAGTTTGTTGAGCGTATCACAAATCTGTGACAAAGATTTTTCAACTCACTTTACTAAGAAAGAGTGTCTGATCTTGAAACCTGGTATAATTATACTAGAAGACTGGATTCTTGTTCGATCACAACGAAAATATAATGCTTATTTGATCGACATGAACAAAAAATGTTCCTGGCGAAATAACCTCTTTGTTTTCAAAAGTGTCAGAACATAATGCAATGTTTTGGCATCGTCGGCTTGGTCATGCTAATACTAAAAATCTGAATCGTCTTGCTAAAAATAATTTGGTACGTGGTTTACCAATCAAGAATTTTGTGACTACTGAAAATTGTGCAGCTTGTGCTTTGGGTAAACATCATCGAAAATCTCACAAGCCAAAGTTAATTAATACTATATCATCCCTTTTTCAATTACTCCACATGGACCTTTTCGGACCAGTTCATGTTTTGGTCTTTCTCGTAGCTCTTATTGTCTTGTTATTACTGATGACAACTCACGTTTTACATGGGTATTTTTCTTGTCAAATAAGAGTGAAACTGCAGATTTAATCAAGAAGTTCGTGATACTCATGGAGAACCAACTGCACTTGAAGCTGAAAGGAATTCGTTGTGACAATAGAACAGAATTCAAGAATGCATCATTGAATCATTTCTGTTCATAAAAGGGAGTACTTCGTCAGTATAGCGCCGTTCGAACACCACAACAAAACGGTGTAGCTGAAAGAAGAAACAGAACTCTTATCGAGGTAGCAAGGACTATGTTGTGTGACTCTAAACTGCCTTTGTTCTTTTGGGCAGAGGCTATCAATACAACATGTTATGTTCAGAATCGGGTTATTATCAACAAGTCCAAAATGAAGACTCCATACGAGATTGTTTATGGTCACAAACCCACCGTCGCACACTTCAGAGCGTTTGGCTGTCCATGCACACTAATGAATCTTGAGTCTACTCCAAAGTTCGGGGCCGCAGCTGATGAGTGTTATTTTGTTGGTTACACGGGTAATACAGCCTACAGGGTATACAAC
The DNA here is from genome assembly GCF_021521415.1 of Bidens hawaiensis. Lineage (NCBI taxonomy): Eukaryota > Viridiplantae > Streptophyta > Magnoliopsida > Asterales > Asteraceae > Bidens > Bidens hawaiensis. The sequence continues at coordinate 34,430 of NW_027492739.1, read as the reverse complement.
AAATCAACTAAACATATTCTTTTGTCCTATGAAGTTCGTTGGTTAGAAGAAAATGAGACAGACGCTCGTGTTGGTCCTGATTGGTTATTTGACTACAACGAACTCTTCAAACCATTCAACGTGTTTCCAGTCATCAACACAGAATCTCCAAGTGGTCCCACAGTGGAAGCTGCGAAAGATAATTCACAGACAGTGTTTCACATTTCTCCGTTACTGGATGATGATGTCGCTAAGTTAAGTAATGATTCATCTACAACTGACACTCAACCCAAGGAATCTTCAGAAACCAACTGTTCGCCGAACATGTCTGAAGATACTGCTACTGTTGAGGGGGAGAGTTCTATCGGTCAGATATTCGGGAGCACACTGTTTTCCGATGCCATTCTGGATTAATATGTTGCCGATACTTCGTACTCCCACAGTACGGCGACATCTGGCTGGAAGAATCCCCTTGCTGATTGTAGTGAGAACGTGTCAAATCTTCAACCTAACAATGATGTTTCCGATCATTCAATTCCGTCGAGAATCTAGAAGAATCATCCGATTGAAAATGTCATAGGTCCCATTGAAGCGGGAGTGTCCACCAGAAGTCAGACAGGACACATAAACTGTTGAAATGGCTCTTCAGGAACCTAATTGGGTTGATGCTATGCATGAAGAATTGAATCAGTTTGATAAGCTGAAGGTTTGGAGATTGGTTAAACTGCTGGAAGGAAAGAAAGCTCTTGATACAAGATGGGTCTTCAGAAACAAGCAAGATGACACCGGGGTTATTGTTCGAAATAAGGCACGACTGGTAGTTCGTGGGTTTCGTCAGGTTGAGGGGTTAGATTATGTCACACCCCGACCAAAGGCGGCGGAACATTTCGGGGTGCAACGATTGCTCATAAGCGCATGACACTATTTAAAGAGACAATATTTAACAAACTCATTTCATTTCACAACATCGAAAATGTCACATAACCAAATATTCATAAGTCAAATACAACAAAATATAACAAAATATAGCGAATCAAATATTGTTCATTTTTGCTAATATCCTAACGGTATTTGTGACGTTTTCTTCACCGAACTCCAAAATCAACCTAGATGCAAACCTGTAACATTTCATAAAATAAAGTTTATCAACACAAAGGTTGGTGAGCAATTCATAAGTTTGAACAATAGATATATAGTATGAAAAGCCACAAAACTAGTATACAAAACCATTAATAATAGCTATAAACTTGGATAAATAGTTATCGCTAACAAGTTAGCGACACCGAACTATAAGGGGTTGCCAAATAGTTTAGGATTTTATAGTTATCGTTAATTGCATTACGTTAACGACACCTTTCCATGAGGGGTTGCCAAATGGTCTAGGATTTATAGTTCCACCATCCAAAAGCGATAAACACATAGGCAAATAAGCATAGAACACCAAATCGAGCAATTATTCAAGTAAAGTATACAACAACGTTTGTGATTTAAGACCCAAGTATAAAACATTTAGTTTAGATAAGATGAAATGTCACCCCCAAAATAAAAGATAGAAAACGGGGTATGAAGTTACTCACGTTCAAGTATAAAACTTGATCGGTAAAAGATGAATAACCGGATGGATGAAGTTTAACGAGCAAGGCCTAAATGACAATAAAATCTTGGATTTAGAATGGTTGTCTTGAAGATCTTTAAATAAAATAATTGTTGCAAAAAGTAAACAATTAAAGTTCAAGGTTTAAAATGTAACTATTTAAGAATTTATAATAACAATCCTTTAAAAATGTAAGTTTGCTCGAAACCGGGTTAAAGTATCTAACCTTAATATTTACTTAACCAATGTTAAGTAATAAGATGGGAAAAATGCTAAAATGCAAGTTCCTTTTGGGACAAAGATACTAAAACGGGTCTTTAACGAGTGTTCGGGTTGTCTGTTCGGGTCTTGACAAATGGTCAACCCAAAGTCAACTTTCCAACATATTAATTGTTATGAGATAACTCATTAAAATATACTAACACTTAACCAAGTATGTAGATCTATTGTTTAGAAATAACAACGCACGTTAAGCGAGTGTTCGGTTTTCTCGGTCCAAACTATGAGATGAGAACAAGTTGGATCCAACAATTCCAAGTACTTAAGAAAATAATTAAAATCAGTTTGTAAACTATTTTTAAAGAAATATACAAGTCTTGATAGCTAAAAACACACTTGTGTGTCTTAAGCGAGTAAAAGTCGGTATAGTTCGGTTTGGTTCGGTCTCCATCTCATAAATAGTTCATAGATGGTTTCTACATGCCCAAATATCATAGAACTTGTATATTGGTTTATAAATGAAGAAAACTTAAATTTTACAACTAAAAAGTTAACTACAAGTCTTTTAAGCAAAAGTTTTGGTTTAGTTCGGTTTTCATCTCCCAACGAGTTCATAGATGGATTCCATATGCTTAATATCAAAGAACTTGTAAAAATGATTTTTGAAACTTAAATCTAGCAATAAACATGTTTAAACAACTATTTTAACAAAGCTAGTAAACAAAAGTTCGGTTTCCAGTTTGGACTAGTTTCGGTTAAACCGAGGTTAGTCTTATACAAACCCACACCATGGAACTTGTAAATAAGATGAACAAACTAAAAAGGGTTAGAAGTTAGTCATAAGTGATATGTATAATAAGTTATGTGTGTGTAAATATATATCAAGAACACGAAGTCCTCCATGAAGCCTTGCCTTATGACATTCGAAACTTAACCAACCGGAGTCGGTGAAGTAACAAATAAAGAAAAAAAGGGGTGTGTATTATATATATGTTGTACCACCATATTCAAGTGTTAGTAATATTAGATGAACAAGTTAAAATGAAAGACTATAGTTAGTTGACCTTAAGAAATCAAAATAACAAAATGTTGAAGATAAATACTTGGATTTGAGAGAGATTTGGAGAAGTTGAACAACCAAAATGATGTATGTAGCCTTGCTTTTATAATGGTAAGAGTATGGTTCATACAAATAGGGTAAAGATGCATGTGATGGTTGAAATGGTCAAACAAGTTTATGGTAAATGGCAATAATAGTCCCCAAAGTTTGGTTTAAGTCATTTTTAAAGAGTTCTAAGGACCAAAAAGAATGTTTTCAAGACCCAACAAGTGTAAAACAATATTGTAACATAAAATCCATCATTTTGATTATATCATAAGCTTTGGTTTACAAAATGGGTCGGTTTACATGATAAACGAAAAAAAACGAATACAAACGAGACCCGAAATTGACGAATATCACAGTATCTACTACTTTAGGAAATTTCGTCCCGAAATTAAGATGAAGATGATGATGCAAAAAAATGTGGATACTTCTCTTTCATTGCGTCTTCTCGTTCCCAAGTAAACTCCGCGCCACGCCGTGATTCCCATCGAACTTTTACTAACCGAATACGACTACGCTTGGTTTTCTTCTCGTTGTGATCCAAAATCTCAACGGGTCGTTCAACCATAATCATAGACTTATCAACATGAACTTCGTCGAGAGGTAAATGGAGATTACCCTCGGCTAGGCACTTTTTAAGATTCGAAACATGAAATGTCGGATGAACACCGGCAAGTTCTTGCGGTAGTTCAAGTCGATACGCTACTTTCCCAACACGCTCAAGAATTTTGAAAGGACCAACGAAACGAGGAGCTAATTTACCCTTCTTTCCAAAACGGACTACCCCCTTCCAAGGGGATTTTTAGAAGGACAAGATCGTCAACATTAAATTCGATCGGTTTTCGCCGTTTGTCGGCGTAACTCTTCTAACGATCTCTAGCGGCTAGGAGATTCTTACGGATTTGATTAATGACATCGGTGGCTTCTTGGACCATTTCGGGTCCCGTGATTTGAGCTTCACCGATGTCGTTCCAACAAATCGGGGAAACGACATTTACGACCGTAAAGAGCTTGAAAAGGAGCAGCATCAATGCTAGAGTAGTAGCGATTGTTGTAGGAGAACTCGATGAACGGAAGATGAGAATCCCAATTCCCACCGAAATCAAGCACCCATGCTCGTAGCATATCCTCGAGTGTTTGGATTATACGTTCGGATTGACCTTCCATTTGAGGATGATAAGCGGTGCTAAGATCGAGACGTGTTCCCAAAGCTTCTTGAAGTGAACGCCAAAAATGAGAGGTAAAATGGGCATCGCGGTCGTAGATGATAGACAATGGCAAACCGTGTCAGCATACGATTTCCCGAACATAGATTTGAGCAAGCTGCACGACAGAATACTTCTCGCGGATCGGAATGAAATGAGCAGATTTGGTTAATCGATCGATGATTACCCAAATGCTATCATTGCCTTTTTGGGTTTTGGGTAATTTGGTAATAAAGTCCATATCAATGTCTTCCCATTTCCAAACGGGAATCGGTGGTTGCTCGAGTAGACCAAAAGGTCTTTGATGTTCGGCTTTGACTTTCGAGCAAGTAAGACATTTAGATACAAACAACGCTACGTCCTTTTTCATACCCGGCCACCAAAAGGTAGCACGAAGATCGAAATACATCTTATCCGCACCGGGATGAACGGAATAATGCGAATTATGAGCTTCGTCTAGAATACAAGTACGAAGGTCATCGCGATCGGGAACCCACAAACGATTGAGAAAATACAAAAGGCCATCGGGTTTGGTTTCGAGTTGAAGTTCGGCTCCACATGACATTTCGTCATACATATTACCTTCTTCGACGGAGGTACGTTGAGCTTGAAAGATACGAATTTGAAGATCGGTTTGAACAATAATGCTTAGAAGCAGAACGGATTTAACATTAACCTTTCGACTTAGGGCATCGGCGACAACATTCGCTTTACCGGGGTGGTAACGAATCTCGCAATCGTAATCACTAATTAATTCGGCCCATCGTCGTTGACTCATGTTGAGATCTTTTTGGTCAAAAATATGTTGAATGCTTTTATGATCGGTAAAAACCACACATTTTGTTCCATAAAGGTAATGTCTCCAGATTTTAAGAGCGAAAACAACGGCACCAAGTTCGAGATCGTGAGTCATATAGTTCTTCTCGTTGACCTTAAGTTGCCTTGATGCGTATGCGATTACCTGACCTCGTTGCATGAGAACACAACCAAGGCCTTGATGGGAGACATCACAACATACAAAAAAATCGTCGTTTCCATCGGGAAGGGTTAGAACGGGAGCATTGCAAAGCATGTCCTTGAGAGTACAAAAGGCTTCCTCTTGCTTCGAACCCCAATCGAAGGGTTGTCCCTTATGGGTGAGAGAGGTAAGAGGCAAAGAGATTTTGGAAAAATTCCGAATGAAACGACGATAATATCTGGCAAAACCGAGGAAGGATCGAATTTCCGTGGGAGTCGTTGGAGTTTTCCCATCCTTAACGGCCTCAATTTTAGCGGGATCAACATGAATACCTTTGTCGTTTATGATATGTCCCAAAAATTGAACTTCCTCGAGCCAAAATTCACATTTGGATAATTTGGCATAGAGTTGTTCGTTTCTAAGGAGCTCGAGAATGGAACGCAAATGATGTTCATGTTCGGCTTTGGATTTAGAAAAGATAAGGATGTCATAAATAAAGACAATAACGAATTTATCAAGGAATGGTTTGCAAACACGGTTCATGAGGTCCATAAATACCGCGGGTGCATTTGTTAACCCGAAGGGCATAACCAAAAATTCAAAATGTCCATATCGAGTACGAAAAGCGGTTTTTGGAATGTCTTCTTCGCGAACACGCAATTGATGATAACCCGATCAAAGATCAATTTTGGAGAAACAAGTTGCGCCTTGAAGTTGGTCGAATAAGTCGTCGATACGTGGCAATGGATAACGATTTTTAATAGTATGCTTGTTAAGTTCACGATAATCAATGCACATACGAAACGAACCATCCTTCTTTTTCACGAAGAGAACGGGAGCGCCCCAAGGAGAAGAGCTTGGACGAATGAATCCTTTATCGGAAAGTTCTTCGAGTTGGTGTGACAGTTCTTGCATTTCCGACGGGGCTAGACGATAAGGAGCCTTGTCCACGGGGATCGCGTCGGGCACAAGATCGATTTGGAATTCAATCGGACGAACGGGAGGAAGACCGGTAACATCATCGGGAAACACATCAAGGAAATCACGAACAATAGGAATATCTTGAATCTTCCTTTCCTTTTTGTCTTTTGTCACCGAGAGAGCTAGAAACAGAACATACTTTTGGCGTAAGTACTTTTGCGATTGAGCACACGACATGAGATTTAGCCTTCGGGGCGTTGGGTTTCCAAAGACCTTAAGAATTTTACCGTTGACGAGCGGGATGCGAATGAATTTATCAAAACAAACGACTTCAGCACGGTGTAAAGATAACCAATCCATGCCTACTATGACATCAAAGCTACCCATTTGCATCGGGATGAGATCAATGGAGAATTTCTGCTTAGAAAGAATAAGAGAACAATCGCGGACGACGGAATTGATGGTAATAGAATTTCCATTGGCGACTTCAACAGAGAACGGTCGGGAAAGTTTAGTTCGAGGCATCGCAAGTTTCGACTCAAATTTCAATGAAATAAAACTTCTATCGGCACCGGTATCAAATAAAATAGAAGCCAAATGATAGTTCACCAAAAACATACCATTCACAACATCGTTTTCCACTTGAGCTTGATTTGCATTCATCATAAAAGCTCACCCTTGATTACCATGGTTGACTTGAGGTGCTTGTTGTGGAGGTGGAGGTGGTGCTTGGATTTCTTGGGTGGGTTGGATGAGTGGTGCATTGAGTTGGGGAATTTGGGGTTGGTAGGTTTGAACTTGGTAAGCTTGGGTTTGGTAGTAAGGTACGGTCACGGTTTGGTTAGCAAAGGTGAGGCGAGGGCAATTGTTGCGGAAATGGTTTGGATCTCCACAATTGTAACAAGCTCGGGGTGGTTGGGGTTGGTTTGGTGGGTAGGGTGCATATCGGTTTTGGGAGTTTTGGGGAAAAGTTCTTGGTTGGTTTGGTTGGTTAGGTTGGTTGGGTTGGGTTCTTAGTGGGGATCGGCATGTGGTGTTGAGATGGCCAAGTAGGTTACAAATGGTACATTGGCGACAAGGTGAGTTTGTTGGGTGGTGAAGTTGGCAAGTGTTACATAGCGGGGAGTTCCCAACATAAGGTTTTCGGTTTTGAGGGAGGGTTTGGGTTTGTTGTTGTGGTTGAGGTTGGGTGACAGCATAATTTCGGTAGTTGGCTTTGGGTTTCTTTTTGTTGTTGTTGTTGTTGTTGTTGTTGTTGTGTCGGGAAGAGTTTGAGTAGTTAATGGCTTGTGGTGTGGGTTCAACCTTGGTTTGGGGAGCGGGCTCGGGCTTGTCTTTCTCACTTGCTTTCTTGAGGGTTAGGGTACCCGCCTTCACGTGATTTTCCGATAGCCAACCGGCTAATGTGATGGCTTCCTCAAGGTTCGCGTGTTTTCTACTCATGACCGAGTCCCGGATTTTCATCGGTAAACCCCCAATATATTTATCAATTTCACGTTGGGTTGGGGTAACCAAATAGGGAACAAGGATGCTCAACTCATGGAAACGGAGTGAGTAAGCGGCGTTATCACCACTTTCTTGCTTTAGGTTCCAAAATTCTTCCTCAAGCTTTTGGAGCTCGTGTTTGGGACAGAATTTCTTCTTCATGAGCGCCTTGAGCTCGGCCCATGGAAGAGCCATGGCCACATCCGTACCTTGGAGGTGCATAACACTACCCCACCATGTTAGGGCGGTTCCCCTAAATATGCTTGAAGCGAAGTTTGTCTTTTTCGCTTCGGGGCATTCGCTGTGTAAAAACACATTCTCCACAAATTCGAACCATTGCAACAAGGTAGTCGCACAGTTGGTTCCAAAGAATTCGGCCGGGTTGGCACTAGTAAATTGTAAGCAGGTAGGATGCAGGTTTGGGTTCAATAGGTGCAACAACGGGTGTGGGTTGGTTTGCTTGTATTTGGGTCATAAGTTCGGGAATCACAGCGGCCATTTGCTTGGCGACAAGAGCGGCCATTCGTCGGGTGGAGTCCCATCGCGGTTGGCGTCTTAGCGGAGGTGTATAAAATAAAATAAGATTTAGATTTTTGATTTTTGTGAATCCTAGAGTTAGTATGGAGAAGATGTTAGTGTTAGATAAAATATAAAACTTTGTTTATAAATAACAAAACCGTAAACAAAACGTAAATGATTTTGAGATAGTTAAAGCTTGAAAATTTGAGATTTTTGAGATTTTATAGAGTCGGAAAAATCGCGCGTGAAATCACCACGACTTGATATTCCAACACTAAGTAAAAGGTTTTATAAAACACCACGTTGGAGTCTAAACATGTGCACAAGATCACCGCGACTTTTTCATGTTGTAGACTCAAATAACAATGATAACACAATAAATCGAGATACAACGTCATGTCAAAACACTAGCACACGAACCACCATAGTACTATTGTTTTAACACCGAAAATTAGGATGGAGACCGGAACACTCGCATTCGACTACTTAAAGAATTGACATTTAAAACACGGTTTATGGCCTAGAAAACGAGCATTATAACTCAACCATCCCAGGTAAGTAAATCACCTTCGATCCTTGGAATCTTTTTGTAAAATGGTCATTTTATAATGTCTCGTTTTCTATGATGGCTACAAACCCGATATAAAAGCAACCTTTAAGGGATTTGAAACAACGGGATCCAAGTTAATCTTGTAATCCATAAAACACAATAAAAATCTACTTTTTGCGTTTTAAGGTAAGGATACCTTGGAAATACTATGAAAGTGTGTGTATGTGAACATTTAGGATATTGGTGAATTTTAAATAAGTTCATAAATAAACATGCGATCTGAACAATAAAATAGAGTAAACACGTATGAACACACGTATAGGACCCTAAGCATAACAATTCTAGGTCGTTACGTCTAACCACCAATCTTAATTGTCATGGCTCTGATACAAATTTCTCACACCCCGACCAAAGGCGGCGGAACATGCCGGGGTGCAACGATTGCTCATAAGCGCATGACACTATTTAAAGAGACAATATTTATCAAACTCATTTCATTTCACAACATCGAAAATGTCACATAACCAAATATTCATAAGTCAAATACAACAAAATATAGCAAATCAAATATTGTTCATTTTTGCTAATATCCTAACGGTATTTGTGAGGTTTTCTTCACCGAACTCCAAAATCAACCTAGATGCAAACCTGTAACATTTCATAAAATAAAGTTTATCAACACAAAGGTTGGTGTGCAATTCATAAGTTTGAACAATAGATATATAGTATGAAAAGCCACAAACCTAGTATACAAAACCATAAATAATAGCTATAAACTTGGATAAATAGTTATCGCTAACAAGTTAGCGACACCGAACTATAAGGGGTTGCCAAATAGTTTAGGATTTTATAGTTATCGTTAATTGCATTACGTTAACGACACCTTGCCATGAGGGGTTGCCAAATGGTCTAGGATTTATAGTTCCACCATCCAAAAGCGATAAACACATAGGCAAATAAGCATAGAACACCAAATCGAGAAATTATTCAAGTAAAGTATACAACAACGTTTGTGGTTTAAGACCCAAGTATAAAACATTTAGTTTAGATAAGATGAAATGTCACTCCCAAAATAAAAGATAGAAAACGGGGTATGAAGTTACTCACGTTCAAGTATAAAACTTGATCGGTAAAAGATGAATAACCGGATGGATGAAGTTTAACGAGCAAGGCCTAAATAACAATAAAATCTTGGATTTAGAATGGTTGTCTTGAAGATCTCTAAATAAAATAATTATTGCAAAAAGTAAACAATTAAAGTTCAAGGTTTAAAATGTAACTATTTAAGAATTTATAATAACAATCCTTTAAAAATGTAAGTTTGCTCGAAACCGGGTTAAAGTATCTAACCTTAATATTTACTTAACCAATGTTAAGTAATAAGATGGGAAAAATGCTAAAATGCAAGTTCCTTTGGGACAAAGATACTAAAACGGGTCTTTAACGAGTGTTCGGGTTGTCGGTTCGGGTCTTGACAAATGGTCAAACCCAAAGTCAACTTTCCAACATATTAATTGTTATGAGATAACTCATTAAAATATACTAACACTTAACCAAGTATGTAGATCTATTGTTTAGAAATAACAACGCACGTTAAGCGAGTGTTCGGTTTTGTCGGTCCAAACTATGTGATGAGATCAAGTTGGATCCAACAATTCCAAGTACTTAAGAAAATAATTAAAATCAGTTTGTAAACTATTTTTAAAGAAATATACAAGTCTTGATAGCTAAAAACACACTTGTGTGTCTTAAGCAAGTAAAAGTCGGTATAGTTCGGTTTGGTTCGGTCTCCATCTCACAAATAGTTCATAGATGGTTTCTACATTCCCAAATATCATAGAACTTGTATATTGGTTTATAAATGAAGAAAACTTAAATTTTACAACTAAAAAGTTAACTACAAGTCTTTTAAGCAAAAGTTTCGGTTTAGTTCGGTTTCCATCTCCCAACGAGTTCATAGATGGATTCCATATGCTTAATATCAAAGAAATTGTACAAATGATTTTTGAAACTCAAATCTAGAAATAAACATGTTTAAACAACTACTTTAACAAAACTAGTAAACAAAAGTTCGGTTTCCAGTTTGGACTAGTTTCGGTTAAACCGAGGTTAGTCTTATACAAACCCACACCATGGAACTTGTAAATAAGATGAACAAACTAAAAAGGGTTAGAAGTTAGTCATAAGTGATATGTATAATAAGTTATGTGTGTGTAAATATATATCAAGAACACGAAGTCCTCCATGAAGCCTTGCCTTATGACATTCGAAACTTAACCAACCGGAGTCGGTGAAGTAACAAATAAAGGAAACAAGGGGTGTGTATTATATATATGTTGTACCAGCATATTCAAGTGTTAGTAATATTAGATGAACAAGTTAAAATGAAAGACTATAGTTAGTTGACCTTAAGAAATCAAAAAAACAAAATGTTGAAGATGAGTACTTGGATTTGAGAGAGATTTGGAGAAGATGAACAACCAAAATTGGAGCCTTACTTTTATAATGGTAAGAGTATGGTTCATACAAATAGGGTAAAGATGCATGTGATGGTTGAAATGGTCAAACAAGTTTTTGTATGCTGAAGTCAAGGAGGAGATTTATGTTGATCAGCCACCGGGTTCTGTTGATTCTAAGAAACCAAATCACGTCTACAAGCTAAACAAGGCATTGTACGGGCTACATCATGCTCCTCGAGCGTGGTATGCTACACTGACCGCACATCTTCTTGATCATGGCTACAAGCGTGGAACCATCGATCAAACCTTGTTCCGGAAAACTGTCGGAAAATATTTGATTCTCGTCCAGATCTATGTCGATGATATCATTTTTGGATCCACCAGTGCTGAGTTGTGCACAGAATTTGAAGGTGTAATGAAGAAGAGATTTGAAATGAGTTCGTTGGGTGAAATGACAACTTTTCTGGGGCTACAGGTTCACCAAAGCTCGACAGGAATTTTACTGCATCAAGGGAAGTATGTTGAAGATATGCTGGAAAAGTTTGAACTTCAAGATTCGAAGAGTGATAACACTCCCATGGCAGAAAGGCCACTACTGTCATCTGATCCTGAAGGGAGTCCCGTAGATCAAACGTACTATCGATCGATGATCAGGTCTCTGATGTAACTCACAGCCAGTCGTCCTGACATCATGTTTGCAGTCTGCCAATGTGCTCGTTTCCAGGCTAGTCCTAAACTCTCTCATTTAATTGTTGTTAAACGTATTTTTAGATATCTGAAGGGACAACCAAAGTTAGGTCTTTGGTATCCCAAACAATCAAAATTTGATCTTTATGCTTTTGCTGATAGCAATTATGGTGGAGATGACATAGACAGGAAATCCACGTCAGCTGGTTACCATTTCTTAGGAGACCGTTTCATTTCATGGCAGTGTAAGAAACAACAGACAGTGTCTACCTCGACCGCCGAAGCAGAGTATGTTACAGCATCTGCTTGCTGCTCTCAGGTTATCTGGATGCAAAACCAATTGCTGGATTACGGTTTGGAATTTCTTGATACTTCTATTTTCTGAGATAATGATGCGGCCATTTAAATTGTGAAAAACCCAGTTCAACATTCTAAAACCAAGCACATCGACATTAAAATTCATTTTATTCGTGACTGTTTCGATCGAAAATTGATTCATCTTGAACAAGTCCACACTGACAACAATGTGGCGAACTTATTTACAAAACCGTTCGAAACAGCAAAATTTAATGTGCTTGTGGGTTTTCTTAAAATGCTTCGTTTCGAGGATTGAGTCTTTTTGGGTTTAAATTTATACAAATTTGTTTATCCTTGCACAAATTTAGAGGGAGAAAAGTCAAAAAAAAAATAGTGTGTGTGCGTTGTTTTTTTTTTATTTCAGAAAAATCAAAATGTCAAAAATAATGTGTGTGCGTTGTCTTTATTATTAAAAATTAAAAATTTGCTTTTAAAAATTCATTCTCGCTTAAAATTATGTCGGTTTCTTTAGTTTGAAGGACATATACTTGTATATGGTTGGTCCGGTGTTCTACTTGTAGTTTCACAGGATAGCCACTTACGTAATAACTGAAAGCACCCGGGGCGATTATGATGTGTTTTGTGTTTCGTATTCTTTCACTTTAAATTATGTCGGTAACTCTGAGAGACTGAATTCTTAACACGTGTGTTTTACTTAACTCCCAGGGAAGTGATATTACTATTCAGTTAACAGCTTTTTAGAAGCTTCAAACTATTTTCAAATGAGAATTGATCCAACCTTTGGAAAATGATAGATAAATTATTTTTGTGTGCCTAACGGGTGAAGTTATTAAGCTTAAAAGGCTCTAGAAAAGTCATTGATTTGTATGGTAGCTTTCCATGATGCGTAAAAGTTGAGGTGATATAAACTAAATTTGCTAAACTTAATGTGAAGAGTCATTTTGAAGACATGTGCATGTCTCTAGATACATCTCTCCAAATGATAGGCAGAAAAGCAACTACCCAGTCATACACGAGCCCGTTAGTGTCTTGATCACCAAAAATATCGTATTATATCATTCGTTCAAAAAAAATCATGTGAAGAGTTTCCTTTTATTCAATCATTTTATTCTATAAAGAAAATCTATTTTTAAAAGCTTAGAGGGTCAAACTAGAACTACAGAGATGGGGGCATAAAAGTAAGTCATGTCATGTCTCGAATGAAAGGCCTGTAAGTCTGGATGGCTTGTAAGTCTAACGTTTAACCTTAAAGCTTAAAATTTTTGTTTACTATCTATAAAATCTTCTGATCAAGCACTAGGGGGTTGGAGTCAAATTGGGGTGATATGGGGAAAGCCAAATACGCTTTGAGAAGAGATATGAGGCATCACAGATCCATGAGTGATGTCCATCTAAGCTTTATGTCGAACTGAACCTTAATCATATCACTGATGCAATGAAAATCATGCTAAGTATGTTATACCTGCTATCAACCTGTCTCTTTATGTCATAATAACGCTGAACATGAATCCTAGTGACAGCCTATCAAACGATATGATTCCATGTTCGGATCTTCTCATTAAAAGGGCGGCGATTTTACTAAAACTGAAATTTGATCCCGACTGTATAAAATTCAAGGGAATTCCAGTGTATGTTAATGTGGATTTTTGTGTTTAATTTTATTTTGTTTTATCTATTTTGTTTTTTTTCTCGAAACTACTCTCCTCGAAACGTTTGTATACACCGAGCTAATTTTCAATTTGGGCTTCGAAGGTTTTTGGGTCACCTGACTGTTTGGGTATGTTTCTGCTTGGGCTGCCCACTGTTTTGACCCCATTAAGGGTTTTTGGCCTGCTTTGGTTACAGTATAAATACTCTCAAGCCTCTTTTAATCACTTTTATTACCCTCATCAAATTAAAAAACCTTAACTCTTTCTCTCAAGTGTTCTAGCTGAAAACTAAACCATCTTCACTAATCATCTATTAGTGTTCACTTGTTTGATTCACAGGTAATGAACAAAGTCATATGAGATCTATGTGTCGACAGATGCTTGCTTGATGTTGCCATGAACTGGTTTCATGGATGATCAGATAAATTAAAAGTGGATTCCTGAGTAATTAGGGGTTTTCGGTGGACATCTTAGGGTTTAATGGAGGGTTTTCGGTTGATTTTCATAGATTAGTTGCAGGTTTCATGGAGATCTCGGTGATTTGGAGAAGATGACACGTTTCCCAAGGAGGAACCCAAGGGGTTCTCTGTCCCCAGCTGTCATGGGGTTCTTAGTTGACTTTCGTTGACCGAGAACACCTCATCTTGACAGAGAACTCACGTTCTCAGGAAAATGTTAACCGAGAACTCCCGTTCTCGGTTAAATGTTGACCGAGAACTCAGTTCTCGATTAATTATTTTGACTTTCGTTGACCGAAAACTCAGTCGTTGACCGAGAACTCCCCCAGTTGACTGAGATCTCTCCAGCTGGGCTTAATACTCACTGTTGGGCTTAATCCTATACTGTGTTATTTTCTTGGGCCATCTAATGTATCTCTTGGGCTTTCAAATGAGTCTTCTTTGGTCCTGTTTTAACTTTATGGCCCAAATCTCTTATAAGTAATGGACTAATTTTAAATACTATCAAATGAATCTATATATCCACTAACTTGATACGTTTGGTGCAGAAATGGCTAATCAGACTCCATTAAAGTTTGTTGAGACGCATAATATTGTTGGTCACCTATTTGATCCACCCATGGCCCATAAGGAATTCAATTCGATGATAGTCGGACTTAACACTTGCAGGATCTCTCATGCACTACGAGAGAGCCCTGTCATATGCAAGAAGATGGTCACTGAATTTTGGAACAATGCGTCAATCAATCCACGAGGGCCAGATGGAGTCGTATCTATAGGCTCCAAAGTGCAAAAGAAGCCAGTTGTTATCACAGAGGCCTTTGTTAGAGAAGTTCATATGTTTGGGGATCAATCTGATTACCCGACAGAGTACTCTGCTGCTGAAGTTACTGAGGTTCTCACCAGAATGGGTTACGAAGGCACCTATCCTCCAGCAATCAAGAAATTGTTCCACCCGTATTGGAGATACCTATTACAAACGTTCTTTACATGTATCTCAGGGAGGAAGGGAGGATCAGACGAAATTAGCCACACTCAGATGTCAACTATCGTTGCTCTGATCATGGATTGGAATTACAATTATTCCAAGTTTGTTTTCAATGAAATGATGAGCAATTTGAAAGCGAAGAAGAAGGAGATGTTCCTTATGTATCCAAGATTTTTACAGATGATCTTAGATTCTTATTACACCGACCTGGTCAGATCTGTTGATACTTTGGATATGAAGTCAATGGGACCCAACACCTTTGGGTTAACGAAACAGTCCAGAAAAGGGGCCAAGGCTGTATATCGGATCCTAAATGCTCTGGTAAAATTTGTACGATTTGCTGAGACAAAAGCTGAGTCGGTCATAGCTCAGGTTGCTGATGAACATGCGGCACCGGTTCAACCACGTGCTGCAACTATCGGAATCTCTGATGACGAAGAAGTCAGAACACCGTCAGTCAGCTATCTCTCCAAGTGCTGACAAATTAAGTGCCTTTGAAGCTGCAAAAGCGTTATTTCAGTCAACTGCGCTGAAACCTCCTCAGACAATTACTGAAAACATTGAAGAAGACGTGAGTGAAGAACCAACCACTGATCTCATCCATCGTAAACGAAAAAGGGTTTATCCGAGATCCAGCGAGTTGGACAGTGAAGCCGAAACAACAACAACAAACTGCTCAACCTGAGTCACATGCTCCAGAAACACAAGCTGAACCATATACATCTACTACAGAGCCATCATTTCAAGATCTGTTGTCTAGTGATTTTGTTAGTGATTTTGACTTTGAGACAGATATTCCACACACCGACACTACACACATTCCCTCTGGTTCATCTGGCCCAGCTCAGGCACATCAGACAAGATTGCTCAAATTCTTGCTATGCAAGAAACTTATTTTCAGAACAAGGGTAAAGGTGTGGTTCAAGAAGATGCCCATGTAGACATTCGTGCATTACAACTTCGAGCCTTTGAACTCGAACAAGATTCGGTAGTTACAGATGTCCGCATTCAGAAACTTGAAGCAAGCAATTCAGACAATGATTCCAAGATTAAAGAGTTGCAGTCTGGTATGGGAGGTTTAACGGCAATGTATCTTGATCTTCAACAAAAGTTATTTCAAAAATTTGGAGATGAGTTTAAAAACAACGATGATGTGGTATCTCAAACTCCCACTGTTGATCAAGATAAAGGCTCTCCTATTTGTCCAGCCGACAACATTGATGAGTCGGAGTCACTGAAACAATACTTGGATGCACCCCATCACCAAAGAGAAATCAGACAGAATTCAGAAGAAATTACTTGAAAAGGGAAAAAAGAAATTGCTGGTGATGAAAAACTCAAATCAGAATGTTGAATCATCAGATCATCCAGACAGGTTCGTTGTTTCTTTTCAGAAGGGGTTCTCTGATAAATACGGTGATCGATCGGGAGTTCTATCATGGGGTTTTTATGCGGATAAGAATATGTGGTGGGTAAAGAGGAAGTCAGGAACCACCAAATATTATAAGAAGATGAAAAGATTTTGGTTCCTGGACTAAAGTGGATCTGAGTGACTTAATAAATTCTCCATTCACCAATCCAATGAATGACAAGCGTGGTATAGAATTCTGGAATTTTCTGAGAAGTCAAGTTGATCGAGGTTTCCCAAATATGACGACTGCAGAATCCTTCTTGAAGAAAGCAAAGGGGGTTCAGGATCCAAGGACAGGAAAGACGATGGTCAATGTTATGTGGCCTGCTACAAAGAAAGCCACTCATATTCCTGTACCTGATGCAATTCCGGATGGCGCACTAGATAACATGAGGTTCTGGTTCTATGACACTTTGACTGCCACCGTTATTATCAAGCTTCAAAAGGGGAAAGATCAATACCGATTCGTTGATCCTAGAGATTTGTTGAAGTTTGGAGAGAGGGATATTAAGACTCTCAGTATATTCCAGATAGTAGCTGATCCACTCTTGGAAACGGTTGCCAAAGAATACACGAGCATGGTTGCATCTATTATCAGGTGCAAGTTTTGGGCAGGTGCGTTAAAGGATGCAGATATTGACTACATGGAGCATGATTAAAGACAAAGCTACAAACCAAGGGGGAGATTGTTGGGCCTAATTTTGTATGGTTTGTACTTAGTCCATATGTATCGAGCTGGGCTACGGGTTTTTCTATGTAAGCCGAGAACTCTTTCGAGTTCTCGATGGGCTTTTGGTTTATATGGGTTAGGTGTTTTGGTTTCCCTATATATAGCTGATGTCATGTATAGGGCCCAGGTTGTTCATTCACCTGTTTTTGGTATCGTGTATTGTAAGTGCTTAAGCACCCGACGTATCTTAATTATACGTGTGTTTTGAAGCAATCCCATGGTATTCTTTAGTGTTTACTCGTATTCTTGAATCACCAAGTGTTGGTATTCCGCACCAATACTTGTTATATTGATATCATAATTATAGTGATCCAGATTCGGGACTTACATCTCGGCTATCAAGGCTTATTTTGAAACAGAGAACTCATATGTTGGACCGAAAATAGTTATTATTGACGAAAACTCTATTTTATGACAGAGAACACTCATTTTTGGACAGAAAACTCATTAATCAGATTATAATATTTGTCGATTGGATTAAATTTCTAAAAGGGACTTATATTTTCATTATTTCATGGTTTTGTCCTTACAATATTATTATGTTATCATTCGTAAAAGATATCAAATCCAAAAGATAACTGATTATGGACATAAGTAAATATGTATCTAACTTGAATTGTTTGCTGCAGTCATGACTGATCAAGCACCTCTCAAGTATGTTGATACACATAATATTGTTGGATGTCTGTTTGATCCTCCTCCAGCTCACAAGGAATTCAAGTCTATGATTGTGGGGCTGAATACATGCAGGATTTCTCATGCATTACGAGAAAATCCTGTAATCTGCAAGAAGATGGTGACAGACTTCTGGAACCATGCCTCCATCAATCAACGAGGTGCAAGAGGAGTGGTTACCATTGATTCTATTATACAGAAGAGACCGGTGATTATCTCTAAGGCCAGTATACGAGAAGTGCTGTTGTTTGGTGATCAACCTTATTACCCTACAGAATATTCAACTGAGGTTGTAGCAGAGATTGTGCAGCGTATGGGCTATAAAAGAACCTATCATCCTGCTATTAAGAAGCTATTCCATCCGTACTGGAGGTTTCTGATTCACACATTCTATATATGTGTCTCGGGAAGAAAGGGGGCTCTGACAAGATTAGCCACACTCAGATGTCGTCTGTTTTTTCTTTGATCATGGACTGGAACTACAACTACTCAAAGTTCATGTTCGATGAGATGATAAGAAACCTGAAGGGGAAGAAGAAAGAGATATTTATGATGTATCCAAGGTTTCTACAGATGATTTTTTATTCTCACTACCCTGAGCTAAATCGATCTGTGGAGACACTTGATCTGAAAGACATGCGTCTGAATACCTTCGGCCTAATGAAGTAGTCAAGGAAAGGGGCTAAAGTGATTTATCAGGAACTTCATCCGCTGGTAAAATTTGGTAAATTTGCTGAGACTGAAGCTGAGACTGCAGCTATTGTTGCTGAGGAACACGTTATTCCTATTCAAAGGTCTTCACTGCCTTTGAAAGTGTACCTGATGATGAGCCTGATAGTTCTCCATCTCAACCTCCAGAGACACAACACCAAGTGCAACAATTTGTAACTACAACAGAACAGCTTGAAGCGTTCGAGACTTTTAAAGAAAAGATCCAGTCAACTGCGTTGTAACCTCCTCAAAAAGTTGTTGTGACAAATGCTGATGATGATGATGATTATGTTGAAATTGATCCAGCCACCGATCTTATCCCACGTAAGCGTCAAAAGAAAAATCCAAAACCTGGTATGTTGGCAAGTGATCTTGTGCAAACCGTTCTACCGACACAAACTGAGCCCATTGTTGAGACCCAATCTGATCAAGGCCCGTCTATTGAAGCCCAACATACTCGAGACCAAGATGATTATGAGATATTGCATGAATTTAATTTTGAAGTTAACGTCCAATCCACCACTGAACCCTCCAGATCATCTTATCCGATTGGTCAAGAAATATCTAGTGCCTCTGAAAAGATTGCCCACATTCTTTCTATGCAAGACAAGTTCTTACAAGCCAAGGGTAAAGGAATTGTTCTAGAACCTGAACCCGTTGATGTCCATGCTTTGCAATACAAGGTCTTTGAGCTTGAACAAGACTCTATGGTGAAAGATGTGCGTATTCAAGAGCTTGAATCCCGCAACACCGACAAAGACTCCATGATTCAAGAACTTCAGGCTAGCATGGGTAGTCTTATTACTTTATACTTTGATCTAAAACAAAAAATCGTTAAACGATTTGGATATGAGTTTGAGGGATCTGATGATAGCGGTGATAAAACTGTTGGTGGTGAGCAAGGTGTTCCTGATGATAGCGGTTCCAGTTTGTGTCATGCTTCAAATATCGATACTTCCGCAAAACTGGAGACATACTTAACTACTCCACCTAAGACCTCTGAACAAATAGAAAGAATCAGAAAGAAGACGTTGATCATGAAAAACTCCAACCAGAACATTGTATCTTCAGATCATCCGGACAAATTTGTGATGGAACTCCAAAAGGGGTTCTCTAAATATGGTGATCGTTCAGGAGTTGTATTGTGGGGGTATGATATCGAGAAAGAGATGTGGTGGGTCAAGCGTAAGTCTGGGAACATGGAATACTATAAGATTATGAAATATTTTGGTTCGTAGACAAAGGTTGATTTAAGTGATTTGATACAGGCTCCTTTCCACAACCCAAATCATGATCCAAAGGCCACCAATTTTTGGAATTTTTTGAGCAACCAGGTGGAGAAAGGGTTCCCTGATATGCCCACTGTTGATTCCTTTGTCAAGAAAGCGAAGAGGTTCGTGATCTTTATACTAACAAGCCGATGCTGAACGTTATGTGGCCTCTAACTGCCAAAGTGACATCCATTCGAATCACCAAGAGATTTCCTGAAGGTGCCTTTGATAAGATGATTTTTTGGACTTATGATGGTGACACTGCTACAATAATTATACGGCTGAAGAAGGGTCAATACCGTATCGTTGATCCACGAGAATTGTTGAAGTTTTGAAAAAACGATATCAAGACCCTTAGCGGCTTTCAAAATATGGTTGAACCACTTTATGAGCCAGCTACTAAGGAGTATACATGAATGGTGGGATCAATTATCCGCACAGATTTATGGGTAGGTGCTTACCGAGAGGCAGATGCTGAAGTAATGGAGCATGAATGAAGATCAAGCTATAAACCAATGGGGAGATTTTTGGCTAGGCTAAATGGCTTATACTTAATCTAATCAGGTTTGGATTTTGGTTATCATATAATACTGAAACCTTATGTTTTCGGTGGGCTTTTTGTATGGGCTTGGCCCATAGTGTGATAGGCTATATATATATACTCTTTGTATTAGGTCTTTATCTTGGTCGATCATTAGCAAATGGTGTAGGGTTACGTCGTCTTTGATTCTTATCATATCGTAATCCTTGGTTAAGGGCTTAAGCACAAGACGTTAATATAATGTGTGTTTTGCAGTCCATCGTGTGTTGATTGTTGTTTATACTTGTTTATCTTGAACCAATTTGTTGTTAGTTTCCGTCTAATAACGGGTTTATTGATATCACATTGAAAGATCCTATTTTGGGACTTACAAAATTGGTTTTTTTAAATTATAAAAAAATCGATATAGTGCATATGTGAATTAGTGTTGTATTACATATATGCAATAGTATGTATTGCATACAAGTATTAGTGTTGTATTTACGTATGTTCAATAGTGTGTATTGAATAATGCAATTGTGTTGATTATACGCAATAAGACACTATTGTATATATGCAATACATATTAGTGCACATATGCACTACATCGACAATTTGTGTTTTTAAAGAACAATATCATCTTATTAAAAGAAGGAAAGGAAAAAAATCATAAAATATTTTTTTAAAAAAAGTAAAAATAATTCTTTATTAGTTCTCTATTTCTCTCTTTAATAGGAGTTCTCTCTAGATCTCACCCCTATACACACATATATATATATATGCATATATATTGTCAAAAACTAATTACTCTCTTTTATACTTTAATTCAATATATGCCAAACTAAAAATACATTATTATAATTATAATTTAACTAAGAAATAATTCAATTACAATAAAGAGACAGATAAGTAAACAACAAGTTACGCCAAAACCCTTTTTACAATAATCGCATTTGTTATTTTACTATAAACTATTACATTTCCTTTGCAGGTTCCAGGTATAACCAAAGGATAAAAGTGAAATTATCACATAAGAGTAGTTTGAAATTTTATTAACATAACAATAATAATAATCATAACCATAAAATATATATTTTATGGTTTCGTGTGAGAATTACAAGAAGGGTTTTAAGAAATCACATATTATCTTTTTATTTATATAAATATAAGGGTATATTTGTAGACAATCCATTGTGTTTTTTTTTTTGTTTTTTTTTTTGGAACTTTTTTAACTAATAATATTTTAGCAAGGACAATTCATTATTTTTTTTATTTGTTTTCTTTCTTTTAATTGTTAATCTTATTAATCTATTAAAGCAACACAATGGTTTCACATGCCATTTTTCTAAGCTGTCCATCTATGCTTCCACATAATACAATTTCCATATATATATAATTGCCACATCAATCACTAATTAATTTAAATCAAAAATCAATTCTAAATCCATAACTTCTAAATGAATACACACACCCATTTTTAACTCGAATATGATCTATTTAATTCGGTAGCCCATTCATTAGGTTTGTTAAAATCAATTCTAGATCTTAATATCTGAATATGTGAATTATTCATCATTACATATGACGTCTCCCTTCAATCATTATGTTCAGATATCACAAACATCCCTTCAATCATTATGTTCAGGTGTCCCAAAACATCCTCTGATGAAGAAGTTTTGTGTGTTCCTACAGCCAAATAGAACCCTAAAGGATTGATTTGTATTATGTGTTGAGAATCGAACAACAATAATCAATTAATTCACATATACACGCGTTCCGTACTCATCAAATATGTAAGCTAACTTCCAATTTCTCCCTATCTTAGTGTTATTAGTCTATTAATTTAGGTTTTTTTACTTGATTGGAACCAGATCTAGAAAGACATGTTAAGTGATGAGCCATAAAGGATTGATTTGTTTAAGATCTTAGAAATCGATCTTCAATAATCAATTGATTGACGGAAGTCAACGTGTTTTATCTTCTTCATCAACTCTGTAAGCCATGTTTAAGTTTTTCAATCTCTTAATTTTATTAGTCTATTAATTGAGGTTATCTTAATAAACAGAAGCTTGATTCATAAAATGTAATATACATCATTTTGTTATGAAAATGTTAAATTTTCAAACATATGTTTGACTATAATTAACCAGCATTTGGAGTTGGCTTTGATTAGTTTGATTATAATTTTTTAAGATTTGAAATATTTTAGTTTTGACTATAATTACAGTATTTTTTAGAATTCCCGATAATTATGTTGTCTGTTTAACATATTTAGACTATATTCAGTAGTGCCAAAACTAAGCGTCGGTTTATTTTATAAAACATTCTTTCCATCTTCTAATTAATATCAAATTAAACTGTTTCTAAACTTAAGAATTTTTACAAAAATAAAGGTCTACGGGTTTACTAGTTATCAAAGATGTATCCACATTCTAACGACTTTTTGCCTTTGAAGCTTCTGTCTATAATCAATGTAACTTTTTCATCCGGTATTTATAAATTTCACTTTCAAATGTAGTTATAAATCCGATGGTTGTTATTATTTTACTATTTACAACTTTTAATGGGGTTTATAGTTTTACAATCCTTAATGAAAATGATTTTCTTAAAATCTCTTCATCCGGTAACGAATGGTGATTTAAGATTCTAACTATTGTGCATAGATGCTTAATTGTCAGGGTGATTTTATAATAATGTTCTACATCATTGAGGTTTTTTTAATTATGATGTTTCATCCAACTTAGTTTAAATTGGAATTACCGATGGAACTTGCACTTCTTGTAATCCAGCCTCATCCTGCTACATATGATGAAGTATTCAAGTTAATATTTGACTACGTTGACCATCTTTTCTCATTGGTCCACCCAAGTAAAATTCTTTACATGGCAATTGGTAAAGCCTTCAAATTTCCCTTTCCAAATAGATCATAAAATTAGTTGTATACACATTCACTTTCCTTGAGATTTAGATCAAATCCAAATTGTCAAGTGTTACCTCATTGAAAAAAATTACAGAGGAGCGGCGAGGTAATATGATAGAGAAAGGATGAAATACAAAGAGAGACTGAATTAAGAGATAATAATAATTAATAAGGAAAATGGTGCTTTGATGATACACGCGTCAAAAGGTAAATATACAGTTTCATGAAAAGTTAATATGTGAGTAAACAAAAAGATGGTCGAAAGTAGTAGGGATGAATCTTGAAGGCGGCCAAGTAGAGTTCTTATGGTCTTCTAAGAAAATTAATTATCTCCCACACTAATATTGGCCAATTGTTATAGACATTGCTAAAAGAAACAAGCTTCCTAGAATAACAAGGTAAATCATTACAATTCTATAATTTAATTTTACATCCGCGCAATATTAATACTAACAAAAAGATTTTGTATCTTGACATCATCAAAGATTGTAGGTGTTTCTAAATTATGGCCCGAAAGGATCAGGAGGGGTTAGCAGCTGCCCAAATTTTTTACACGTGCATGCAATGTGCATATATTTTTTAAGGTCTGTATTATGACAATATACAATAAATTTGCTTAAAGCAATTTGTTTTTAAGGTCTGTATTGTGTCACTAATTTATGTTTTTGTATTTGAATTAAAATAACAATTTAATGTCTCATGATTTATATAAAAGTGTCATTTTTATATAAATATGGCATTTGCATTTTACTAAATTTATAATATATATATATATATATAAGGTTTGGATCAAATACAAATGAAATTAACGTACTAATTGTGAGAATCAAGTAGAGTAATTATATATACAGGTAGAGTAATTATGTAATTACTCTATATGTAATTATATAATTACCGTACTTGATTCTCACAATTAGCACGTTAATTTCATTTATACGTTAATTTTCTCCTCTCTTTCTCTCTCTCTCTATATATATATATTTATATATATATATATATGTATGTATATGACGTTCTAAATATATTCAACTCATGTGTAATAGGGGCACTATCATAGTTGTTAACTATTGGCCTTTTGGTCTAGTGACATAGGATAAGGATTGGGATTCTAAGATCTTAGGTTTGAAACCTGACTCAAGTGTTTTTCCCACAGTGGTTTATTTTTTATTAACGGTGTTTTTAATTGAGTCAGGCCTTGAGTGTTAAAATTAATATAACAATTGACATCTTGTCTTGTGAAGGCTAACTCAGATATTAGACGTAGTTCCAACGTTATTTAATATAAATTGTTAGCTGTTCAATTTTCTCATTCATCATCCTAGGTAATCATTTTTTCTCAACTCCCGAAATCTAGTGTGTATGTGTTTATTGATGTGGTCCAATAAAAACCACTAGAAAGAATAGTATTGGCTTCTTATAAAATAAAGTTGTTAATTTTTTTATACTAAAATTATAATATGATATATACAAAAATAAATATAAATATAACTAAAATAATTAATAAATAATAAATTAGTTGAGGCCAAGCCAATTAGCTCAAACTTAAAAAAAGTAATCAAAAGCCAAGCTTGAAAAACTACTAATGAGTTGAACTTGATCTTGAATATCTACTCTTTAAGCATTCTCAATAGCTTCTTTAATATTTTTGTGAGGGAAATCTCTAAAAAAAATTAGAGGATTATGAGTGAAGTGGAGAGAAATTTTAAAGAGATGAGTAAATTTTGAGTAAATTTGGATGAATATTGTTTATGCTCTATTTATTTTTTAATATATTTGAAAGTAGTTGTAAATTAAGGAGAGAAAAAAATAATAATAAAAATGTAAAAATATTATTTAATTGTATATGAGAGAGAAAATGTAATGTTTTTTACTGTAATTATAAAATAGAGATAGAAAAGCTGTTAGGAAATGCTCTTACCTAGACGAGTGTGGGCTCGTCTCAACCCGTTTATACCCCTAACACTTAGATGGTCCGTTTGGAAAAAACCTGACCCATATCTACCCACCCGTCCGGCTCAAACCTAGTGGTCAATCCAATCATTGACTTGAATATTCCCTAACTTAAAGATAATCTTTCTAAATTCTAACCATTGACCAAACCAGCCTGCGTTTACATCCATTTTCCAACTCATTCAGAACCAATTTCACTGCAACAGATTCATCTTTTACAGCCCAGAAATTACAAAAGATGACACTCAACAGTAAGTTTATCCATATCCAGAATCAAGAACCTTATAAGTTCCTTTTTTTTACTTAACTTTGTAACTTAATGATTTACCTTTTTTCCCAGTTCTGAGTAATTTTATCACTTTAGCCGGAAATAGAAGACTGGTTGAAGTTTTTCCTGATCCAGTGAGAAAACAATGGAACAAATGGGAGGTAAGAGGTTTAGTGCTTCTCAGCCTCACTCTACAAGTTTCATTAATCCACAGTGGTCACAGGAGAAAGTATATAGCCAGAAGAAGGATCAGAATCTTTATATGGTGTGCTTACTTGATGGCGGATTGGATAGCGACAGTCGCCCTCGGCCTCCTGGTGGACCGGCAAGGGAATTCGGGCGGTTTTAATATTAATAGTAACAAAGAGTATGGAGATCTTGAACTTATGGCTTTCTGGGCACCATTTCTCTTGCTTCATTTAGGTGGACCGGACACGATAACTGCTTACGCGTTAGCGGATAACGAATTATGGCTAAGACACTTGCTTGGGCTCGTCGTCCAGACGGCTGCAGCCGTCTACATCACTCTGTTGGCATGGGATGGCGGTGTTGTTTCCGTCCTCTCGGTTCCTATGCTTCTATGTGGGATCATCAAGTATGGTGAGAGGACTTGGGTTCTGATGTCGGCTAATCGGGAGCAGTTTCGGGATTCGGTTCTTGCGGATAGAGATCCGGGACCGAATTATGCTAGATTCATGGAGGAGTTTTGTTTAAAAGAGGCAGAGGGGTATTATGTTGCTGCTGTGCAAGTGGAAGAGGGAAACTCGCCGGAAGATGATGTGGAAAACACCGCGGGTAGTGGTGCTTCATCTATTCCTAACCTTGATGCAAGCACATTACACATAGCGGATTACTTCTTTGAAACGTTACAGTTTAAGCGGCTTTTCGTGGATCTTATACTCGGGTTCCACCCGCGAGATGTGAGTCAGTCTTTCTTTGAGAAACAGGAATATAATACCGCGTTTGAAGTGATTGAAGTAGAACTCGGATTCGCCTATGATGTTTTCTATACAAAAGCACCTATCATATACACTCCTTTCGGTTTGTTTTTTCGTATTGCGACTTCCTTCATCACACTCTCTGTGTTACTGACTTTTGTTGCGTCTATAAACATGAGGTCACGTAAACATCATGCTGTTGATGTTGTGATTACTTGCATATTACTTGTTGGTGCTATTTTACTAGAAGTATATGCAGCCATATCTTTGTTGTTCTCAGATTGGGCGAGTCTATGGTTCAGCCGTCGTTCTTCAAAGTTTCCATTTAAGCGTGTAGTCTCGTCACTCCATTCTTCGCATAAAGGAAGAAGATGGTCAAACTCTATGTATCAGTACAGCTTGATAGATTTTTGCCTCAACCATAAATCCTCATCATTTCAAAAAATCTCAAAGTTCATTCCTTTGCATAAAAGAATTAAAATCTTAATCGAAAAATGGGAGAGTATGCTCCAGCTGAAACATCTTACAGTAACACCAGAACTAAAATCTTTTATCTTTAATCACTTCAAAGAGAAATCTACCGACACGAAATTGGATCTAAAGATCTTAAACACCTGCCGTGGAGCGGTCTCTCTGCAAACGCACAAATGTTACGGCACGTTTAAATGGACGGTTGATGTGGAATTCGATCATAGCATTCTCATTTGGCACATTGCTACTGATCTATGCTTCAACCTGGAGAATAATAAAAGAGAGAAAGATACAAATGGTGAGGAAATCAAACAAGAATGGAATCATCACATGACATTGAGCAAACAATTAGCAGACTACATGTTATATATACTGATCATGTGTCCGTTCATGTTGCCTATCGGAATAGGAATGATTAGATTTAGAGACACATGTGCAGAGGCCATGGTGTTTTTCAAAGAAAGAAGCAGCACAAGTAAACTTGAGGGTTATGAAATGTTGGGGCAAGTGAGCACGAAAGTCTTTCCGTCGAAAGTAAAGGGGGACCGGAGTAAGTCGGTGTTGTTTGAGGCTTGTAAGCTTGTGGCTTCATTGAATGAGATGGGTCATGAATCTGGTTATGGAAAGATGTGGAAGATGGTTGGTGATGTGTGGGTGGAGATGCTTGGTTATGCAGCTGGTCAATGCAGAGGGTTTGACCATGCTCAACAGCTTGAAAAGGGTGGAGAGCTTCTAACTCATGTTTGGGTTTTGATGGCACATCTTGGTATCACTGAACACTTCAAGATAGAAGAAGGTCATGGCAGAGTTAAGCTGGCTGTTACCTAAAGATAAAGATTCTAGTAGTTTTAAATGTAACAACATATATATACTCTTAAATGTGCTGAAATTATTTTAATCAGCCTTATAAACACATATATAATCTAGTTAGATATATATCGGCAACTTCTACGGTTCATTTTATTCGTAAGGTTTGGATCTTTATGTTCTTGGGTTTGAGAATTTTTTTCGCTTCAATTATGCAAGTAAACCATAGGCATAAAGATTAAGAGTCAATAATTATGACCATATGGTATAGTTTAATTACTTATCATCATCAACCAAAGAGCATGTGACCTACTGGTATAAAGGCATGCAAAAAAAACGCCCCTCCCCATATGCTGACGAAGTCAAGTCATGTGGTGGAAAAATGTGTAGATTGAAGAGTAGAATTTGTGTGTGTGTGTGTGTGTTAACATTACTTCCTAGAAAGAACAGTTATCATCATCACTACAACCATCATTAGAAACGTCTTGCTCACAAAATAGACGATAAATAAATAATCTAGTCAAGCGGATTTGATACGCAAACTCAAGATTTGATGATGTAATTTTATATCCAAACTTCGTTTTTAAGACACCTATTCAAACAAATAGATTCATCTGGTACTTGAGCCTGAGGAGTGAGGACTCCACATGTTCGAAAATAGCATCAAATTCCAAGAACTATATAGATTATGAGAATATTTCACATATCAGTCTTTTCTCATCAATGTAAACCAATGTAGCACGTGACACCATAGCGCGTGTGTATTATTATTCACGTATAGAAAAAAAATATTTAGGGTCTAAGCGAGTAAAAATAGATACGTTAAAAACGGATTTGTGCATCTCAGTATCTCTTAGCTATATGCGTGAAAATGTTCTGACAATACAATATATGTATAATACACTAAGAAAAATGACTACTATTCTTGATTTTTTTCAGGATACATGATACCACTATATGCATAAAAACAAAAAACTGGGATAACCTTTCTTACAAAATAATATATGGTCCACAGGAATAACATTTAGTCAATTAAAATAATATAATTGACTAACAAGATTTCTAAGTCAATGCAAGATTTGGAACGCTAGAATTATTGATACTTAAATGGAGTCACTATCCTGACAGAAACAACTCACTTGGATTTTTCAAGTCTATGTGGTGTGGGACCTAACTAAGGAGAAAAAATCAAACTAATTGATTAAATTTTGAAAAAAAAATCAGTGTAGATAGATTCTTGGCCGCCCAAAGTGGTTTAGAGGACCATCCATGGACCATGAATCTAAAAGATAGTTCTTTTACTTGTTTTACTATTGTAGAGAAATTAAATGGCTGTTGAGGCCATTGTCTCTGTGGTAATACACAATCTCACAAACTTACCGATCGAAGAATCGGAAATATTTAAAAAGGTTAGAGATGAAGTAGAAAGGGTTGTCGATGAACTTAGGGAGATGCAAAGCATATTAAATGAGGTAGAACATCAAGAACAAGGTGACAAAGTGCTTACAGATTGGGTGCTAAAGTTTCTAGACATAGTCTACCGCGTTAAGGATGACATAGAAACATTTGCCCTCGCAGAAACGCGATTGAAAAGGATGGGTTTGGTTAAGAAGCGGATGTCCATCAGTGCGAACAAATTCAAGCTTTGTAGAGAAGTACCGGAAGAAATGGTCGATTGTATGACCGTTCAGAGACTCAAGTCTAAGATGAATGGAATCAGTAAAGAAATTCAAGAATGGAGAGATGGAAAACCTTCATTGGCTCTAGCACCTGTTCAAGGTTCTTATGCGATGAATCGTGATGAACCATGGATAG
The DNA here is from genome assembly GCF_021521415.1 of Bidens hawaiensis. Lineage (NCBI taxonomy): Eukaryota > Viridiplantae > Streptophyta > Magnoliopsida > Asterales > Asteraceae > Bidens > Bidens hawaiensis. The sequence goes on along the minus strand of NW_027492739.1, from coordinate 4,849 downwards.
AAAGTGGTTCTTATTATGCACCGAAGAAAGAAGAAACCATCTTTAAGAAAGATGTTGAGAAGTTGGTGAAGCAATTGATTAGCAATAGCAAACCACTTCAAACCATCTTGGTCTTTGGAGAGGTTGGATCAGGGAAAACGGCTCATGTCAAGACGATATACAACAAGTTAGAGGTCAAGAACAAGTTCGCATGTCGTGCGTTGGTAATCCTCACCACAAAATTCTCGTTTAGACAACTTATGATTGCGATATTGCAACAAGTGACCAGCTTGAAGAGCAAAGAGAAACTCAAAGATGAGGACTTGATGGTGAGGCTGAATGAGTTCCTGAAGGGTCAAAAGTACCTTATAGTATTGATTGATGTCACAAGTGTTGGTCTGTTACAACAACTAAAAGATGTGTTACCCAATACAAACAATGGAAGTCGGGTTGTGATCACCACCCCTGACGAAGAGGTCGCTTCATTTCCGGATGCAACAAGCCATTACCACTTCAAACCTCTAGACATGGAAGATGGATTAAAGTTTTTCATCAAAAAACTATGGAGTCTAAAAGGAATCCCGTTTGCGGGTGATGTCGTAGAGGATCTAAAGAACAAAATAGCATAAAGATGCAAAGGAACCCCTCTACGGATAATAATGCTTGCCGGATTGCTATCAACCCGGAAGATGATGTATGAAGATTGGTTGAGTGTTTTTCAGCAGCATGATTTTGCTTCGAAATCTCCTTCGTTTGACATTTTAGCTTTCTGTTACAATGACCTCACACTCCACTTGAAGCTATGTTTTCTATATTTAGGACTCTTTCGAAAAGGATTTGAAATACCCGTGAGAAGATTATTTCGGTTGTGGCTCGCAGAGGGTTTTGTGAAGCCATCGGAAGGGGTTATTCCAGAGGACGTAGTAGAGGGATATCTGGAAGAGCTTGTGAAGAGACACATCGTGGAAATCACAAAAAGGATATCTGATGAGAGTCCCAAAAGATGCCGAATGATTGGAGTTCTGTATGACATCTTCATGCCGAAGGCGGTAGAAATTGGCCTTTTCCACCTCCACCAAAAGTCAGATGATGCAACAACAGAACCGCGATTTGGAGTTCACCGAGTGGTTGAATACACCAATATCAAAGACTACCCGACCACCAAAGCGTTCAACCAGAATCTACGGTCCTACATATCCTTCAACGTGCGAAAGAAAGACACGCCTGCAGAAGAAGTAGGGACATTTTTAGAAAGAATCATCGAAGCCAGAGGTTTTGGATTACTCAATGTGCTTGATCTAGAGGGTGTTTTATCGACCAAAGCTACCAGATAATCTTGGAAACTTATATCACTTGAGGTATCTAGGATTGCGATGGACGTTCTTAGACAGTCTTCCGTCTTCACTTGGTGATTTGCTCTACCTAGAAACACTTGACATCAAGCACACACATATCACATCTCTCCCAAGTTCTATATGGAACATGAAACATCTCCGACATCTTTGTCTGAACAGAATCCGTCTAGATTTACCTGTGCAATCAACCCGACATAAAGCTCCAAGCCAGCTCCAAACTCTATGGGGTTTGTTTATTGATGAGAAGATCGCAAGAAAGATCGGTTCAACATTGAGCCGAATGACCAACCTTCGAAAACTAGATCTAACAAGACAGTCATCCTCGACAGTGACAGCAACCACCACCACAACATCAACAACGACCACCACCACGACAACAAGCCATTCATCCTCCTATGAAGAGATTGGTTTGTGGATTTCAAAATTGTCTAGCCTTCGGTCTCTAAGATTAAGATCCAAGGACAAAATGGGCAAGCCATCGGAACTCATTGTTAAACCTTTTTCAAGTCTTGAACATCTATCTCAACTGTACCTATTAGGAAGTTTGCATAAGCCTATTGATTGGTACAAGATGCCGCCTGCACTCAAAGAAAGGGACAGAGGGGTCCTCTTTGGGGTAACCCTCCGGTGTGAGAATAAGATATTGTAGGAGAAGATGATAAGAATGTAAAAGTGAGTAAGGACTTAGAATGTATTTTCTTGCTTACCTCCCCTTGTGGATGTGGTGTGGTATTTATAGTGTTAGGGTTTCCAATGATTGGGCTCAGACCCAATTAGGGCCTTTTTGGCCTCCTCCTATTGCTTCGCGCCACGTGTCCTTAGGACACCTGGTGCTTTTTCATTGATTATTCTCTGACCAAGGTATTTCACCTGACCCATGTGCAATCACGTGGTAGCACATGGGTTTTGCTGAGTTGTCCACCCTTCATTGGCAGCTGTCAACATCAGCATATTCTTTATTCCTTAAAGGATACCTTCTGGAAGGTTGTCTGATGAGCACAATCATGGTTGTCCTTATCCTGATTTGGATAAGGACGTGGTTGATTATGTGCATGTATGATATGCGCCTATCCTGGGGATGCGCGAGGTCTTCTCTTTATTCTCACGCGCAGATGTTTCATGCGCAGATGCGATATGCGCAAGCATATGTAATATGCGTGAGCATATGTGATATGCGCCACGCCCAGATGCGCCACGCGCAGAAGTAATATGCGTGAGCATATATGATGCGTGAGCATATGTGATATGCGCCACACGCAGATGCGCCACGCGCAGATGTGATATGCGTGAGCATATATGATGCGTGAGCATATGTGATACGCGTGAGCATATGTGATGCGTGAGCATATGTGATATGCGTGAGCATATGTGATATGCGCCACGCGCATAGGTTTTGGCTTTGTGTCTTCATGACATCCTGATTTCAAGCCTCTTGTCTATATCTTGTGGGTTGACCCGCCCCGCTCGATGTTAAGGCGGGTGCATACCTCTTCAAGCCCCCCCCCCCCCCAGTCTAATGTGTGTCTTGTCTCGCGCGAGCGAGGTAAGATATATATTAGACTTAATAGTTTGCTCTTTTAATAGGGTTTGTCTTTTCTTTTTTATTTCTCATATGTGCGTTGCGCGAAATTCTATCCTTTTGGTTGAAATGAATCGTCCATGTACGTGGTTGGTTGGTGCTGACATGCGTCAGAGATGGAGACGTTATGTGTCAGACTTTTCGTGTGCTCGAGGTGCTACAGTGGCCTGTCATGTCTCCTCATACAGTGTCAGGAACACGTGTCGCGCTCATGTTGGCCTGCACCTGCGAGTGGGGGCGCGTGAGCGTAACTCTGATCAGTACCTGTTTCTTTCTCTCTCCTGGGCCTATAAAAGCAAGCCTTTTGAGTGGTTTTTCTTCATCTTCATTGTTATTTCAGAGCTCTTTCTCCTTCAATTTTTATTCCGATTAAGAGCCTTTGTCTTTTGCTTCCAGATTTCTGTGCTTAAAGTAACCGCTGTTTGATTCGCAATTGTATGTCTAATAACCCAGACACCACAATTTCCCCCCCCCCCAGCAAAACGCCGTGTAAAATCGTTAGTTATGTCCACTTTGAAGAAGACCGGCAAGGGTAAACGGGCTGTCGAGGCCTCGTCGGAAGAGGTGGGGAAGAACAAAACAGTGAAGAGATGGGATGAGATTCCCTGCAAATTGAAACAGTCTGATTTCGACAATCTCATCGCCTCTCAGGGTTTTCTCCCTGAGTACGGCTGTCTGCTCCCGGCGGCCGGGCAAACGGCGGCAGATCCGCCCACCGGCTATATCTCTTTATACTCTCACTTTTTCACTCACTGTAACCTTCGTCTTCCGATGACAAGGTTTATGGGTGCGCTCCTTCAGTTTTATGGGATTCACATATCCCAAGTCCATCCTTGTGGACTAGTGCGCATGACTCATTTTGAGTTCATGTGCAAAGCTCAGCGCGAGGAGCCCACCCCTCGGCGCTTTCAATATTTTTACAAGCCAAAAATCCAAGATTCTTGGTTCTCATTCATACCGCGCAGTCAGAAGGTTAAGTGCTAGCAACTGTTTCTTTCAAAAGCCTTCATGACTGGTCTGAAAAAATTTTTTATATTAAGGCTGGTGTGATTCCCATCCGCATGACCATGCGCGCGATCACTTCTGCGCCCGCGGATGAGAATGTTCTTAAAAACCCAACTGGCACATGGGTTAACAAGTTGACTGCTGAACCATCCCCCGCCAAGAATATTTGCGAGGAGGCGCTGGTGGGGGTTGGTATGAGCAAGAGGTGGACCGACAGCGCGACTGAGCCTGTCGTCCAAGTTGATGGCTTAGGTGAGTTATTTGCTCGTTGCATTATTTCTTCTGCGCGAATATAATTCGTTTTGCTGATATCATTTGTCTTGTTTTATGCAGTAAGCAAGGAATACGTCCACGCCGCCTATGACGAGCATATGGAGGGTGGCTCTGTCGCGCTGAGCGCTGGGGAAGTTGCTTTCCCCGATCGCTTCGATGATATGTTCATCCCTGTTGATTTAGAATTTTGCTTTGACAGCGATGCGCCTGGTAAGCCTTTGTACTTATGCTTAGGCCTTTAGAATACCAAATTTGGTTAACATTTCTGTTGCACGTATTGTAGATGCGCTCGAGAACTATGAGTTGGAGCTTGCGGAAAAAGAGGTGGAGGAAGAAGCTGAGGCGCCACAACTCAAGCGCAAAGCTAAAGGCAAAACTGGCGCAGGGGCCAGTAAAAAACAGAAGAAAAATGATGCCCCTGTTGCCCAGGATCCTCCTACCCAAGCGAAGGGACTTGAGAAAACCAAGGGATTTACCTCCAAGTTTTCCTCGTCTTCTTTGCCTCGAGGTGTGGGCAATCCTCCTGTCCACACGAGGTATGGTGCTGCCACCTCATCTCTTCGCGCGGCGGACAAGGGAAGCGGCGCTGCGCCTGCTGTTTCATCTTCTCCAACAGGTATACTTTGTTTATATTTTGTGGTTTTATGAGCGTGATTCC